>NC_087376.1:4590513-4939537 GCF_031761385.1 Necator americanus
TCCAGCAAATTCAATTATTTCGTGTTTTTTTTCAAATACAATACACTTTCTATCAAATGTACTGTATTTTTTAACTACGAAGACCTACTTTTTCTCTGTCAGGAAAGCTCTAACTCATAAACGTAACTATGTGTAACGTAACAAATTTAGGACATCATTGTGAAAAGCTACGGTTTCTCTAGGTCTGATCGAGTCCGTCGTCGGGATGGATTACATCCATCTCATCCAGTACTTCCTCTCAGAGAGTTAAGTTGTGCTCTGTTTCATATGTTTTTGAAAATTTCCACCGTAATATCTGATGTGCAATCAAGAAATGTTTCTGTTTCGATGCTTCCTCATACTGACAAAATGCCGGAAAAAAATGAAGCTCTTTTTTTTGAATGCTCTCTGTACTCATCCTAAAAACATTTGATATTTTTCTGGAAAAAAACATGCAACACTTCTGGACCAAGATAATTGTATTTAAGTCTCATTTACAATTTTAAAAAACAAAAAAAAAATACAATAAAACATTTTCAGATACGAAACTATGATGGCACACTAGTGGGTACAGCAGAATTTAAGGATGGAGAGAATAGTAGCGATGAAGAGTGCAGAATGAAAGTATGGATCAATCTAAATATTAGCTCAATAATGAAAAATCACCAAAAGTATAATTAGAAAAAATGCACAACAATTCGTCTCGGGACCAGATGGATATATTATCGGAAGGTTGATTAGTAAAGATTTTCGAGAAGGTGAAAAGAAGGAGATTTTTAATGATTTTTTAATCGATATTCCATTACAAATTTCGGTTCAATCCAAGTATTTGGAGTTTTTCTACGTGAAAATACTGCGAACTCTCAAATATCCTTGAAAATCTTCCAAGATCCCATCTGATTATGATGATAGTATTAGCATTACCACTACAATAAATTAAGTAAGTAAGTAAAGTATAAGCACGTAACGAAGAGAATGTCACAGGAATTGGTCTCAACTTATCACGTATATCACAAATCTCTTCTCTACATCCAAAAGAATTTTCCTTTCCAGAAAAAAAAAACGAAAAAAAAAACACTATCACAAATGCTAAAAATCCGATTTGGACTCATTGTTTGATTTCTTTTTGTTCTTATTCTCTCTATTTCCTCATTTTTGTTTTTTTTTCTCACTAATATTCATTTGATTCGGTTTTTAATATCAAATTTCTTTTGAATCAGCTTCTCTTCGCTACTGAGGAGTCTCAAAGGAGGCTAATATAAAGTGGATCGTATAAGTACAAGTGATACGATCCATATTCTCTAATTTGTCCTCTATCCTTTTTCCTGAAGACATTTTTTCTCTGCATTTTAAAGATCTCTCCTCCCAAAAAACAAATCCAGAAAGTGCGTACAACCTTGTAGTGTGTACGAAAACCTGTTGGAAAAATTTTTGACAATGAAGCTCAAAGTTTCTTGAATAGTACAGGGTTACAACAAACGATAATAATAACAAATAAAAAAGTATAAAAAGAAAGAAATTATGTCTCTCATCAATAATAACCCCAATAAAGCATATGATTGAAATTACAATTTCCGGTTAAATTAAATTACTACCGTACCATTTTTTTTTATCTATGTAGCTATTGATCTTGTTATTGATCCATGAACTCTAATCTAGGATTATTTAGGAAGCGAAGCTTAAGAGAAAAAGGGCCATGTTCGCAAACTGTTACATGTGTCAGGTATTTCTGTTTTTTTTTTACTTAGTTGTATTGCAACAAATCTCGACTACCTCGGAGCACTCTGTTTCAGGATGAGTAAAAGAAGTATGATATGCTTTTTTGAGGTTACGAAGAAGTTTAGTGCTCGTATTTGCGAATGTCCCTTCTTAATTGACTAATTATTCTTAAAAATTGTTATATATTACTGCTGCAACAGTTACAAATTCCCTTAAAACCATTTTATTTTCCATACCATTCCTATTCCTTTCGGCTACAAAAAAAAAATTCTAACCTATTTCGTAGTGTGTCTGTGATATTCTAACCTTCAATAAACCTGTTCACGATTTTTCTACGTATGTAAAATTTTCGAGAAATTTCTCATTTTATGAATTATGCAGAATATCACACAGGTTCATATTTTGCAAAAAAAATAAAAAGAAAATTTTCTGCTTCAGTGCAGTTGTATAATGTAAAATATAACGTAGAAACAGAAAATACAAATAATACTATAAAAAGAAAGTCGAGTAGAATAGAAAATAATCATTTAAAATATATAAAATGAAAAACTTTGCGATTAGCAGAGAACTATCATTTATGGCAGTATTGATTAAGATTGATCCCTCGAGCCAACATTTGCACACCCTTGGAAACGAATCAGCGAAATATGATCAAATAAAACGAGTTAAAAAGAGGGAGAGAAAAATGGACGAATTCCATAAAATCTACGATCTTCAAGTATATTTTAGTTTTATTTACATGTACAATTTATAGCAGATCATATAGATTTTTCCCTTTTAAATTTTAGATAAACTTCGCTCCAGAAAGTATGCCAGAATTTTTAGTACGTGGTGAAAATATTGCTTTTATTCGTGCTGGTGGATCACTTTATACGAGAAGGTTGATTGGTTTTTAAATCCTTTGAATTGTTTACAAATTACACAAAATTTACTGGTAATATTTTCAGATGTTTGAAAACGTTTCGACGAACCGAGTACGCTGATCATCATGTTTCTCAACATGTTCGATCTATTGATAGTTTATCGGATTTGGTTGTAAGATGTCCGAATTGGATGCGTGGATGTTTGTTTTATACGAAACGTTTAACACCGAAAAGTGGAAAAATTAGGTTGGCATCCATTAATCGGTTTTTTTTACCACGTTTACTCTTCAAAAAAAATAAACCATAAATCTCTTTATAAAAATTCTCTCCGTTTCCGGTTCCTCTCCTCATTGGACTCATTCTCATTTCGACCTTCAACATCTGAAAAACACGAAAGTTCAAAAAGTATTCGTCCACTGGATTCACTTCCTGCATGGCTAATTATTTCTTTAATTGACTATTTACCAAATTCCGCTATACGATCACTTTCTCAAACGTGCAGGTAACATTTCGATGATCTCCTGTGGATTTCTACATCAATATCAGGATTACCCTAAGTTTATTTAGGGCTTTACGATCTGTAGTATTCGCTTGTGCAAAGGATCGATCTATGGTCAGTTTAGTATGGGAGAAATGCGATGGATGTTGGGTGGAAAGTGGCATAGTTAGTTTTATTAAGCAATTTTCTGGATTTCGACAGAGGTACATGGTATTACCGTGAGCGAATTATATATAATGTGTCATATGATTATTATTTTTAAAAAGCTGCTATTTTGAACATATTTTTTGCACTACTCTAGCCACTTATCCATAAATTCGAATCAATGACTAGGATAACAGACGTTCATTGGAGTTAGAAATTCGTTTTTCATCTCTTTCACTTTTTCTGGATCCTATATCCTAGTACATCCCTTATGTCTTCCTCGCTTTTTCTACTCTCACCATCATTTTTGAGGAATGATTAGATGCTCGCTTTAAAGTCTGCAAAGCTGTTTACGGATATTTTAATTTTACTTTCACTACTATTTTAGTGTAGTTTTATTATTATTTACTATTTTAATCCTATTTTTGCAATTAAAAATTAGTTTAGTGAAAGAGACAGTAATAATTTCTCAAACTACAACGATTTCTCAACTAAGGAATTCTTTCTGCTTTTTTTTAAACAAAATAACAGTTTTCTTAAGGGAAAAAATAAAAAGTTGAAAAGATCAATTCACTGGAATTAAATAATTTTTAAAATTTGAAAAAATCAGCTAACAATTGTATAATTTTAGGCTATTGATTTCTCAGTTGCCGACAAGACACCAGAATATGTATGGGAACCAGCACAAGAACTCTGTAACCATCTTTCTAATTGTACATATCGTGACGTTGTGGAATATCCAGAAGAACGTGTACCTGTTTTAGCAACTAATCTTCAACAAATCACTAAAGAATTCATGTTAAGACTTCCATTTGTCGCTTGAATTACGTTTTTTTTTCGTTTTTTTTTTTTCTCGAAGTAACATTAATTGTATTCAGCTTATTGCTGCTTCAATTCCTGCCGGGTTCTACTTCAGGCATAAAAATCTCATGAGTTTCTTATTTGATGAGAGAACATGAGTAAATGTTTGTGCGAAGTATTTCGGTCGTTTTTTTCTTGGAGGAAAAAAAAACCGATTGCAAAAAAGATGCACGAATTCACGCGTAGTTCATTCAGAAAGGTGAAAACTTTAAGTGCATATCTACACCACGTACATACAGTTTCTGAATAAGAGAATTTCGTCTCAATTGCAAGGTGTTCGTGACTGTATCGGGAGGTGTGAGAGAGAGAGTTTGGAGGAGTTTCCGCGAGAGACTTATCGAGGACCATAGTCAACATATGAAGTGTGTCGGCATTGCTACACCATTTCGACCACCTAAATTCTACTATCAATTTTATTCTCAATCATACTTTTATTTTTTCCCATTTTTACGTGTTTTCAACAGAAGAAATCAGCTATAACATCTACTCTTCCTCTCTTTTCTCTTCTTTTTCGTACTCTTTTTTTTCAATTCTATGAAAATATTCAGCTAGAAGTCTCTGTTCAGAGCGAAATATAAATGAATAAGAGGGAAACAACTTCATTTCCCGTAAACATGTGAGAAAAACTCAGAAAATTTCCATGGTTATTAACTTTAAAGGAACAATTGTTGCGGTAAGGCGTAAACCCAAAAACTACATAGTAAGTTGAAACAAATAGTAGACAAATAAAATAATAAATAGGTAAAAAAATAAACAATAAATACCGCACGAATTAAAACAGTTTAGATTTACAAGTACCCTATAATAAAAAAAATAATTAGTAGCGGGTAATAAAAACTTGTAGTAAACAGCAGTAATTAAACACAATTTACATTAATCAATAGATACTCCTAAATTATTGATAGAAAATAAACAAGTGCGGCAACGCATTCGCTTCCGAAAACACGCTACGATTTTTGATAGAATTTCCAATATCCAGAGCAAAAATCCTTTTTTTTTAATCTACTGCTCAGAGAAAAGGTCTGATATACCTTCCTGAACAACCAGAAAGTTAATTAAAGTTTTTAGCGACTAAAAAAAAACTGCGTAATTAATTCTTATGTTTATGTTGAAAATAATATCATAAGAATGTCAACAAAAACATATATACAGCTCCGCACAACAAGACAAAACATGACTCAGAGCTTTGGAATAGGGTCTATTTTTTAAACTAGAATGTAACGAAAATATCGCAAACAAATTATGGTTGTGAAAACGTCTATTAAATTAAAATTTGTTGAAAATTACTTTTTTGTCGAATTTATCGAACGGGTTTTATTAAAAGAAATTTAGGGAAAAATTCGCTTTGATTATTTGTTTGGAATCCAATTGAAATTCCGATTTGAGAAAAAAATATCAATTCTATAACATAATATATCATCCCTAAGAATTTTCCATCATTTTTTCACTCCGGCGATGTATTTAACCCTAGAATTGCTCATTATCTGATTCCAAAAAGATGGATAAAAATCTTACAGAAGGAATTTTCACAAATTTCTCTGCGAAAAAAACTAATGCAAATATTTTTAGCATCTAGCTTTTCAGTAGCAAAAAAAATGAAATATGTATAAACGGTTGTAGTAATTTGTTTTCAGTTTTTCAGAGCAGTAATATACTTCTATTCACATATTTTCGTCTCAAAAATCTGTCCGCACTAACCATTTTACATAAACAACAAGGATTATCTAATTAAGAACTACTTCTCTGAAAAAACGTTCATATTTAAAAGCAATGCCTCATTCGTATGATAAAGTTTTATTACTTCTTAATCTAAGAGATTTAAAATCGAATAAAATCAACTTAAAAGGTCTCATAAATTTTTTCATTTACATTTCACACTTTTTAATTTTATATTTTTACTCGTATTTACACCTATATTAAATGAAGAGGTCTTGAAAGAATATAACTGACGTGCTTAGAATTTTACTATTATAGCATTATATCTTCTTCTTATTATTATCATTTATTTAAATTTATTTTTATTTTCGTTACTTTAAAATGACCTCAAGGCTCTAATTGAGGCAAAATCCTGCTTATACTGCTTATACGGCTCCGAAATGATCCACCTTAATCGATTCAAATGACCTTGTGTGTGCCCATATGCTTTGACTACTGTACAAACAATTACAGTAATTTGTTTGTAATAATTAGCATTTCAGATAGGTGCATATAAACGTTGGGTGCACAGCTATTTGTACACATTTCAACGGAATGTCACGAATTTCTATGCTTCTTTTCTTTTACTTTTATTTTATTACTACTTCATATTCTCGTTATTTTGATGTGTGCCCATCCAGAAAAATGTCCATTGGTGGTGAGTTGATGATTTCTGCTAAAAAATTACAATTCGTATTTTAAAACCTTTTTTTAACCTAGCATGTCTTGCCGGATTGTGTCCTCTAGGATCCGAATGCATTAACAATTACTGTTGTGAGTTCTGGATATCAGGAAAAGAAATTTGTTTCTCTGGTAGATTCCTCTCAAATTAGAATTTGATTCAGGCAAGGACAGAATAATTGCAACTACTACAGAATCATCATCAACCGAAGAAACTGAAGTGTTTGGGTTATGCAAGTAAATTTATTATTATTAGAATTTTTTGCGATTTAACTGCTGAGATCCAGGGGAAAGTGGAATTGAAATTCTTTTAAGAAATGGACAAAGCGCTATTGGTGAATGTATCTCTAAACTCTGTCCCTCCGGATACTTGTGTGAGGAGAATTTGTGTTGTGGTGAGTATTATAGATAGAAGTGTGAGGATGAAGACGAAATAAAACATTATTTGCTAATTATTTGAACTAAATAATAAACAAATATCCTTAAAACACGGTACAAGGTCAATTAACTGCAGTCAATTAATTTTTTTTTAAATAATTTTTCAGATAACCAAACCACAACTACAAATCTACCATTATCTGAAACAACTACTTGTAAGTGACAATAGTTATTTCATTATCATATCACTCATGAGGTCATTCGTAAGATTTTTCCTCGTTCTTTTTCAGATACAATCCGAGCTAAAACCTTTACTACATCCACACAGTTATCAGAAATTTCTATGACCACTGGCAGTGAGATCACAACACCAGAACAATCCGTAGAAATCATGGAAATAGTTGATGAGACTACTAAACCGGATGAGAACGTGGATAATTCTACAACTGAAGACGAAGATGATGAAGACTCGGCTGATGAAGAAGGATGGGAAACAACCGGCTCATTTGAGACTTCAACCGTGGACGGAACAGAGACAGAAACTGTTCGAAACTCTTTTAGAGTTCTTAAGTCGAATGAATCAAAAGAAACAACTGAGGTGAAACTTCCACAAAAACATTTTCATTAAAATAATCCATTTTCATTTAAACTTCGCGAATTTTCCATCAACTTACGAAACCAGTTACCTTTTTCTTAAATTCTAAGCTATTTAGAACTTAGCATACGTAGTTATTATGTTAAGAGTTACCTTCTCCAAGCTCTTTTAATATTTTAATACAAAAACCTTATTTCATTTCAGGAAGAAGCAATGACAACAACAACCAGAAGAATCGACTACGAAATAACTGGTGAAGAAACCGAAGTGGATGACATCCAACTCACATCCACAACAACTCAAAAAAGTACTAGCACGACGAAAAAATCAGATAGTAGTGGATGGAAAACCACAACTGCTCAAATCCATGTGGAAACAACTACGGAGGAGCATCAAATTTGTCCTATAGGAGCATCAATTGGAGGTCAGTGACTTTTTCGGGTTCAGCGGTCCTACAACGATCGTAACCTATACAGTAGTACAATATGATTGGTGCAAATCAAGTTAAAATATCACAGGTTTTATCTTTTCTTAAAAGTTCGATTTCCGTTCCACCCAGTTTCAGATCCAGAAAAATTCCAAATAGATCTTGTTTCCAGTCAAGTAAATGTACAAATATTCTGTTTGTAATGTGTTCAACGATGAAAAGTCCTTGAAAACAAGTTTGGTTTTCACGTTTTAAACGGAATGTTATAGTGTTGTGAAAATAATTCCAAAATAATATTGTTAGAAATAAAAAATAAAAAATATTGTTAAAATTATAATTTGCTGGAATAAGTCTCTGTCCCAATGTCTGTGTTTATTTTTCCAGAATGTATCAGCGATCAATGCCCGGAAGGACATACTTGTTTCATGAATGCATGTTGTAAGTTTTACCTTTATCTAAGCTCTGAATACTGTACTTATTCTACAGTAACACGAAACATTTAGGTATAATCACACCACAAATTAATTGTACCGACACACTTAAAGGTTGCTTACCTCATTTATGTAATAAAAGAGGTTATAAGGAGTTTACAACAACAAACTGTGCTAAAACGTGTGCACGTTGTCACGTGTCTGAGCTGGCAAGTAAAATATTTTTTCTCCTTTTTTTCTTTCTTTATTTTATATTGTCATCCTCTCTCATGCTCATTTAGACATCATTGGATCTCGTCGGATGCCGTGATCGTCGATCCGATTGCAAGGAATGGGCAGCGGAAGGATTTTGTGAGAGTTCATTGTACTCAATACGTCAAAAATTGAGATTTTGTGGACAGAGTTGTAAACTCTGTTAGCGTTGGATATTTATGTTTAGTTATTGCTTTTTAAAACTTTTTTATTGTACAAAGGAAACGTTTTCGAACAAATTTTTCTCTTTTTTTTTCATCTGAGCATAGTGTTTAGCTTGAGTATGTGACATTACTTGTGCTGGTAATTTTTGAAGGTTTCAATATTTAAGTTCCATTTTTTTTTCTCTTGCTACTTTATTTGTATTACTGATACTGTACTTGCATTGGAGTTGCACGTAAAGGACCAGTTTTCTTATCATCAACAAGACATTCAATTATTCTGTAATACTGAAAAAAACCTCGTTAAATAAATTCAACTCCATATCAGGATCAGATCTACTTCAAACCCGTAACGGACCATTTTCTGTGGATATTTTTATTTCACTTGAATCACAGAGACAACATCGGTTCCATAAAATCAAAACAACTTCTTTGTTTAATGTGAACAATGCAACTTTCCATTTCATCAAAAATTACTCACAAAAATTGATTTTCACTTTAAATGAGTAGAACCAACCACTGATACCGTTGTGGCCTTCTTTCGCCTTGGAATCATCCGAAGAACTTTTCTACGAACAGTTTTGTTTACACCAATGTAAACAACAACTGCACCAGCTAAACAAAAAAAAAAAGATAGAGCAATTAGAGAGAAAAATATTATGGGAAAAACCAGGAAATGAATTTGAACTCAAATACTTACCGCTGGAAAGTTGCCAAAGAAAAAGTCCAGCAATTGTCGTAGCTATTGTCACTGGGAAATACATCATATAGACATAAATAAGAGCTAATGAAAGATTAATTCCACAAATAGCACTGCTTTGAAGAAATATCTGAACTGTGCGTGTAAAATTTTAACTATTCAATTACATACAAATTAGAAAGTTTTAAAATTCCAGGATAAACGTAAACTATTCTACAATAAGTTCAATTCATTCTTACTTATTAATTACCTGCTTCTCATACGACGAGATACGATATGAATTGTTGGAATGATATTTGTATAGAAATGATATGAAAAATACAAAATATAGGGCAAACGTTGAGGTTACGGTGAATAAGTTGTTGGTAGCAACAAGCCAAGATGAATCAACCTATAAATCATTCGTAACAGAATAATAATACCAATATCACAAGCACAACTTTCTTATTTTAAGTATTTTTTAAATTGATTGGTGATTTAGTATTCATGTTTAAGTAGTAAATGGACAAGAAATAGGTTAAAAATAACTAAAAGACAAATAATAGATAATAAATAATAGACGAAAAAGAAAAATAAGTAGAAAGAATGAAGAAAGACGAGAAAAGCGTGCTGTTACCGGAGAAAAAAAACCTGCAAACAAATCAACCACTAAAAAACTACAAAACTGATTAAAAAAATATTTTTTAAAGCGTAATGCCTCCTTGAATTCGCTGTGTAGATGACCGGATGTGAGTTTTCCTTAGATTTCTTTAGTGCTTACATCGTCAGATGCTGCTCACTAAAGACATCTAAGGAAAACTTCAGTTCAGAACTTTTTATTTCACCTAATATGGTGGGATATATTTTGATTTCTTGTTCAGGGATAAATATATTATTTTTGAAACAATTAAACAATTTTCGTCACGATAAAAATAATAATTTGTCACGTATACCTCAAATCTATGCTCGTTCTTGGTGACCATAGGATCAAAAATCCACGAATTATGTGCAGCGTTGAATAGGGCTGGACTTGGGAATAAGAAAAAACATAATGCATATACAATGCATAAAAGAATCACTACATAGGCTTTTCTGCCACCGAATAAAATATCGTGCCATTTACGACTCCAGAGATCGACAATTCGTGTAAAAATCAAAAAAAGACATCCGCTACAAGCTGCAGCCCAACAACCTTAAACATTTCCACTTTCTCCAGTTTCATTTGTTATCCTGAATCTGATCTAATAACCGACCGTGTGATACACATCCAACAATATAAATTGCTACTGGATAACTGCAAAATACAATGCCATTTATAAAAAAGAAACCAGTAAGTATAGAGTTAAACAACAGCATAATAATATCAGATATACTCAATAAAATCATTATTTTATAGACAGCAGCTGAACGTAGATCACGTTGAATTAGTGCGGCAACACAAATAATATAGAGAGGCTGAAATGAGGAATACTAACTCCCTCTTTCAAACTAACCAAGCGCTTTTTTCCTCTCTTTCGAGTTTTGACATAGTTTTCAAGGATTATCTATTTACGTACGTTTAAGCTAGAACATTCAAAATGCTCATCCGTGTTCCAGAAAAAGAAAAAAAAACTCGGAGCATACAGTTCATCTCATACAATAATACTCGAATATAAAATCTTTTCTATTTTTATAGTTATTTTTCAAATCTTTATTTTACTTCCCTAGAAAAATTTGGGTTCAATGTAAACTTAATTTGTCAGCTACCGATGGATTTAGTGTCTATTTCTCCTTCTGACTAAGTGCGAGACCTCACATGGACATCGGCAGGGATTTTTCATTTGTCTATAAATATTTCTATCCTTGGTTATCGAAAATAAAAGTATTCCATCCATATTTGAATTGGCGAAAATGATGGAGGAATATTTAGACAGTAATGACATGTGGAACTAGATTCATTTGTTCCAATTCACAAGGTACATACACGAAATTTGAGTAGACTCTTCAAATAATTGTTTAAAAGAACCTAAAAGAAGCGCTTAGTCACCAAGTTTTCATTTCGTATGAAGTTTTTTAGTTCTTTTGAACTAACGCAGTTACTACGGCACCTACCTTACACCTTATTTTACCTTACACAGAAAAATAAATACGTATAATTAAAATTACAACAACAATGTACCAGTTTATCGTTCATGTCACAACTTCTGATCCTTCATGGATGGAGACTTGTTTTTCGAAAAAAAAAACAACAATTACTTACAATAAATACCGCACCAAACGCAATACAATATACTCCAAGAATAGTATTTGGAACTTCAACAGTTGTTGACTCGCTCCTAAAAATATCCATTGGCTTCATGAAAGAAATATTGAATATTAATTTTAATAAGAAATAGTGAATATTAATTTTAATAAACTAATATACATACGTGCATTGATACTTCAATGGTAGACGGCCATATTTCAAGAATACGTCCATTAATCAGCTGACTGTAATCGGTGATAAATGATAAATGGCGAAATGGAGGTATTCTTGTGGAAAATTTATTTAGATATGCAAGTGAAGAGGAAATAAAAGGCACAATAAATAAAAATGCACATTAAGCGTAATTGTTTATTCCAACAGCATCTTCTAATGATCAACTATTCTTCTATCAAGTATTCTTATTATCCATGTCAGATACTGAAGCTGAGAATTTTCGTATACTCAAATAAAAGATGTTGTGCAAAACTTCCGTAACTCTAATGAAGTCTTATTGTAAGAAACTTTCAATATCCTGGCTTCTACAGTTTGACGTAGAACGTACACAAACAAATAGAAATATAAATGTATGAACATATGATATATATACAAATATAAAAATAAAAATAACAAACAAATAAAAAATAAATATGATTTATATGTTCTAATACAAGCAATCAGCGTTTCTGGAATATAACTGTGCTACAAACTTGCCACATTGCTAGTGTTTTGCGAGCAATCAATTATCGAAATTAATTGAAATACTTGTTCAATCTAGAAAATATTCAGTTAAATTTTTATTCTTTCTTTATTTCTATTCTATCATGCTTCATAAAAATATGATTTTTTTAATGAAAATTTAAAAAAAGTGCACTACAACTCAGCTCAGGAGCTAGTAACTTTAAAAAGGCAAAGACCACATGTTTTCACATTTCTTTCACATTTCCAAGAAATTTTCAACTTCATGAAGCTCAGAATAATGAAGAAACCTCTTTCCTAATAATCCATTGAACCGTGAAGTGAAACTAGAACAGAACTGGTAAATTCCCAGTTCTGTTCTTTGTTTGCGGAAAGAGTTCTAACTATTCACTTCTTACCACTTTACAAGTCTACTTCGTCACAGTTAAGCGGGTGGTAGTGGCGCTTTGTGGATGAAACCGGATGCAAAGGAGTTAACAATAATAGTTTTTGGATCTATAATTCACATTGTGAAGGGCTTCTGAAATTTTTACTTTTCTTGATGTCAATTATCAATTATTATTATTAAGTATGTACGTAGAAGAAGGTTGCTTAGTCAATTGCAATAAGTCCGCGATAACGAACGAATGTCAAGAACGGAGGAGTTTGAAAAGGCGTGAGAGGACAAGAACCTGTGGAAAGTCTATACTTTACTAAAATAGTTTAGCGGCAGGATGAAAAGTTGTTCTCCAGTCCTCAGCACTGCCAATAGAGTGGCTGTAAGCGAAGTTGGCGAAGCAACCCGCCAATTTCGAGGGATCTCTTCAAGACTGTGTTCAGCCGGCATGCGCCATCAGTTCCTGAACTCAAGCACGCCCATAGCACCGACATATGCGGTTAACAAGGAACCACCGACCGATTCATAGGTTTGGGTATAGCCTGTATCCAAAAGATGAAAAATGAATGATCTAGTGGAAATAATAGAATCAGCGCAAAAATGCTGAACTATCATCCTCCGTTCGGCATTCGTGAGATGACAAAGATCATCCGTTCAATGTGGATCAACATTGAGAGGATACCTGCCTCGTAGACACACTAACTAACGCTATAACAATTCCCTTAAGCAAGAAGTTATACATCACGGATGTGTAATGTAGTGTGATATGTAACGTACAAAGTCTTAGAGCGAATCATTATAGGTCGGCTTATCAAACATCGCGAAGAAACCACCCTTGACGGACAAGCCGGCTTTCGTCCTGTTCTACGACTTACCTGACCTTCTTCGTCAGGAGAGTGATCGACATCTGGTATTCTACGTTCTACGATCTACGACTTACCTGACCTTCTTCGTCAGGAGAGTGATCGACATCTGGTATTCTAACCCAGCGCAATTGGCCTTTCTGGACTTTGACTTTCGCCTCTCCTCATCAAGACCCTCGTATCAGGCCGCACTGCACTGATTGAATATCAGGAAACTTCGCTCATCTACTCGATGACATGAATCAGCATACAGCTGCTGTAGTTCGAACACCAGCCGAATGTAACACCGTTTGAAGTGGTTAAGTGGAATGAGACAAGAAGGTGTGACAGGACCCTCTCTGTTCAACTTCGTCATCGACGACATCATGCGAACAGTCGATCAGGACAAACCGGTATCATCTTAGCACCATCAGGGTGCTCCTTAACCGATCTATCGTAAGCTGACGATACTGTGATATTCGCGGAAAGCAGTACGAGACTTCAACATGCTATAGATCTCATATCAAAAACACCTCCAGTTTATGGACTACATCTGCGCCCTCGTAGATGCAAGATGTGGGCCTCTTCGAGACCTCAAGCGGGAATCACAGTGGGCAACGAAGTCGCCTCGAGTTCTGTTATCTGTGCTGTTTGCTGAAGATTAATGACAGTCAGGAAAAGAATATTCAGCAAGGATGCGCTAAGGCCGCCTCTGCTTCCAAATTCTTAACGAAATGCTTGTGGTCCCCATCACCAGCGAAGTCGAACTGTGAGTCTACTTATGCGCAACCCGCCCCATCATGATGTATGAACCGGAGATTCGGGTCACATCGTCTACGGTGATGGAGAGGATTTTGAGCGGACAGAAGTGTACCCGCATAGATGGTTCTTTGACAACTTTTGGCCTAGGCTAAAAATAAAGATCTTCACACAAAAGTCGGTTTGGTTTACCAACGGGTGACACGTGAAAGGTATCAATATCCTGTGCATCCATCGAAAGTGGTTGTTGTTCAGTGTTCACTGTGTTCTGTGGAGTTTGTCGGATTCAAAATGGAAAAGGCTACCTGGAGAAAACGGGAGTTTTAGACTGAGGTGGTGAAGGAGGAGTTGAGGACACTCGGCGTGGATAGGGGGTTCAGGCGAGACATAAGGTTTCGCAAGATATGGATTATGGATTAGCGGCGAATGGTTTGATTCTGTGCAAGGATTTGCTGAAGATCGAGAAATTTGGGCAGTCCTATGTTCAAGCGCGACACACCTTGGCGAAGAAGCGTGGAATCGCGTCAGAAGGCAATAATATCAGTTTCGCTGGTTAACTAAAGTCGAGATATTAATGTGATATTGTAATTAGGACATTCTAGAGACTCTAGAAGCAACTCTAGGAGGAACTATTTGCGCCAATTACGCATATTATGCACAATCTATGGTTATTGCATCTCCACAACGTGCCCGAAGGGAACACTTACGTCAGGGAAGTGTTTTCTAAAACGTGTAATTAAATAACAAAGTGATCTATGAAAAGGCTATTCAATTACTCTTGATCATAACAAAAAAGGGATCCTTACGCGAAAACTCCAAGGATTATCGAGCGTTGCAAGTGGAAGCGGTAACTGTTCTCAAAATATTATTGTTAATTTTACAAATTGATTAAATATAGTTGTAGCACTATACTTAGTAGCACTAGCCGTCCTCCACATAGACAGCTAATTCAAGTATCAAAGAATATGTAGATCAGGAGTTAATTCTACAAATAAACAAAAACAAGCTCCTACTGTAAACCTCATTATCATGTTTATAGCATTCAGAATTTCAGAATTAAAGTTTCTGACTGAAATACCTACGTATATCGCAGTACAATTATGTCGACTTGAATGAAACTGTTTCTTTTATCGCCACATTTATTGGTTTGTGCCTCAGCACCAGGAATCTTCGAGTGCCCTCTACTTGAAAACGCGAAATTTTCAACTGAATGAATGTGTATAGATCTCTGATCTTCTATGTAATTAATCGAACACTCATCGCGACTATCCGGGAAAGTGACATGTGGATAAGAAAAATACAGTGTATGCAGTGCTCGATTTCCCAAAACTAATCGCTGCTACTTTATATATAAACGAGTAGCTGAAGAAGCATAAGTATAAAATCCTATTCACATCTGTTCCAATGTGCTCACTTCGAAATAAAATAATTTATTTACAGCACAAAGACTAGGATTTCAACTTATAGGCCATAAAATAAAGAAATGCGGTGATTAAAAACAGCAAAACTAAAAAAGTCAGTTGAAAGCTGTAAGGATACCCTGGAAGCACCTTTATGAGAAAGCGAAGCTTGAACACTGATGCCTAAAACACACTTTTTAAAAGAACGTCATTATGATAGCTGTACATAAACAATGGGAGCTGCCGATCCTTGTGGCTGTGTACTTGGTAAAGGCTCAGGAAGCCTGTAACAGCAATTCGGATAAAACGGCATTACATATTTCAGAAAAAAAAATTCGAATGAACTTACCGTACTTGTAACATAAATTCTAGAATAAGCATTTGAATTTCTATATCCAATGGATCATCCGTAATTGAAAAGCCGGGTATCATCATTTCGGTAAGTTGAAGTTGTTGTCTTTTGAAATACTGAAAAAAAAATTGGAAAAGATAGTTGCATAAAGGAAAGGATATTCCGTATCAGTCTCTACTTTTACTAAGCAACACACAAAAATTAAAAACCTACGTCATCTAAAATAGTGGCAATATAATTGTCGTGATCCAACATCTTCTCCTCAATCTGAGCATCTTGTTGAAGTGTACTTAAGTAGTGACGACGATTTTGATAAAGAGTTCTGAAAAATAACGAAAATATAAAAATACAAGGATTCAATGATAGAATTGAAGTACCACTTAAACATCCAACTCATATATTAAGGTCTAAAAAAGTTGAATAGCAATGTGACGTTAGAACTGTTTTTTTTTTTGAAGCAAGTACATCAGTAGCGTAAAAAAAGGTATGGTCGAGGAAAGAGCAGCACTTTAGAGAACACTACTAATCGAAAGCATTCTGTAGGGGAGTAACGGTCAATCCACGACTCTTCTGCGAATTTCAAAGTACTTTAAACAGTGAAGTCGACAGAAAAAAAGTTTTTTTTTTTTTTTGAAGAAATTTCATGTTACGGCCTAAAACCTGGAGTGAGCGCAAGTACACAAAAAAACTTCACCTAGGCGATTATTTCCAATTTTTCTTGAGAACTGTTTCTTGAATACTATCTTGGAAATAACTGACCATATAATACTGTAAGCAACCCACAAAGTTAACATCAAGACTGATGAATTTATGCAACAAATACTACTAAGTATTCCAATCAATAAACATTGTGCGTTCCTCTCAAAGCTCTATGAAATTAAGCACAGAACTGGCACACCAAAATTCTTCTGGATTGCCTTGTTCAGCCATACATTCGAGATAAAGTAACATTATCAAGTATGAAAAAACAAAAAAAAGTGACGTGAAAAAAGAGAACCTTTCAAGAGCAATTTGTTCCTCCCGCATTCGAATAATACGTTGTTGTAGAGAATAATGACCGGACCAAACTTTATTCACTAATGCATGTCCTAAACCATGAAGAAAACGACGACGAATATGAGGAAGTTGTCCCTCAAGGAAGTGAAACAATTGATGATCGATATAGCATGCCATGGCACCTTCATCACCGTGATCACATTAGCGTCTCATTTGAACCACTAAAAATAGGAATTTAATTTGATAAATAGCCGTACAGGAGAAGATCATGATTAAAACGTTATCAACTTAGAAATGACAATATGAACTACATCGTGCACGTTTGCGTAGATTTGCCTTCATAATCAATAGGTCAAAAAATCCTTTCAAAACGTTCATTATCCCAAAGAAAGGATTCATTTACTTTGCATACTCCATTACTAATATATATCCTAGCACTACTAGCCCACATGGTGAAAATAATAACGTATTAGACCATCTCGTACACAAAAATGAAGCACAAGGATTTTCATAGGAGCTCCTAACGTTTCTAGTTTCATTCCAACTACTTATAACTACTTAAATAAGAATTCATCTCGATAATGATAAGGAGTGAAACAAAATTAAGTCTGAAAACGACCTACAGAAGTATTCTGTACACTTCTGCGTGGATGTGGCTTCACGATCAATATGGTAAGAAACTTCCTACAATGACTACAACACTGAAAAACATTAAAAAGAGTCATTTCTAGGAGGAAAATTAAAGAAATGCTCGGTGACCTTTACATCGTAACATCTAGTTAGACTACTCAAACAAAATATCCCTCGGATCCAACAATCGTTGAGCCTGCAAGGAATTCCCCAGTCTTCACTAGCAATTTAAGTATACAACGCATATTATTAATCCTGAAGCAACAAATAAACAATAAAATAAAAACAAAAAATGAAAGAGAATAACCAAAGCAGGGAAATGCAGCGGTTTGCGTGGATCATCGTCAATTAAAGGACAGGTTATACGAAAATCTTCGTTGGAGCACGTTAATGCTAATTCCTTACAACTTGAAATTCGCGCCCACTCGCACTTGTTATGAACGTATATCTGGATTTGAATTTTTACGGTTTTTCTGGTAATTATGCGTCCATTTCTAATTTAAGCTTGATAGTTCTATAGCAGACCTAAGACGCAGGTTACAAATTCTAACTTGTTCTTAGTGTTTTCCTCTCATTCACTTGTATACTACTGATATTTCTGTACAGAGTCTCTCACTGCGTACCTCTTCCACAGTTTACAAGTGGATGTTTAAGATTATTCATAATCCGCATTCGGTTCTGTACGGTAGTAGGCACGGTAGTTCGCCTGGAAACGAAAAAAAGCGCTAATCAGTGTTTTTTGTTCGTTTTTTTTATTTCAAAACTTCATTTATATTGCTCTATATCATTACATGTGCACATCAATCGACTCATATGACGAGATCTATCTAGTTTTTTTTTTTCGACCTGTGAAAGACTTTTATGAAAGCACTTATTTTTTAGATTACCAGCGACTAAAAAATTCTTGGATAAGATTCTGAGATAATTGTGCCCTGAGGATATGTAACATTTGTGACCAACGCAATCTGACTTCGCGACGCTCTCTCTCAAGAAGAAAAGGACGAGAAGAGGTCATACCAGAAAGATGTTCTGCTGAAACTTGAAACTTACAGCCAAGGTAACGACAGAGTTAAGTGACAAGCCAAGCGATACTCAGTCAACGGATTCGCATATGGAGAGTATTCCTGAGTCTTACCAACGGAATATCGACAACAACGATGGGGCAAAGGACGAACTCTATGTGTAGATTGTGCTTAGTGGTTTACCAAAAAGTACATAATACAGCACATACCAGCGACGTCATCAAAGAAAAGCCAGAAACCTCTTAGGAAGAGGTTCAACAAGAATCAGTCTTCTAGAATGTAGTCATTGGTTATGATTGCTTCGATGAGGAACACGATATGACTCAAGCACTATCGCAAACCATTACAGTCCTATCACGTGAAATCACTTGGAATCCTTTCCAACTTATGTAAACTAAACGAGTTGTTGCTGGATACTACTGCAGGAGATATTGGAATTACAGTGAACGACAAGCTACATTTGCCGTCGTCGCTCGATTTCATGCGGTCAGGGAACTGAAAGCAGGAAATCTACGCAAAGACTTGTTTCTGGAGTTTGGTTGGAACTGTATCCCAACTTCCTCAATAGGTGTCATGTCCCCCTGAGCACGTTCACCTGAAGTCACCTTTTTATTTATTTAGTTGGTGAGTACATTCCATGTGTGCAACTCCTTACGTGATGTTGGCTGTTCTGAGTACTACCGTGAAGCGTAACACAAATCGACTCATCAGGTTGTTTTCTGAAGTTCGCTTTTTGGTTCAAAGGCATCACCCCATGAATCTGAGGTGGTACGGATTTCAGGTGGAGTATTCGTTTACGGCATAGTAGATTATGGGGAGGAGAGTGATTCTGTCCATTTCTTCCTAATTGCCATAGAAAACAGCCCGGAAGATACGGCTTCAAGTGTTCTGGCGTGCTATTTTTCCAGGGAGTTTAACTGGAGCGCACCAGCCTTGTGCGGCGCCGAATCTTCCGGGATTTTTTTCACGGCAGTTAGGAAGAAATGGACGGAATCAATCCCCTCTCCATAATCTACTATACCTTATAAGAATACTCCACCTGAAATCTGCACCACCTCAGATTCATGGGGTGATGCCTTTAAAGGGACGTACAAAGTGCGGATTTTCGTGACCACTCTTTGCAAATTTTTGTTTCATTGTCGTTCTACCAGGTGCTAATTCCACTCGCATTTAAACTTACACCCGGCTGCGAGAGTCTCCGCTTCTCGGACCAGTGCTAATGCCAAATCCAAAGTGGTGCAGGGGGTAAATAATCCCTCCGGTGTTTCAGAAAAATCATCCCGTAGAAAGCATGAAAGTGAATGCTATAAGATGTTTCACGTATTTTCACCATAAAAGAGATGAGAAAAATATCACAACAAGTCGTGGTACAAGAAACAAAAGGGATTACGATCTTCAAATTTTGGAGTAAATAGAGGACGGAAGTGGAGCATAGGTTTCCTGATTTTTATGTAACTACATAAGTTCTGATATCTTATCCTGTTCCTCTACAGTTTCTTTCTCGTTATTCCTTTTGTTCTCCCGTTGTTTTCCTTATTTATCCTCCATTTTTATTTCCTTTCTCATCTTCTACATCATCTCTGTTTTACTTGTCTTGTTTCTCTTGCCTTGTTTGTTTTTACAGGCGGATTTCTTTCAAAATAATTAGGTTCATTGTTGTTTTCGCTTGATTCACACAGTACCAAGTATGTGTATCCTGACGTAGTGGCCGAACATCCGCTTTTATCCTCGCTATTGTTTTAACTCCACTATTTTATGCACTTCAAATTTTTTTCAACGAAAATCTACATCCCTTAAATGCATGTCCTGTAATACAACTTTCGAATTATTAATTTATTAAATAATGCCATTTAAAATTACCCAAATTTAGTTAGACCTCGACTTTGTTTCTTGTAATTCATTAACACAAAATTCCTTTAATAAATTACTAGACTTAGTGTAGTGTTACTCGTAGTAAAATATTTTTTACATGGTGACAAGATCTTTCGGTATCACGTAGTCCATCATAGTTACTAGGGTATCCATACCGAGTGGTAGGTCAGCCTATAAATGATAATTAGCATGGAAATATCCTGTTTGTATCCTTTGATAGTAAATAGTTAAGAACAATTGAACGTACCACTTCTGTGTGAGCTCCAAAAATGGACGAATACCATTGTCGGAAGGTGTCCACATACTGAAAAATTCACGGATTTTGGTGGTGTACACGAATGCTCTAATTATTTTTTAAAAGGTAGCTTACAGAGAAGAATGTGTTTTGAAGCGAATAACTCTCCACAATATTGTGACAAGAAGCAAATATACCGTTCACAATGATCTGAAAATAACCTGGATTTTAGGAGAAAAAATCATTCAGATTCCTTTTTGCGATGTTAATGACAACAAAGAAAGCGGTTGTGTACCTTTCCGTTCGATGTCATTGGCGAATAAATTCCTGTTTCTTTCACTTTAGACACTCTCATCACCTTTTCGGTGATTATCTGTTCATCCTGAAAAGATTGGATCAGAAATAGAAAAGTGTTCCTCCGCTAATGGTTTTTGTGTCCACGAAACTGGTTTAGTCTAAACCATAAAACATGCGTCCACTTCTTGATCCCATCAAATCACCCGCCCATCCATAACACTATGGATTAGAAGATAGGTTTCATGACAGCTTATTTCACTTATATAAAGAGCTTACATGTTTTTGCAATTTATTTTGGTAGGCTAAACTGTTTCCTTTCGCTCTCTTGAAGATAGAAACATGCATCTTTAACGGTTTTATATACAGGATGGAAGGTAAAAAGTAAAAGGTCGCTCGTACTACCCCCTGAGTGGTTGCTGCAGCCTAGAGTGGGCGGGGCAGCAAAATGTTGATTGGTGGAATCGGAGCAAATTTCAGATTTTTTCCAATACAGAGTTAATAGTTAGTTTAATAGTCCTTCATCAGAATAGATCCTCCCATAGCAAGAGGTGTCCTCCAATGTTTTCCTCTGATTCCTCTGAGATTTTGGTAGACTACACTATAGGCTTCCATTGAAAAAAAAATGGTTATCGATTAAAAAAATCACAAGGAGTGACTTTGTACTTAGCTGACAAATATGTAATACGGTAGAAATTAACTAGAAATATTAGTCGATTATACATCCAGAACACTCAAATCGATCTCACCTCCGTAACTCTGTAGAGACAATCTCCTTCAGTAACCTCATCAGCAAATACTGCTTGTTGAGATATTTTTCCTGTGGTTACCTAAATAAACATTTGTCCATCAGAAGAAAAATCCGTACCCTTTGTGATCGTGATACTTACCTCCTTACCAAAATTTAAACAATTTGTCTTGTAAATAAAATGTTTTGCTGTTAGTTTGAGTTCACTTCCATCCGACAGTTCAATCCTGAAATGTTTAGCAATTATGTGTTGCTAAAAGTGTAAGAACGCCGACAAATGATTACTTGTGGAATTCGGCTTGTTGATGAGGTACTCTGTGAAGCCAAAATGAAACAGGTGCATATTGTACCTTAAATGACCATATCCTTTTCCCGATGGGACCAATGCTCATCAATATTTACTCGGAACATTTTCAATGTACTTTCTTATTTTCAATTTAAGCACAATTGTATATGGAGTCAAAATACCTCTGCGTCCTTCAATGTCTGCACCCAATCGTCGACTTCAAGTTCATCCAAACGTTTGTAAATTCCATCAATGAGGCGGACCTTGAATCGTACATCATTAAATCGTTTGTTTTTGTTTATTTAGTTGGTAAGATTCTTCAGTATTTTCCAAAGATCCCTTGTTTCATGATCTGATCAGTCTTGTCTCAATTTTCTGGAATTTATCAGTCCTCAGAGGCGGTTTTAGCGGCTCTTAGGACAAAAGCGAAATTGGAAAACTAGGACGCAAAACGTTCCGTGCGGTTTCATTTCTCCGAGAACGCCATATAAAACCGGATTCAATGCTAGGAATAAATTTCAGTGAGATAATGAAATCAAATATCACCTATCTAGAAGAATTTCCGGACAAATATCCATTTGACTACTTTTGTATCCTCCGGGTATTGAGTATTCAAGGATGGTAAATCCCTCTTTTTTAAGGTGGGACGAAATTGTAAGGTTGTCGTTATGTTTTAAAATACCATTTTAAATTTTTTCTAGGTTTAAAGTCGCTACCTTGGTATCACCAGTAAAACAGTAATAGCCTCCTGCGGTTGAGTAGTAAGCAGGTTGAGGTTGAGCTACAGGTGGATAATAAATGGGTTCAGGCTGAAATAATTGAAATATTCAAAAAAATTACACTATAACTGTTACTATTTTATTTACCAACCACAAATTGTTGCTGTGGGAATAGAGGTTGAGGTTGAGGTTGAGGTTGTATCGGAGGTAGCTACAAATAAAATGTTTTAAATATTATAAAATGTAAACGTTTAATGTTATATACCTCAGTAGTTGTACCAACTTCGATTCCATCATGAGCGAGAACCTCTTCGACTACAACATTTTCACCTTCACTAAAAGGTCCTTCGATTACCTATAATGTTTTGCATTACCAGTAAAGAATAACTATTTTAAATATGATACTGACATTTCCCATTGGAGGCTGTAATGGCTGTGCTGATGGAATTTGAATCGGATTATTCAAAGGTACATTAGGAGCCTGAAAATGTGAAGCTTCGATGGGTTTGAGAGAAGTTTCAGGAATTCTTCACTCGGATTTTTTCTTTGTTCAGCTAATCAGTAAAATTCCCCATTTACACGCTTATATGATTGAATGAGGAACAAATCTGAGGTTCTGGAAACCCCAGAATATCCATCTATTGCTCCAGAATCTTACCTGGAAAGCTTTGTGATGTTGTGGAGATCGTCTAAATTCTTCAGCATTGTGAACAGCAGGTCCTGGTAGAGTAACTGAAAGTTGAACAGTTTTGAAGGCATGATTTCAGGATTTCAAATCTCTCTTTGAACTCACCATGTTTTTTCGGTTCAGCAGGAGGCAAACATGTGAATCTACGAACGTATACCTCATATCTGACACCTCCGTCAAGACTCACAACCTTTTCTATGTTACTGATGTAATCGAAAGCGTACTGTGTACCATTTCTTGCCACCTTAAAAAAATTTCCTTTTTTTTGTTAAATCGCCTTAAAAACGCGAGAATCAACTCACTTCTCCTCCGACAACAATTTGTCCAGGATTTATGGTCGCAATCCCTCGATCCGAAGAAAGCCGTAAAGGTTCAAACGTACAACACTGCACAACAATTCTAGGAATTGGAAGAAATGAAACTTCATGTTTTTTTTTCCAATCCAAAAACTACGAAGCTTACGGGAAAGCAGATACGTTCATTAATGGTGCGATACCGGCTACCCATTGGTTATCTCCTTCGCATGACTGCGATTGGAATGTTGGTTCACAGTCCTGAAATTTAAAATAAATTTATCCTGTTTTTTTTTCAAATTGACATCAGCATTATCCATAAAGGACGGTCGTCAATCTGAGTTTTGTCCATATCAAAAATGTTTATCACCTTGGTATTTCTTTTGTAAAATTCTGATAAACGATCTAACTTTTATTTGATTTTTTTCTTACAACAAATTTCTAATACTGTAATGGTATGGTAATAGAATGTGCGTAAAAGCTCACCGCTATTTGCTGCTGAAAATATCGAGGATCACGGTGATCGAACGGAGTAGCAGACAGTACATCCCTCCTCATGAAACCATCAGGATGTTTTTTGATCCTGAAACATCGCACTAATAAAATACATCCCATTAGACTTGACTGTAGACAATTCTTCAGATTCTGAATTAATAAATAGTCGTGGAACAATAGACCTGGTTGGATTCTGATTATTTACAAAAAAAATCGAAATTAATAGTTCTGAGATCCAAAAAAGGCAAGAAGATTAATCGGTTATGAATCAGGTGAGATTGAAGTGTTCTCATCCAGAATCTATACGGTAACATCCACTTCTGCAGCTCTTCATATTCCTTCTAGCAAAACTTTGTGTTCTCTACATTCGCAAATCCTAGTACTCAAGTCTATCTAAATATTTCCTTCTTAAGGGAAAGACAAAGATTTTTCCTCAAAGGAAAAAAAAAACCTTGTGGATGTACTGAAAGAGTGGAGTTCAAAATATTGATTTCAAATCAGTAATCGATTGATAAAACAACATTTACCTGTAAAATCCACCATCATCCGTAGCAGGTTCACCTTTCTCGTTCCAACCAAAACATAGTGGTCTTGCACATCCAAGAACGGGTTGGCCATCCGGCAGTGCCCAAAATATGTTGTAATTAAAAAACAGGATCAAAATTTCCAATACGTACAAGTGTATTCTTTAGAAGAAAATAAAATCTTACCTCAAAACTGAATGGTACAGCTGATGATCCACAAAATGATGCATAACTAAGATCTATGGCTAATGCCAAAACCAGCAAACTTCGCATTTCCTGGAAGAAAAAGAAGCGGATAAAAGATAACTATTATTATGTCGACGTTTTTTTTTTTTTAGGAAGAGAAGGTCTACTTAAGGATGAAATGGTTTTGGTTAAATGAGAATGCGTTTGAGATTTGCGGAATAGTGTCTCTCATGTTGAAGATTTCCGATTTTGCGACTTCCGAACTGTTCCCTTTTATACGTTGCCGAGGCATTTCCCATTGTCTGTCAACGCCCCGAAAACTGAACATTCGCAAATATCGTATAGATACGTGATTGCACTACAGATCTTTATGTTCTTTCCGATATTTCCGAAAATGTCTTTTTTTCAAACTTCCCAATTCTTTGCAGAATAAACGTAAAACTGTTTCGAATAGTGTTCGGATCAAGTTTCACGCGATCGGAAGCAGATCCTGGGGGGAATATTCGGGATTGTTTTATTGCTCTTTCCCAATAATCCTACTACGATCCGTTATGAGGAAGTGATCTCTGTTGATAAATTATAATTGACAAGACTATGGCTGGTCTTACGCAAATTTCAAAAGCAATTCCAACCACTAGTGACAACAAAATACACAATACAAGCACTTCTCTGGAAGATATGTTGTTATCCTTCATCCTGAACTAAAATACGAAAAAAAAGCTACGAAGATGGCTAGATCTTCTAGTAATTCTACTCAGAAAAAAAGCACAGATTTTCTTCGTCGACTTCTTGTACCCATGATTCAGGAATGCACCACTTTCCTTGTTTTATCAATTAGCATTTTTTTATTCTTGTGGCTAACCTTCAACAACATTCGATTCTAAATTTTGCAAAATTATCTTGGATAACGGAATTCCGCTAAGTTTTCAAGTTTTCATTATTTTCAAACTTGAAGATTCTGATGAAGACAATTACGCCAAAATGTAGTTGAAGAATAATTTTCATGTATATAGCTAAGCTACTGTAATTAAAAAATCCAAGAAATTCACTTGGAAGAAAAAATTTGAATTTACTTAAGCAAAAAACATAGTGAAATAAATCCTAAACAGAGTTCATATATAAAAACGTTGATCAGATATAGCCTACACGGAGATGTTTTTTAATTTCTTTTTACTTTATCGTTTCAATAAATAAATCAAGTTCATAGTTTAATGACGAGGACATATAATTCCACGTTTTCATGTGGATTCTTTACCTGACTACCCAAAAAAATGACATTGGTAGTAAAAAAAAACTTTTTGGTGCTGAATGAGACTAAAAATAGCTAACAATTCGGTTGCTCTGGAATACATTTGATTTTTCAAAGTGAAACCAACCGGGATATACACACCAACGCATATAGGTGGAAATTATTCAAGTTTTTTCTTTTTCTTTTTTTTTTAATTTTTTTCTTCGATTATTTTGCTTCATTAACAGAACACCGGAAGAAAATTATAACGTCATTGTTGATATTCGGAAAGCGTTACCCATAGCAATGCAATTTTTAATTGAAAATACCTGCCTAATATCTTATTGAATACCGAGCGAACCCGCCTTGAAGCTTTAGCATATATGTCTCAACCTCCTCGCCTACCAATGTTTTCCGGAGTTGGTTGTCATGTGTCCATGTCCTGAGTATTGAGTGCTAAATGTCTTTAAACGAGAATGAATCCGGTCGTTATATTACTCCTGGCGAATTGCCAATGATTGCTTATAATAATAATCAAGGATTGCAGGTTTGTAAGTATTTTTTTTGCCGTTTATGTGTTCCTCTAAATTGTAAAAAAAAGTGTTTGTGGAAAAAATGTGAAGAATATGTCCATATTTTTCATGTCTGAGTTACAACTCAACACTACATGTGAATACGGTACGAATATTATTTCTTTTTTTTAAGTAATCCTACTGCAAAGTTATTGTTGGTATTTACTCGTAATTGTTTTGGACCAATATGGGAAGAAACTGGCCTCAATAGCTGGAATTACACTTATTCTGACTCCCAAAAAGAAAATTCTTTGAAAAAAAAAATTAAATAAATAAATACGACTGTTAAATAAAAAATGGAAAGAAATTTCTAGAATTTTACTCCATTAATTATTACTATCCAGAATTGTCATGGCAAAAAATGTCATCTCTCATAATGTTGTACTGTTCTCCGTTCCATTTCATATAATGTTTTATATTTTTTATCTAACATATAATATACACATTAAAAAAAAAACCAGAAGAGTTCGATTTTATAGCAGGAGCCAGTGAAGGGATGTTGTTCCTTGTAAACAGACAGAAGATTACATGAAATATCGCTAGATTTTTAGGATGATGGAGTCTGGATAATCACAGCAAGTTTTACCATCTTTACAATGACATCAGGTACATTTTTATAAGAAACATATGTATATAGTTTCAGTGTCATAAACAGAGTAAGTAAGGCAGATCCTACAGTGATTATAGACCTAAGAAGTTTTTTTCCACTTCTCTTCTGTTATAGCAAACAAAATTAAGTGTTAGAATTTAATATTTGTCGAAAAATCGATCATATTTTGGGAGAGACACTGAGAATTTCTTGATTATTGTCTTAAAATTTGCGAGATTAGGTGCAATCTTCACTGTTCTGAAATTTCAAAAAAAAAGATGTCGAATCTAATGTTCAGAGATAAATAGAGGTAGCACTGATTCCCATTGTTACTTGGGCCCATTAAAATATATTCATCACAAGTTTTCAAGGATATAATGCCTAAACATTTAAGGATTTGGCCTACTTGAATCCGGACGAGTTTCATCAAAGGATGAAGTCAATATTATGGTTAAAAATGTTGTTGACGTTATTTTTGGCGGTAGATTTTGCACTAAGATTGAATCCACCTATTTCTTGAGATATTCGTCAATTATTCAGGATTATCTTACTGGATGTTCGGCTTCGGTTTCACATTTGGTCAAAGTGTTAACTACAAGAATGCATTTATTGGAACCGGCGACTTTTTTTTCGATCCTGTTTCAACGGATGAGAATACAGTAATAGCTGTGTGATTATGTAAATACTTCAAACAATCAAATTTACAGGAAGGTTGGACCTATGCATCGTTTATTTATCAAATGAGCTTTGCTACAACTACCTCAGCTATTGTATCAGGTAAATTGTTTAATTTTATCTAAATGTCTTCCTGGCGCAAGAAACGAGCAAAAGAATCTCCTAATTCTAAATTTCTTCGCAGAAACATTTATTTCTCCTTTTTCTCTCATTTTTTTTTGACTTTGCCATTAATACTGTAACACAGTTGCCGATATTATCGTGTTCGAAATTATGTGTGTTATAAGCTTTGAAACTGCCGATGAATTCGACGTCTTCGAGAAAAAAAATTAAAAAAAAATAAATTGAAAGCCTAGACAGATACTTGTAATTGTGATTAAGAGCTCTCAGCGATCTAAGATTCACTTCTTTGTAAACTTTTCCTTTTTTTTTAGGTAAAAAGTCAGTGTAGAAGAATCAAAGATATCCAATGTCTCCGGTGGCTCTTTATTTGTATTTGTGTTATGACCAGTTTTTAAATGAATTGGGCTCAACGGTAAATAATTTTGCACACGGGTTCTCTGTGTGAATAAAGAACAATTATGAATGAGCTATAATAAATAAATGCTTAAGGTTCATCTATGTTTTTGAACTTTGAGTATCCCTCAACAACAAAAAAAGAGTGATTTGTCAAAAAAAAATAGTATCAAATTGATTTAACAATAATAATAAATCAATTTTTTTTGCTAGAAACGTTATTTATGCGTTGTTTTCAGAAGTGAAAGAAAATTTTTGAATGATTATTGAAAAAGGAGAATTGCAAACAGTATAAAAATACAGTGATCGCACTAGTAACTGCACTGACCGACCTCTTTAAATTTAATGCAATAAAATTGGAGCATCAATTTTTTTTTATTACTGTGCTTATGTGATTTGAACCAAATAATGGTTAGCTCAACCACTGTTTTAAAACTGTAAATTACGACGTTAGCCTACTTCCCGTATACGATTATTGGTCGTAATGACTCGATTTTTTTTTCCATTTACAACATTGTTCAACCTTGACTTTAATGATACCTTAAAACTCCTCTTTGACATGGATTTTCGTGAACAGCTTGACGAGATCTTTCTTCTCTCATATAACCATTATTCATGCTGTTCAAAAAAATCGTAACATCGGCGAATTTATTGATTTATTCAATTTAATTATTTTATTTAATTTTTTACTAGCTATCGCACATTTCTTACCAATAATTTCGGCCCTATTTCCTCATCCTGTAACTATTTCCACATAATTACAATACCAAATGCACACTATCCAAGTGCACTACTCAGAGTTCTTGGAGTGTAATAAAAAACCTCGGATTTAAAAGTAGTATACATTGCAAGAACACAACTCACTATTCAAAAGAACCAAAAAAAGTTTGAAACTGAAAAAGGGACATGTTTTGTTGTGTATGATGAAGGAGAAATGAGCACTTATAAAAAGCCGTTTTAACTTCCGGGAAACGCAGGACATCAAAATCCTGTGGTTTTTTCATTGCTCACCTTCACTGAACAATGGAAATCATAAGTAGTGAAATCTTCTGTAAAGTTAAATTCGACTTTTTTCTAACGAAAATGAAATGATGACTCTATTGTTTTCTACTCAAGTGCGTCAGTGCTTCATTCAAAGAGTATTCGATTTTACACCTATATTCCTTTGATGCTGCGAAAATTCGGGAACGATAAGGTCCTACGTTAGATTACATAATCTGTTGGCTACTAGTTAAAGGTATCCAAATCCACGAATATGAGGATCCACGGATTTCCGGTGGAGTATTCGTATACGGCATAGTACATTATGGAGAGAGAGGGTGAGGGGGGTGATTCCGTCCATTTCTTCCTAATTGCCGTAAAAAACAATCCGGAAGATGCGGCGTATGCACAAGGCTGGTGCGCTCCAATCGAACTCGTTGAAAATAGCGCACTCGAGCGCTCGAAGCCGTATCTTTCAGGCTGTTTTTGACGGCAATCAGAAAGAAATGGACGGAATCACCATTCTTTCCATAATTTGCGATGCCGTATACGAATACTCCACCTGAAATCTGTACCACCTCAGATTCGTGGGGTGATGCCTTTAAGCAGCCGTTTGGATACGTGTTTCCAATTTCTGAGAAAAGGATGTTACTGACTTGAGGCAAACGTCCAGAAAAATAGATACGCGCACGAGTAAATATGGATGAAGCATAACACATGAAATTATCTACGAAACATTTCACAATGTCGTATTTACTTTTCGCTCTTTTAAACCCACTCATAGAGCTATTGCTCAGTACCGCAGCAAAAGTGGCGCTCGACACAGTGGGACCTGTCCCAGCCCATTCTATCTCTTCATGGAGCCGGTGCAATAATTCATCGCCGTGGGACCCATCACACCCCATTTCACTGCTCTGTAGTGGCGGCGCACCTATAACGCTGTTGAATCCGTCTTTCGTGTTCCTGGATTTTTGCTACGCACATATGGTAGAATAAACCCGTTATTGTATAGCATGGTACAGAGCACAGTTTTTGTTTATAGGAGGTTATTTACATATCCCACGTTTTGTTGCAAAAGAGTACAAGCCTTCGGAATCTTTCATATCATAGCCTTCAGTACCGTAAGATTCATTGTCACCATGCACAAATTCAGAATCACCGTTTCACTTAATTTTAGGTTGATTAACCTTTAGTTTAAAACTTCTTGATAATAAGTATCCTTTTCCATTTCTTTCTCCTTTTCTTTTATTGCTGGAATTAGAATGAGTTCTTGAGGTGAATGCGACGTCAGTTCATGGATTATAGTGTGTTATGAAATATGGAATTTTATATGATGACAATAATTAAGCATCTAATTAACAATCGTATATTTTCAGCTGGTATGGCAGAACGAGTACGCCTTAAAGCATATATTATTATATCTTTCGTTATGACACTAATACATTCAATTCCTGCACATTGGGTATGGAGTGAAAATGGAATACTGTTCAGGATTGGTGTGATTGATTCAGCTGGATGTAGTGTCGTAAGTTGGTTCTCGAAAAAAAAAATTGAACATTTTAAAATATTGTAGATTTTTCTTTTCGTTAATTTACTAGTCTATTATTTAATATTATTTACAGGTACATCTTGTGGGTGGTATTTCTGGAATGATCGCTACAATTTATTTAAAACCAAGACAAAAACGTTTTGGAAAAATGGGAAAGAAACGAATGAGTAATCCGACGAATGCAATACTAGGTGGGTAAGGATGATGGATTTCTTTCTTTCTCCTTAAAAATAAACATTCTCTAGCGCTATTATCGGGATTTTCTTAAGTATGAACACCTAATTTTTCTTCTGGAGAGAAAATCTCTTTGTTTTTGTCGTCTTTTTTTTTCATATATGAGTTATTAAGCCAGTAATAGCCTTTGTATATTGGCATTTTTCTGCATTTCTCCACCCGCTGTGCTGCTCAAAACATCGTTATTCAACTGCATGCCCCATGCATTATATATGAGCTATTAACTCGTACATTACTATTACCTTTACTATTACTACTAAGCATTCGATCTCCGACAACTGCTGAATTATAAATAACGTAAAAACCGGGACAACCCAGAAAATTGACCTCAATTAACACAGTTAAGGACGTATGAGTGAACTCGATCCTATTAGAAATTGACTTAGTCAATTAAATTCGTACCATATCATAGATCATTAACGGTGTTCGGATTTTATTACCGGTACTAGAACGATGGAAGTCCGCAACGTGTCTTGAAATTGTGCACATTGGCGAGCTCCTGCTCCTGCATAAAGGTAGCGTATCACGATTTTGACTGTGGTGCGGAATTCACAGCAAAAGCGTAGAGATCTGGAAATAGATTACGGAACCCATCGTAATTTCGCTGACTTTTCCCTAATCGTTGTGAAAATCGGTGCGGAAAACGCCGTTTTCCACGACGATTTCAACTGCAACGCGCCGCATCCAAGTGCGAGTGGTCGTGGATCAATTATGTCTTCTCACCACCCGACTCAAGTGAAACCAATGAATCGGCTGCTGAGGGGACCCCAATGTGTGCATTGAAGTGCGTTCTAACGTATTTCGTAGGGACAAAACGCCGTTCCCACGCCAGTTTTTACGACGATTAGTGAAAGATGAACGGAACCACGTTGAGTTCCCTAATTTACTACCTAAACACTCTATGCTTTTGCTATGGGTTCCGTACTACGTCAAACACCCTGGTAAGCTGCCTTTAATTGATTGATGTTTATTGGATTACGAAAGTCAAACGACCACGAAGTTGCTCGTGTTCTATCGCGTATCGAGTTGCATCGTAGGAGAAACGGGTGCAACCGGGGCTGCATCCCCCGGATATCATTCTGCATAACTAGACAGGGTTGAGCTGATGGTCATGCTTATAGTAATAGTCTCTACTCTTTACTCTTTTGCCTCTATTTACTTATGCAATGATCCCAACACCGCCAATTTCGTAGTATATGCTTATAAAAAGTACCACTATGCAACAGCAACCATAAATGTTGACCTCCTCTAATTTTCACACTAGTTTTTTTCCTGATTTCTTTTAAGGATAATTATTGTTTTTCCGTTCCCAACAACGATTTTTAAAAAAGATTTTTCAGGAACTTTCATGTTGTGGTGGGGTTGGCTAGCATTCAACACTGGTTCAACATATGGAGTAAGTCATAGAAAATGGTATCTTGCAGCGAGGTGAATGAATTTAACAAAAATTTTTTTGTATTCCTGAGAATTTCCTAGAATATTCCTAGAATTCAATCGCAATTTTTAAATTTAGATCAGCTGTCGGTACAATAATGGCTTCAACAGGAGGTGGTGTAACATCATTGCTTATTTCAAGATTTGTTACAAGACGAATAGAAGTTGATATGCTTATTGATGGAATGTTAGCTTCATTAATTTCTAGTTCAGGTTTGTTTTCTTTTCTTTCTACTCTGCGTCGCCGAAAATGGTACTGAACCCATGAGAAAAATTTGTAAATGAATTAAATAAGAGAAATTTGTTAGAAACGGGACCTAGTACAACATGAACAGAACCGAATATATCTCTATCCGCGTACATAGAATGTCCCTGCAATGGGAACAATTACAATTTAGAATTTTTCTCGTAGTAATTTGCTCCAGAGGTCAGAAAATATTTTAAAATTTCACTTAACATGTTCAGAATGTACTTGCGCTGCTCCATGGGCTATTATGCATCGCTACATATTACTACTTGTTATCATTATTTTTTCCTCTTCATCCTTTTTTCCTACCTTTCTCATCTTTTTTTTTGCCAACTTCTTTTCTATGCAGTTCCCCCAAATTACCTTTTTTTTAAATCAAATATCCATTTTAGTCATTTCCCACTCCATTCTAGTCCTTTTAAATATTTGTCTATTTTTCAATCTTTTTTTTAGTACACGTGTGAAATTTTCCTCACTACCTCATTTCTTCGTATGTGTCTTCCTCGTATTGCTTCTTTGCAACATTTTTTTACTATGTGTTATCCTCACATTGTTTCATTTTGCAGAGATCCTTTCTTCATTCTCTTAAAGTTAACATGTTTTCCTTCTTTTCGAGACTCTATTCCTTCTCCTCACTTTCTGATACAATCCAAAGAAACAAATTAGAGAAATATTTATCTTTATTAATTATTAAAATTATAATAAATGCTAGTTATTAGATATTAAGTAAATAAATAATTATTAAAATTATATTAACTGATTTAGTTAAACTACCTTCACTTTGCTTTTACATTACTCTATCGCTGACAAACTACATTTTTCAGCTTGTTGTGCTTGTTTTACTCCCTGGCAAGCATATGTAGTGGGATCGTTCGGGGCTGGATTTGCTCTATTGTCCTATCCATTGCTTGAGTTAGCAGAGGTTCCGTTTTTTTTTGCTCTTATTTAAGGTGTCTTAAGTGATAAAATATACTAAAGAAATTAAAAAAAAACAAAAATAAAAATAAAATACTATCTTATCATAATGCATAGAACTTTCCACGAGCATTATATTCGAATGTACATATTTTATTTATTAAATACTAGATCTCCCTGCAATAGAGTCTTTAAAAGAAAAACGATAAATAAATTGCAAAAGAACCAATCCAGAAGAGTTCCAAACCAATTCTTCTAAATTTGATGAATGTTGAAGATTCCATCAACAATTTCCAGGTCGATGATCCAGTCGGTGTCATTCCTGTACATGTGATAGGCTCTATATGGGGTATGATAAGTGTTGGAATTTTTGCAAATGAGGATGCGCTAAATGTTAGTTTAATTTAATCTATTGTTTTCTAATTTTTATTACTATTTGAGAATTTTTGCTTAAATCACAGTGGAAATTAACTCGACGACAAAATGGTATTCTCTATGGTGGCGGTTTTATGCTTATTTGTAAACAAATTCTTGCTGTTATAGTTGTATCATTATGGTCAGCGTTAATAGGATTTATTACTCTTTTTGTAAGTTTTTAATAGTTTTCAACCTATTAACATCAGAACATTTGTATTATTCTTACAATTTATTCAAGGATATGTCCAGAATGTAAACCGAATTCTAGCAAATTTAGTGCCTTCAACATTCTCGAATAGGCCTACGATTAACAAGACTTGAAGAAGAAATCGGAGCCGATCTACGGGAACATGGACTGAGCGGACATAATGTACGAGCGTACGAATTTGAGAAGAAGCTCACACCGGAGTACGTTACTTTATGTCTTAGATCGGTATTACCGCAGCAATTTAAAGTTATCGTGCAATTCAGACGATTTTTCATTGGTTAATACATCCAAACTTTTCCGTTTTTTTAAAAAATCCCGCAGGCCTCCTCGATTTCTTCAAGGGAAAATTTTCACGTGGTTCAACTCTATCCAAGTCAAACTAATTCTAATCGGTTACGAGGGCTCAAGCTGTTGAGAGCGACGCGCATTCGATTGAGTCAGAGCAGAGAGAAGAGAGAGTGTGTGTCGAGCAGAGAACGAATGTACAGCAGATGTGTCGCTCTCATACGGTTGAACATAGTCGATGCCTACTTCATATTCCTGACAATATACCGCTTCGGATTTGAATCTAAACTCAATTCCATGTCTCCTTTATGATTTTATAATACTACTCTAGAAAAGCGGCTAAAATGATGATGCTAATGGTTCGATGGAAAGTGAAGGCACGGATAGGAGCACAAAAAAGAGGACGTGAAAATGTCCCACTACAAACAATGAACAGCACTGGTCAAAGAATAGAAGCGTAATGAAAACTTCATCGAGGATTATAGATCCGTCAATCCACAACTACTACAGTTAGCTATCAATAACATCAATAAAACTGTTCATATCTACTATCGTTATTACTCTAAATGTCACAGAACTTCTCCTATACTTGAATATATGGATACTATTATCAATAATATAATATTCTCCTCTTCGTAATCGATCGGATTCAGCCAACCAATAGCACCACTACAATTCACGCCCATTTCCAAAACAAACAGTATGATCTCATCTTTATGTGGAAGATAGTAAAATCGCTCCGGGAATCAACTAGATGATGACCGCTGCACGAAAAAAAAACGGAACAGTACACCGATTTCTCGAATAACATCGAGTACAAAGTTTGCAGAAAATTGTAGTCATAATTTTCATGAGACCTGATACAACTCCAGTGGAAATTGGAACAATTGAAGCAATTATGTTACAAATCCAGAAACAGCTCCGCAACAAACACTTTATATTCGAAACACGTTTTTTTAACCCAGTATAAAAGAAAACATAATTCCCGTACACATGGCTTATCGCTTACATCTAACTAAACACAGATGGCAGTAAAAAAAAAATACACATTGTACAATAAAACACCTATAGAACAACTTTTAAATAAAATAGATATGCACATGTATTCATTTAAAGCACATATTCTTTCATTTGGTCTCATAAAAGGTCGGGAAAAAAGGATAACGATCACATTTCCAAAATATACTTGCCATTCATGTGATATTTTCGAAATGTTGTGTAAATTCTAAGGATTTGAATGAAGTCATCCTGCTTACTGTACTAACTAGGAAATATCTTGCTACGTAACTAGATATAGCTTAAAAACTGAGACACATACGACTATGACCTGCATCTAAGCCTAAAGACATTCCACCGCTCACTGTTCTCGTACAACTATTCTGAAGTCCCTCTCAAAATCTCACATAAACCGAAAAAAAAAACAGGACTGTAATTACTAAATACTTAATAAGCCCTAACTCAAATATTCCCCTAATCGTACCCTAAACAATCACTTTTCATCACGAGATCGCTGAAGTTCCCGTAGCTCTTGGATGAGCTTATGAGCGGCAGCAAGTTGCGCGGTCTGATTTCTTATGATGGCTTTCAAATCGTCGACTAGAAAGTAGTATAACAAAGTAATATCCTGGATGGAATTGTTAGTGGCGATTCATCTATGAAATCCTGTACCTGTCTTTGCTTCAACGTGTAAATATTCCTGAACAAGCTGAGAAGCAGTAGGTCTCTTCGACGGGTCGGAATGTGTCATTTTGAAGACTCTGGACGCCTGCAATAAAATTATGGTTGTACCAAATGTGAAAATTCACTGCGAGTAGCAGAAATAGAATTATTAAGAGGACGGAACCATCTTTATAGAACTAAAAACTAAGAAAAAATGAGGATCGAAGGAACAGATCGAAGAAAAGTATATATTAAATGAAGTAAAAAGTCCTGGCAGAATTTTTTTTCGCTTTATTTCGACAATGAAACTAACATAGTTAAGATTAACTAATTTAGATCAAATATACGCCATTTTGTTCGATAATTTTCGTCCATTTTGATGACAATTTCATAATCCCGCAATTGGAGGAGTCCTCGCCCTTATAGGCAAGAAATTTGGACAATTCATTCTCACAAGCTTTCCCTGAGGCTGGTTTTGTACCATGTTTTGTACCAGAAAATTTTACAAATGCCTGAGAAAGTCTCTCGAATCCACGTCTGGACCATACAACGTATGTAGTAGAACCACCCATCCAAGCGTCGCTAAAAATGTGTGCGGACTGGCATTATCTTTATGGAATACTACACCTATTAGCCATTTCTCGCCGCTTTGGGGGTCTGCTCAACGCCACTGGACCACGATCTTTTTTCCATTTTTGTCCTCTTAATTTTCAACTTGAAATCGCCGTAGAGTGCGACTCGATGTAACGTTTACATCAACAGATATGGCTCACAAAAGATATCTAGCGAAAATGCTCAGAACTTCTTACTTCACCTTTTCACTCTCATTGCTTTTTTTATATTACACCTGCAAAAGAAAGCTTTGAGCAGAAACCAAAGTGGAAGTGTTCCTATAAGGTTCCCTAAGCTTCATTCAACCAATTTACAAAAAAAAAACCACATAATACAGAAAAATACAGTCCGATAAACCAGTTAAATCAGCTTACCACTGAAGACCAGTTCTTAGCCAAAATCGGAAAGCGTTCCAATAACTCTTTCTTACATTTTCTGTTACGTACAACATCAAACGCTTCGATTTTTTCCATACTTGTATAAAACACATGGTATGCTTCAAGGAGTACCATACCAGCAGCAAAGATATCAACCTAAATGAAGAACAATCAACAGCATCGAATAGTTAGAGATTCAGCTTGGAAAACCAAAAAAACATGAGTGAAACTTACAGCTGGTCCGTAAACGTTACTTTTCAGTTGTTCCGGAGCAGCATACGTTTTTGTACCTGTTCCAGATGTGTGACCAATTACACCGGATAGAGTATCGGATTTTCTGCAACAAAATAAATTAGTTGTCGAAATACTTATTAATAGTAATCACCATTCAGAAAATAAGATAAATTTTAAAAAAATTCTAAGAAAAGATGTGTTCAAAAATGCTGCAGTTAGCTGTTAGCGAAATGGAGCACTAATGTAGTAGATAGGTACATACTGCTGTCAATAAAAAGCTCAGAGATCACCTAATTATCATAGTTGTATCTCTATTTATATTCCATTATTGTCTACAAAAAGAAAAGAAAAGAACATACGTTCCCGATGATTTTGAAACAGTCCCATCTTCATTGTGTGCACAAGCCAATCCAAAATCTCCGAGCAAAAAACGGATCCGTTCACCTTGATGTTTGAGGAATATGTTACTTGGCTAAAACTGAGACGTTTTCTCGTCGAGGTTTTTGCTAATACATAAGAGATTACTCAAAATGTAAGAAGAAAGACAAAAGAAAAGTAAGGAGACAATTTGAAAAAATTATAACAGCCTTAATATCCCTGTGAATGACGTTTTTCTGATGAATAAATTCAATAGCTGAAAGCATCTGAGTAGCTAGTTCACGGTTAAACGCACCGTCGATAGAAAGTTCATCAAGACCTGCAAAAGCAAAACTCGAAGGAATCAGATGTTTCAAAGAAAACAAAAGAAATAGAAAAGCTGAATATATGCACTAACCTATTTCTTTGATTTTACTGTTTCTTTTCTTCAAATGTTTTTCGAGATTAGAAGTGCACAATTCCATTTGTATGTAGATCTCAGTGTGCCAAATTCTCTGGGAATTTTTTTTAAAGTGGAAGGGACACCAGTAACCTCCTAGTCCTCTTTTCTTGAAATATAGATATGGTGTATCGAATTTATAATACTTTGTTTTGCAGAAAAAGCACACTATCTTCTTTATTCTTTTGAAAACTTCTTGCGCAAAATCCAATTTACTGATGTAATGCCATGTTGGTTTCAAAATCTCTCAAAAGAGATTTTAAAATGTAAGAACAACAGAAAAGAGAAATTCAGGTTCACAAGGGCTCAGATCTGTCTTTAGAAATGAACATGTTGTGAACCCTGTTGCTCTATGGAAACAAAAACGGAGCTGATAAGATCACCCTCACTTCAAAGACAAAACAACTCATGAAACAATGAATAATAGAGCTGTCAACATTTACCTGTACGTTAGCTTGAGTTGGTCGAACTATTTTTACAGTTTTTGCTGATTTCTCGTAAGGTTTTATAGCAGTATGATAGGAATCCCCGTCCGATCCAATCGCTTCATCGGAGAACTGCGGTGAAGATGCTTGATCATGTTCACCTCGTGCCCAAAATCTTCCAGGTCCGGTAGTAGATGAACTATTATCAGATGAAGAGAGAGTGATTGTTGTAGCAGTTGCAGACCTGAGATATATGATGCGACTAGCAGTTTAGAGAAATCAATCGACTTTATTTTCCCCTGAACACTTACTCAGAATTCTCTGTAGTTACCGTCGTTGTAGAGTTAGACGGTTCAGTTGAATTCACATCTTCTGCCACATCGTCATCCCTTTCGAATTACACTTCATTATAGGATAGAAATGAAGATTTCCAACATAAAATTGGAATATATACTTACACTTCAGTAATAACAACGGAACTAGAGGATTGAGTAGCAGTAGGGGCGCTAGGTCCAACCATCTCACGAAGTATTTCGATCCAGCCAGTATGATAACGTACGATATTGTCATGTTGAAGACTAGCCAAAAGGTGTACTTCATTGAGAAGCTAAATATTTCTCGGATAAGCAAACAAGCAAGAAATTACTACTCCTACTCCTGAAAAAAATCTACAAACCTTCACGGTAAGTGCTGTGTTATTAGATTTTAGCGGTATCTTCTTGATGGCATAGTAGCATCTGTCAACTAGACATTTCACCTAGGATGTTCAATTTAGATCAAGATATTTCGCACTCCATATCTATGCAAATTAGAATAAACAAGAATATCGTCGTATGAATCGTCATCTGATCTTATACAGAAATTTCCATGTTTTTGATGCAAATCCAATATAAGAGAATCTATTCTAAAGCTATTAGAACAAGTAAGAGTAGTTGTAAATGCAAGAAAGAAAGAACAGGACCTTCCATACAGTACCGAACCCGCCCGATCCAATTCGCTCAATTTCTTCAAAATCGATACGATATCTACTCGACAAAATCGTACATTTCTCAATGGAAAGTCTATAAACAATACAGATTAGAGTGCACATAAAAGATATATTCAGACATATATAAAATATATTTAAATGGGAACTACTGTCAAATTGAAATTTAAAAATTTGAAAACTTTAAAATTAATGCCACCTCTTAAGTGTTTAGATTTACTAGAATTGAAAATACGCTCAAATTGAGTGACATTTTCAAAAAAAAGTCGATTTTCTCAATGCAATTAACCACACCTTGCATCCACATTCGGATCAGAAGTGAAGCAATTTTTGATAACTGTTGACACAATTCCGGCAAACGTTCTACGAACCGACAAAAACTCTTCCGAGAACACCAAACCGGGCACAACGTTCATCTTTACAAGCATTAGGCTGAGTTCTTAAACGAAAAACATCACATAGAGTGCACATTTGGGTCCCAACTACAAATATCATACCACTCTTCACATAATCCCTGATATTATTTGGTACGGACTCGCAGAACACATCAAGAAATGCAGCAAATAGCACTCGTAATACTCGATTTTGCATAACAGCATCCTTTTCAGTGAGAGCATGAACAGCAACCAATGCATCTTTTGTTTCTTCTTCATCTGTAGAACTTAATTTACTGAGTGGTAAATGAAAACGACCATTTATATTTTATATTTCTAGGAATTATCGGACCCGAACAATCTACCACTGATTTCGTCTTCATTCTCACTTTTTTTTTCAGGAACCTATGATCAACAGATGGCTTAAAAGAACAAAAAATACCTATAGTAAACTTTTGCGGTGGCCTGTCCAGATATGCATCAGCATCTGCGACCCACCTTTGCGAAACAACCATCTTCTAGGCAGAAATGTATAAGAGATGTATAAGATCTTTAAGTTTACTATTATACACGGTATGTACTAGGAACTTAATCCTAACAACTACTACGATATTTAATAAATCTCTTTATTGCTTCTCAATACAATCTTTGACAATAGAACAACATAGAAATTTGAATCAAATACTAGTAATCACAAGATCCATCTTTCCAACCATCCCTCCATCTTTCGAACACTTTACTGCAGTCGAATTCAGGTTTACCAGTCTTCTTATTTACCTGAATCAAAACTCAATCATTTGTCATAAGAACATTTACCTTGTAGATTGTCACTTCTTCTACTGCAGCATTTGCGAATTATAGTTATAGTATAAATAGTGCGATTTGATTTACATGTAATGTCATTTTTATAGCGATGAAATCGAAACCATTACCAGGTTGAATTTAAATCCAAAAGGGCTATGCACTGGCTTACTACAACCAAGGAAATTATCTAGAAACTTCTTGAGAAGATGAGACGGGGACCAGTGAAGTACAAAAGAATTGCTGAGTTATTGTTGACTAATGACTTATTTTCTTACGAGAATTTGTATTTCTCTCAACATTCCCGTGCCAGCCCACAACGTACATTACATAAAACATGTATATCCAACAGCAAAAAGCACAAAAGCAAAAAAAAAACTCTTTCGATGACAAAAATAAAAGAACTAAACTAAATTTAGAACAAGGCCCACTCTATTGTGCAGTCGACACATCCACATTGCAAATTCCTTACGACTTTCAAGTTTGGGCGGGTCATTCTTCAAGTCTTTTCTCAGATCCTTTGCGCAGAAATCACATGGATAAGTCTGAAAAAATCGCATTTTAGTGACGCAAACTGAAACAAATGTGTAGGTACAACCAAAGCTATACAAATATGAACAGTAGCCAGTGCTCATGCACTCCTACACAGAAATCAACGGGCGACTAACGAACGGCCACCACTAGATCCAGCAAAAGGTAGTAACCCATAATTGTCTGGACAAAATGTGGTTGGGGAGGGGGAGGGCATTCAGTGGCGCCCTTATTTCCCGACGCTCTAATTTGCTCTTTTCTCTTAGTAACTTAAGTTTACTTGCCATAGATCTTCTAAGACTAATGCTTAAGCCTTAGGGCTCCGATCGATTTGATTGTTTACTTCGAGAAATACGGGCGCCACTGAGTGCCCCCCACAACTACATTTCACCTTAATTGTCGTGCCAAATAAACACAGAGATTATTTTCCCAGTAGTTTCTCACCATGTAAAACGAGTATAGAAGACATAGCACTGCATAACAATTCAAGACATGATCACATGTAACACTCAAAAATGAAATAACACGGACAACCACTTGCTGATCATCGTACTCCAACAACAAACGGAAGAGAGTGAAAGATGCATTTTTTTTTACTGAGATGGACAGAATAGTAACAAGATAACCTGATAATTGATAACAAAGAGAATGGACAAAGCACTTCTGGAAACTGTCATTCTCAGAAGCCTTAAAAATGGTTCATACCTTAGCTAAACTATCCATAAACTGAGAGACGGTCTTCTTCTGATCTTCGTTAGGATTTTCAGGATAATAAACGCTCATTGTATGAAGGAGATTCCACGTTGAACGACCTTCAATGTAAAAAAAGAATGAAGAATAGAGATAAAATATTGTGAAGTGCTATTAATCAGAGCAAGCTTCACGTGAAATTACCAAGTTCATCCTTATCAACAGGACATTCTTTAGGATTGTGCGAAGAGGAAGCAGGAGAAGGTGATGGCTCTGCTGTTGTTGATTTGGAGCTACCTTCAATGATTCATTGCGATACAAAAAAAAATTCATGGTGAAATCTAATAAATTAGAAGAAATCTTACTAAGAATTCCAAAGAGGTGTTTATTAAAGACAAAATTCTAACGTCAAGAATCATAATCCGTACCTCCTTCACTTGCCTTTTTGTTGGAGAGATCTCTGGCACGTTTCATGAGTTCCTCTACACTTACACAAGCTCTACACGGCTTTCCGTCAGGACCTATTTCCATTACTATAACAGACTGAATACTTATTTACACTCTATTTGTGAAGACAACATTTTTTATTACATTCCTAAAACGAGCAATGTTCCATGTAAATGAAGATAACCTTCTAACAACCCTAACATACAAACGCAAAAACCACAGTTTTATTGATTAAAACGATAGATACCAGTTATTCCCTATAAATTCTGAGTCGTCAGCCATCCTCAGAATATATTATCTACAAAGTAATTATTGGCCAGTTCCTTCTAAGATCTAGAACATTCAAGGGAATTCAGATTCTAATATCTTGCACCTGCCTTCTTAATATTGTAGTTCAAACGTAGATAGAGTTCTTCTTCTGATGAGAACTCTCCGTGGTGCGTAAGCGGTCCAAGTCATATTCAATGAACCATCATTATGGCATCTTTACCACGAATTACTGAGTTATTCCATCAGTCACTGAAAATAGTGAACCTTAAACAAAATTTATAAGGCCCAAACTAAAGCCGCAACACAGCACAAGCTTCGTGAGAGATACAGAAAACAAGAGGGAATCAATCTCGGCAAGTGTCCCCACCAGAAACAAAAGTCTATTCAATTTCGAAAGCATATCCAAAGAAAGAATAACGAGAAAAAACTCAGAGATGAGGACAAAAACAGAAATTTGTCGTTGATAACCTCGAGCTAACGACGAACAACCGAAAACCCGAAGACCATCTGTAAATGAGTTTCGAACTTTGAAGTGATGCAAGAAATAAGGCAGTGGTGTGAATGCAGACATTACACATAACCACGGCTCAGATGGGGAGAGAATTTGAAGCGCTGCAAAAGGCGGCAAATAACCTAAACTTTTCTAATGGATCTTTCCATAATTACTTAGTAGCGGTCAGGAATTTCTTCCTGTTTTTCCATACCTTACGATTATGTATCTTCAATTCTGTGCCATTTTTCCCTCTTTGACAAAAATGGAGCAATGTTTAGGATGATTGATTGTCCCACAAATATATGTTCTAAGTTAACATGGTATGAATAAGAGCTAAGACACACAGGAAGTGGAACACGACCTTGGAACGGGAATTTCGAACGATAAACTCAGGTGCCGCATTGGCACTGGATTTAGTTCAATTACTGCGCGAAATGCAAGAAAAGTACCTTCTACAATGTTTTGTCTTGTCAGGATTTTTCTGTTATTTTTTTCAAAAGTAGGGTCGCTATAAACATGTACTGAAATACATATACAGGAATTGTTGTGAGGCGGTTTAACTGATTCCATGCGAACCAGCCAAACCAACATGTTGCGAACACTGTCTGGAGCAACTCATTCAGCATTAATTTAATGACAGAAATTTTAGACTAACCCAAAGGGGAAGTTATTTGCGTTGCTGAAGAGAAATAAAAGAAAACTCCTTGATTACAAAAAAAAAATGAGGAAATACAGAGGTTGAATTTTTAAATCTGAATGTTTGGCTGTCCAGAGAAGAAAATCTAGGTCAGCAACTTTTTGGTATACAACTGTCATGTGCACAAATGCGCAGAAATCTGATTGCACTTCTTTGAAGACTAACTGGTTTTTTTTTTCTTACAAAAAACATAAAGTGAAGTAGTTACCAGTGTCTTTTTTTCTGCAATAGCTCATAGCATCTGACAAAATTGTCCAGAATAGAAATCTAGCGTCCATAATGTTCATCTTAGCGCAACATCCGATGTCGTTCGTTCGTGCTTACGATCGTTTTTCCTAAAATTGCAACGATTTCGTCGTTGATGAAATCGTGGGTTGAAAGAAATGACCTCGTTTAAGACTGCTGAGAAAATTGAGGTTTCTCGAGACTATTTTTTGTTGCGATGGGTGTATGTATATCTCGGAAGGACGAATATTGAACGGTGCGATGCAATCGGAACCGCTCGGTCGTATCCGCTGAGCGCGAGCGATGTTTCTCCTCACATTCTCGTCTCGCTAGTCACCTCGAACTACTCGCTCTGATACTTATCTTAGCACAACGATGCTTTGGCGAACGGTCGCCGGCTACGTGCTACTCGAACGTCATCGACCGTCGCCGTCACCGATTAAGTTGACATTTCTACAGCTTGCATGGGCTCTACCTTATTTATTGGTTTGTATTATTGTGTGATTTCTACCTTAGTTATTTCATCTATATCTGACGTAAGAACTGAGAAACAGCACATCTGACTCAGTTCCCATAATCGTCGATCGTGTCACAGATCCATGACAGCCGGAAATTTGTATTCTGATAGTCCATGACTTGATGGGATCTGGGTTATGGTTGGAGGCAGCTCTTACATACTCAATGAGGTGTATTCACAGGGTCAAGCCATGGCTTTCGCTTTAAAATGTCATTAATAGATTATATTTGAACCGATGCATTATATCATATAACACTACATTATATTATGTTTATATTATATTATGTTACATTATATTGTGTTATGTTACATTGGATATTCTTTACTTTCATATTACATTTATTATATTATTATATACGATAGATTATATATTATACTTAGATTACATATCCCCCCTCTTTAGACAACTATCATTCTATCTTTGAAAATACTCATCTCAGTTTAAACAAATCTAGGATTTATGAATCTCCTAAGATAAACATTTTACATGTTAAATTCATCACCCCACGAATCCGAGGTGGAGTATTCGCATACGAGATCGTAGATTAAAGAGAGGAGGGATGATTCCGCCCATTTCTTCCTAATTTCCGTAAAAAAACGGCCCGGAAGATATGGCTTCGGGCGTTCCGGCATATTACTTTCTACAAGAAGTTCGATTGGAGCGCGCCAGCCAGTTCGACTGCAGCCGTGTGCACGCGCCGCATCCTCCGGGCCGTTTTTTACTGCAATTAGGAAGAAATGGACGGAATCAGCCTCTCCCTATAATCTGCTATGCCGTATACGAATACACCACCTGAAATCCGTACCACCTCAGATTCGTGGGGTGATGCCTTTAAGCTATCTCGTGGATGAATGTATTTCTTTTTTTTTTACAAAAACGTGCTTAAATTTAACAGAGCTTACTCAGTAGTGGACTTAGTAATTATATAATTATTTCCAGCTTGCCAACTACCTCGAACGGTCACTTTTACCGTTACGTCTCCTATGCTACACTCAAACCGACCTTCTCTCCCCAGAACCGTTAAACAACGATGCTGCACAATGTAAGTATTCTTAACAAGAAGTTATTACCGTAGTTGTTTTAGAAAACAATGGAGACGCAAATGCTTTGTATTTTATATATCAAGTATTATGTACAGCTTTACGCAAGTTTTTGTAGTTATTTCACATGGATTTTGAAAAAAAAAAGCACCTGAATTGCCAGGTCCGGTAAAAACACCAACGGTAAAGGGTAAAGTTTTGGAGTTGATCACTCTTTTATGAATGCCCCATTGCGTTCGACTCCAATTCAAAATCGTTGGAGGTTTTACGAGCTTGTGGAGAGCGCATAAAATGACTTTCCGGGCAAGGCGACGTATTAAGCCAGCGTTTTTATCCAGACAAGTGTGGTACCCCAGTTCCTTCATCACAGAAAGATGAGAGATTTGGTTGGCTTAGGGTGGTTCCGAACCATCGACCGTGTATGGTCACAAACCGTCTACGATTCCGATTTACTTGTGCAAAACATAGAATGTTTGACTATAGTATAAATATATCAGATATATAGTATATTACATTAGATATATTAGTTCCGTCCAATACTCAAACATGTACTAGAATTTTCTATTTCTTTCCAGGTGTCCGGCAATACTTCCCAAACCGTTCACCTGATCCAGACTGTATGCTGTCAACAACACCGAAAATCATACTGAGGCCTACACTTCCAGATCAACCACAACGAATTCTCTTTATAAGAACTGGTCCAAAATCTGTGGATTATCGCAACTTTATTAGGGAGACATGGAAATTGCAGGTATGTAGAAGCTACATTCACTTGATAGCCCTCCTCGGCGACACTTATTTTAAAATCTCCGAGCCGCTTAGCGAAGTTCTCACTGTTTTTGACTTTATGTTGTTGTCCACGTGAATGCTCACGCTGCGCTTATATGACTCTTCTCGCAACAAATCTAGGCTATGGCTTTTTTTTTTTTTGATAGTCCATGCTTCCCGTATTCACACTAGTTTTTAATAACAGAACGTTGGACATTTGAATTATGCCTGCACAAAAAAAAATCTTCGAAGTGCACTTTATTTCAAGTTATGGACGGGTTAATTTGAGTTAATGTTAATTAGCAATTGGTTTAAATTTCGTAGCGATAATGCGACTTTCGTATAAGTAATATTTCTCCCGAAATCTGAAACGAATCTCATCATGTCCCTGAACGATCAGACGAGATGTCGTGAAAATGTTAAAATGTAACTAAAGGTAAACGCCATACGAACTACTTCTTGGGAAGAAAATGTCAGGAAGTAGCTGTAGCTTAAAAATTCTAAGGTTTCGTCTTACGAAATCACTAGAAAATAACCGACAGAACTGCTGCCAAAATGGCGGGAATTTTTCGTTTGAAGCCTCTGGAAACTGTAATCATTCAACTTTCGATCAAAAAATCTCTTCTTTTCTTGATCGCATTTTGAAGTAGACTAGAATAAAAATGTCAATTTTTAGCCGTCAAATAGCTGCCAATTTTGTCATAGCTTACTAATATTCCATCCAGTTATAGGTCGATCTATTTGCACCAGTCGTATTCGTATGTGCTGGTAATGGTGATGATAAAATTGCTTCCGAAGCTAGCCGATATAAAGGTACTAGAATATGTTATTAAAATCAAAAGAGTCAATAAAATCATTTCAGATATGCTACAGTTCGATTTTATCGATTCATATCACAATTTGTCGCTAAAAATGATGGCGATCTATGGATATGTATTGTCTGAAATACCGTCTGTAGAAAACATTATAGTTACTAATGATGATACAATAGTAAACATTACTGCTTTGGCAGAGGTATCATTTATATAGTACTCAATTGATGTTTAATTAAGATCTCATTCACAGCTCTTTCCTCTACAATGGCACGGTCCTTGGATGTTGGGCAAAGTTTCGAGAGGTTATCCACGGTTATTTATGCCTTGGTTACCATGGCATGTTCCCGGTGAAATGTATTCAAGTTTATGTTATCCACGATTTACGCAGGTACATAAACATAAATCACGATCCGTGTAATTACATAGTCATACGATCTGGTTACAATTACGAACCAACGAGAGCAAAAGCCAAAACGACAGGAAAAAGTGGTGCAGAGCGTGAGCGGCTGCGGTCGAAGCGGTGCGCTTAGGATCCGTGGGGGCAGCCTTGCTAGCACCACAGTTCGCAAAGGTCCCATCTCGATCTCATCGGCTTCGAGCGCAGCCGCTCATGCAACTGCACTAAGTTTCATTTCGTTTCGAGGCTACTATATACGTTTATCCATTCATTCAGGGTTCATCGTTCATTTTATCACGGGAAGCAGCACAAGTATTGCTAGAGAACATTTGCAAAACTCCATTCGTACATCTTGATGATATTTTAATGGGTAAGTGTCTAAATTATTTGGAAGCGTCCATTAACCGTCCCAATACAAATATTTAGGAATCATCGCATCCTGCACACGACTGAAACAGCTCCACCATGGAGGCTTTGACAAACACATATTTGAAGATTTCGTGGTATACCATTATCAGTACTCTCGACATTCTCCATTGCACTTACGGCAGCTGTGGAGCTCAATTCCAGTATCATCTTAGTTCCATGGAGGCTTATTTGAGCATTGTGTGATACGTGTGTAAAACAAAATAAAGATACATTCATATATGTATATTCAAATCCAAGCAGTCATCTAAGTGGGATGAGAAGTCCTTTCATATATTTGGTGGATAGGTGGACAAGGAACAGCATCAAATAGGTCAACGTGAGTCTCATAGGACCACATTTTTTCGTGAACGAGAAACAATACCCACGTGGCAATATTTCCCAACGAAATGCATAGAACTCAGGGAAAGAAAAGGCTTGTAAATGCAGGCAATGACAGTCCCAGTAAGACGTGGGAGAAACTCGAACATGTCCCGAAGCTAACCTACTGATACACATGAAGGGGAGAATTTAAAGGAACTAAAGTGAACTGCCAGGATTTCCCATTTCTTTCGTACCTCTAGATCATAGTTATTAACTTGAAATGGCTCAACATCTTTTCAAATATGAACTGTGAAATGTTACACCTAGAACACCGCTAAATCAAACTGGTAACAAAAGCTACGCACATTCTCTTACACCTCATTATGCCTTCCTATGGAGTAAGTATTAACTAGATTTACCAAGAATTAAAAGAACCACGATCGCGGAAAACAAGTCTTAACGAACCTAGCACGGACAGTTCTAGTGACGGGACGACGGAGAAACCAACATATTCTGAAGCCGTTCATAACTATACTCCTCAACAACCACAAAATTCAGTAACACGTGAAATATTTCTCTCATAAAGCATTCATTTAATAATACTGAGTACCCAACCATGCACTGCTACATCGTAAATCTTCTATCAACAATAAACAAACTTTTATCGTTTTAACAGGCAAATGATAAAAGCCGCAACAACAAAAACTTAGCGGTTAGACTTTGCTACACGCTCCAGCTCGTCCTTCTTCTTGATGGCATAGCTGTTAGACGACCCTTTGGCAGCGTTAATGAGCTCATCAGCTAGGCACTCAGCGATTGTCTTGATATTTCGGAAAGCAGCCTCACGTGCACCCGTACACAGCAGCCAGATAGCCTGAAATTTTCAAAGTTAATAGAGAAGTAATGTCATTGAAATTCCTACATTATGGATTAGTTAAAGCAGATCGTTATGCCAACCTGGTTGACACGTCGCAAAGGTGCCACGTCGACAGCCTGTCGTCGCACAGTACCTGCACGTCCGATACGTGTGGAATCTTCACGCGGACCGCTATTGATGACAGCATTCACAAGCACTTGAACCGGATTCTTAAAACATTTTCACTAGAAACAATAAAAAAATTAACTTGGAAACACTAAAATGTAAAAGTACCTCTCCAGTTAGCAAGTGAATGATTTCGAATGCATGCTTCACAATTCGCACTGTCATCAGCTTCTTTCCATTGTTACGTCCGTGCATCATCATTGAGTTGCACAAACGTTCAACAATCGGACATCCAGCCTTGCGGAATCGCATGACCTGAGCACAAAAATATCAAGATAAGGTTAGCCAACAAAACGTGGAGACTAACCTGGTAACGTCCAGCCGAGTGAGGGAGGTACTTGGCGCATTTATCCTTCACGGCAATGTAGTCAACAAGGGTAATGTCAGAAACATTCACGTCTTGCAACGACCATTTGCCGAAAAGCTTCACCTATAACCGAAACACTACGCGAAGTGTTAAGTTATCATCTTAGCCAAACAATATAAGAAAAGAGTTCAAAAGTTATACAAAAAGCAAAATAATTACAAAAAAAGGTCGAATCACATTAACAATGCATGGTCCATACCAGCAATACATACAATCCCTATGGTCGAATAGAGAGTTTGGGACGCAGACTACGACCATGAACGCAGTTCTCTCGAATTGTCGGGGAGGACGTCTGGGGAACGGATTTTATTCCTATGTGCTTGCGAGGTACGGTAGAACGCGCCACTTCTTACTCGTGTGGGTTCCTTAGTAGCCTATTTATTGGTTTTACTTGAATAGATGGCTGAAGAGACATTGATTTTCAACCGCTCGATAGTGTAAGCGGCGCGTGCACGACTGTGGTGCGTTTTCACGCGCGTCGTAAGAACAAACAACTTTTTTCATGCAGTTTTCCAGAACGATTAGGACGAATTGAGCGAGGCCACCCTCACACTCTAAAATTCACATCCCGAACTCTAATAGTTACCCACAGAGACCCATCATAGTCAGTTTGCTGATACGCTGCTGTCTTTAGAGTAAGTGCTGAAGATAAGATTAAAATAGTAAAGTAAATACAGGAAAAGAAAAGCAACAAAAAGATAGCCACACTCGGCTCAAAAAGGAATGATTTACGGTGCAGTTACGTAAACGGTTGCGCTCAAAGTGGTGCGGTGGAGCATAGCGATTAGAATCAAGTGGGGACCCTTACTAGCACCGCTCATCACTGCAGCTTGCGTTGGTCCCACATCGATCCCATCAGCTGCTTTCTCCATCGCACTGCTTCGAGGAGCAAAAAGCGGAAAGCATGTCAAATCGAGAAAAAAAAATCAAAAATAAATTCTCTCCAAGTCAAAAAAAAGTCGCAGAATTAACTTTGAAAACATGGAGAAAACAACTGCAGTGGAACTATATAAGTGAACTTTTATACTCAGTAATTCTGGTAGTGTTATAAAAGAAGCGGATCTTTAATAATAGTTTACATAAACTATGCTACGATGACCGCCAGATTATCCAACCTATTCCAGAATAAAGAGCGCCAATAGTAGGGTTTCAATTTCAAGTTACATTTAATGGAAGTAATTCCGCAAGCGGGCACAGTCGCCATTGTAAAAGTGAGGAAAACACCCATCAATGATGCGGAAGCGATTTAACACCCTCAAAATAAAATGGTCACAATATGACAGCGAATTTTGAGTACCTAAAAAAGGGGAAGTGGGAATTTTGCCAAGAACCAAAACCAGGTGTTTCAATGCAGAGACTTTGAAGCACACAAAAGGGGCACCAACGCAGCACTTACAATTCGTAAGAATAAATATTTTAAACATAAATTTTAAAAAAGAGAATATCAAGAAAACTAGATGATAATTATGCGGGAAATCAGCAAACCTCAGGCATTTCCATGGTAGGAACCTCAGCCAAAGCTTGTTGCTCAACCTGTGTAGCCCAGTCGTCGGACATTCTGCCTAGGAAAAATAGCGAATTCACTCTATTATTTCAAACGAAGAAGATCTTGACGAATAGAAAAGAAAAGCATAAATATCAGAGTTCAAATCACAAGAAGCAATGAAACATAACGAAAAGAAATGAATACAGAACAAATACATTGATATCTTCTACATTGTAGAATTAGGACTATTGAATAACATAGATCAAATGCTGAATGAACACTTATATACTCATCCCAGAATAAGAAACACTCATAAAGTAGAGTTCAAAAATTTTAGGCCAACATGGGAACGGGTGAAAATTAAAGGACGGATCCAATCTGCGTTACAGTAGTTCTACATCCGTTACCGCATCGGGACCAACTCTAATCGTTTTCGAACGTTTTATTGCATCGACCAATCGTCGTGTCACACGACATTATTGAGGCGTGGCCATCCCGTACGTTCACTTTCGAGTCGGGGCTACTCGAGGTCTTGTGCTTTTTCGCCTCATCTCCATGGTAGGAAATATGCTGGTACCGTTAGTACTATTAAGTAAGTTCGTATTCATTCCATGTTACAACATCTCAAGAGTTTTTTTTAAGAAGTCTTTCGTAGGTCGTTATGAAGGTTATTGCATTGGTTTTCATTACAGTTGCCCCTGCATGTCTTGCACTTTACACCTCTCGGGATGATGTCGTTGAACTGACATCCGCTAATTTCCAAACCAGAGTGATTAATAGCGATGAAATCTGGGTTGTCGAGTTCTACGCTCCATGGTTTGTTTCCATAAACTTCCAAATTCGGATTTATTTCAAATTCAGCAATATCATTATAGGTGTGGTCACTGCAAGAACCTCGTTCCGGAGTATAAGAAGGCTGCAACTGCTCTCAAGGGGATTATCAAAGTCTGTTATAATCCATCTTTTAGTTTTGATCTATTTTAGTTGTAATAATGGATTTGTGCCGTTTAGGTTGGTGCCGTGGACATGACCCAGCATCAATCCGTTGGTGCACCTTATAATGTCCAAGGTTTCCCAACTATTAAGATCTTCGGTGCAGATAAAAAGAAGCCAACAGATTACAACGGTTAGTTCTTATCAGAATTTTACTACTGGGGAAAGCTACAAGTTTTTTTTGCTGTATTCTTTGCTATGGAACTCACAGAGCATTTCACCGAACTCCAACGTCGCTCTAACTTCCACTTACCACTTCTTTTACTTGTTTAATTAAGTGGTACAGTTACTAAGGTAAAGTGAATGAAACGCACTCAATTGTTTTACGTCCTAGGACGTGACATTGTGGTGTGCAAATATTTGGCGGTGAAGGTCAACGATTGATGGTAACCGCTCAACGTGTAAATAGAGATCTGTCATTGGAATCGTATTCGCCGATTGATGCCTATTTACTTCGCTAACGATATGAATACCGTTTATGAACTCTATTTCAGGAGCGAGAACAGCTCAAGCGATCACCGATTCTGTTCTTTCGGAAGCGAAACGTGTCGTATCTGGACGTCTTAGTGGACGAAGCACCGGTGATTCTGGATCAAGTGGTGGCAGCCGGGGTGGTAGCGGTGGAGGCAATGATGTCATTGAGCTTACTGACTCCAACTTCGAGAAGGTTTGCTAATAACCATTAGTATTAACAAATATTTTTTTCTGTTAGTGAAATTGGAGTTTGAATAGTGATTTTTAGCTGGTTTTGAACAGCAAAGACGTCTGGCTCGTTGAATTCTTTGCACCATGGTGTGGACATTGCAAGAACCTTGAACCTCATTGGAAGGCTGCTGCAAGCGAGCTCAAAGGAAAAGTCAAGGTATTTGCCTCATTTAACTCGCAAAATCAATTTCTCTATACTGAGAGTTTGGACGAGTACCAGTTTACCTACGTTGTAGAATAAGAAATTAGTGTTTTAATTGTTTGCAAAGTGGCTGGGTCACTCAGAAACAAGGAAAGGTTCACATGCAGTATGGAAATAATCTTCCGCTCTCTCTTTCTCCAAAAAGACTTTAAAATCTTCCACAAATTATGTCGTTTGGTGTCAAACAAGTCCAAGGCAACAGGCTTATGTGTACTACGCTAAAATATTTTTAAAATAGCATGGCCAAAGGTGCAGGTTTTTTAAACACCTCTTGATTAGTCATCGAGAGAACTTTTCTTTCAAGTTTCTTTTTTTGCAGAAGCTGTTAGCGTTCCTCCGTAATTTGATAAATTGTGCTTCTAGTAGGCCTTTGTGTTAGTTATCCTTTTCCGACGCAATATAGCCGAATCGTTTGGTTTTTATTGATGCTTGTTCCTTTATGTATTGTGAGCGCTATTGAAATTTGAATGTGATGCTTTTGATCAATGTAAAAGTCCAGCTTGTTGAAATTCCTGGTACATTGCTATTTGTATGACAAATAATGACAACAATGTATGACAATTAACGTTACAACGTTACGTGAGTAAGGGAAAGTGCATCTCGCTACTAATCGAAGAAATCTTCATGTTTCCAAAAAAAAGTCCTTGAAGTTCACCACTGACGATAGTTTTCTCCATTCGACATAACCCTTTAGATAAACTTTTTCTAATAGAAGAGTTGAATCACTTTAATTTTCAGCTCGGAGCTCTCGATGCCACCGTGCACACCGTCATGGCTAACAAGTTCGGTGTTCGTGGATTCCCAACGATCAAGTACTTTGCTCCTGGATCAGACGCAAGCGATGCTGTAGACTACGACGGTGGTAGAACCACTTCGGATATCGTGAGTTGGGCAAGCGCCAAGGCACTTGAGAACCTTCCTGCTCCAGAAGTTGTTGAGGCCACTAATCAACAGATTGTCGAAGGTATACTAGTTGTTTCCTCGTTCTACTCATAGTATATGAGTACCATTTTCCTGATAACTACCCTTCAGATCAGTGCAAAGAGAAACAACTGTGCATTTTTGCATTCCTTCCTCATATACTGGATTGCCAATCTAAGTGCCGCAACGACTACCTCGCCATCCTTCGTGAACTCGGAGACAAGTTCAAGAAAAATGGATGGGGGTGTGTTTACCGGCTTTCTGTTTTTAAATAATTGGACTCCTTTAAACGCCGAATCCTTTTTACTTCTAAAGCAGTCGTATTAACTCAGTAGTTTTCAAAAGAGTACCCTACAACTACCGGCACGTGACAAGCACTGCCTAGTACGTACTTTTCCGAAGTAATGGTATGGTGCCAGTTGTTGGTATGACATATTTCGGAATGCACGCGAACACTACTATAAGATCCTGAATTTTTATAAGGGAAAAATCGCACACTTTGACTAGTTGAAATACTCACTATTTAGTGTTTTCTTTCTTGGTGGAAAATTCCAGCATAGTTTGAAAACACCTGTGGTAATGCTTTTAAATTCCCCGTGATCGTACCTGTATCATCATCCACTTCTGTCCTATTTTTTTTAGAAATTAAATTTGAATTTCCTTTGAATTGCGCCCTCTAAAGGCTGCACAACTTTGAATTTCGTGTTTATTCAACTGTGTACATGAAAATTGACCAAGTTTTGCTAATATGGAAACATCCTTCATTTTTCCAATTTTTTGCATTCTAGATGGATTTGGGTTGAGGGTGGAGCCCAACCGGAGTTAGAAGAGGCCTTCGGAATTGGAGGTTTCGGCTACCCTGCCATGGCTGCTATGAACTACAGAAAGATGAAGTTCGCTATGCTCAAGGTAACTAGAATAACTTGGAGAGTTGATAATTTGTCAGAATTGTCTAATTATGCCAATATTAATTTCTTTATAAGCTATATATTGTGGTTACATCTGCTTTCCTTTTTTCTTTTCATTGTGCCTATGTTTTATTTCAGGGATCATTTGGCAAAGATGGAATCAACGAATTCCTCCGTGATCTTAGCTATGGAAAAGGGCAAACTGCTCCTGTTAAAGTGAGTGTTGATTTAAATTTGTATCTTCTTGTCTTCAAAAGTTCTTCAATACTACTTCGGCTTAAAAAAAAATGTTCCAGGGAGCTACATTCCCAAAAATCATCAAGAAAGACTCTTGGGATGGAAAGGATGGTCAGCTTCCTGTTGAGGAAGAAATTGATCTCTCCGATGTCGATCTTGATCGTACTGAATTGTAATCTAAGTAGTCATTTGATTAACTAACCTAGACAATTAATTTATGATCAGTCCACATTACTTTCTTCGTTTTCATATCGGGTTCTATGTTCAACTTTTTGCAAGTGAATATGGGGCGTCGAGATCCTTCTGAGGTGTTTATGGGTTTCGTGTTGATCATTTTTTGCTGCCATTGGCTAAAATTGATCCCACATGAGTTCATAGTTACTTTTTTTTGTAGAGGAGACTCGTTCTAGTGCCTGTTAATTTATTTATTTATTGTTTTGTATAATAAATGTTGTTAATTAGTAGCGGTGCAACAGTTCCTATTGCTCTATTGCGCTAAACCATTAGTCGCACGATTGAAATCGAATCCTGAATTTAGGTTTGATATCTCACGGAGATAATTGCATCAGAGAGAAATCCGTGGAATACCCGGCATTATGTGCAAAATTGTGTAAATTCCTGGATGTATTCGTCGAAAGCAGAAACCACATAGATCCAGAAAAATCGCGCCTTGTGATAGATTTCAACGCTTCCAAACACATGGATCTACCACTTTAGCAAGGATGACAGCAAAGAGATGTTATCTGTTTTGCAAACGGATGTGATCCAAAAAATCCAGCAATCCTTAGCAAAGCGTCGTTGAGCCGGCAGTACAGCAATGCTCGAAAGAAATCTGTCAATGGAAGAATTGCATCCATCCTCATACGCGAATTTTCTCATTCTCCAGACATTCGTAAATCCAAAAAGTTTAGATGTCGATAGAGTCTAGTGACAAAAACAACACACGGTCGCGTCTGGAGGAGATCGTCTCCTCTTTCCTGCGAGAACATCTCAATGACACCACGAACCCTATTTTCCCTAACCACTGTGTGCTGATTTGACTGATATTCGGTCTCTGCATGTCTCTTTCACATTTTTGAAAAAAAAATAATTTTATTAGTACAACTCAAAGATCAAGAATGTAATTACTATCGTTATCAGCAACATCTAGCCACTTAATGGGCAAACTCCCAATGCCTTTCTTTCAGAATGAGATGGTCTGCGACTGTAAAAGTTCTTTGACTGCGTTTTTGGGGTCATTGTGGTCTTTGAAAGTTTTTTTTTTCGCGCAGAAGCTGCTTTAGGGCCCGCAGCGGGTGATAATTGAATGAGACAAGGTCCGTGCTCTAGGGAGGATGGAGGACACGTGTTCACCATAAACCCTCCAGAAATTAACGCTTCAGCTTTGCCGTGTGAGGTCTCGTGTCCTTGTACAACAGTACGTCGCCATGCTTGCCTAGCTTCTGGATGTGATTCACGTGAAGATTGGTGTTGATTGTCTGATTGCCCATTAACCGCTCCAGAAATTTTTCGAATAAAACTGGCAAAAAAATTTAAAAGCGAAAGAGAAAAAAAAGATGAGCAATTAATCAATAACCAATTTTGTTTTGAAATTGATGTGAATTGGAATTACGGCGGTGTACAGACCTTTACCACACGACAACCTCGAGTAACAATGAAGAGTCTCTGGTGCCTCAAAATTGAGGTGCCCTTCTAGATCTCTTGAAGTAGTTGAGGTTTATGAGCTTGTGTTACCCTGTACAGTGACTAGTGAGGAGTGACAATGTATGATGACAGTGTTTTTATCCTTTGAGACAAGTCTGGTACCAATATATCGACACCGGATGGATTAAAGGTTTGACTGGGTTCCGAACCATGCACCATGCAGTCGTGGTCGAACCTCTTACCAACTGCGCTACATTCGCTCCAAAAATGAAAAGTCGGTCACAACTAATAAGGAAAAACTAGTACATTACATTAGTGGATTTTTCCGAGTTACTGCAAGTGTCTTTTTTTTGTTGCTGTTAAAAATACACTAGAGTTCATACGAGTACTAAATTATCTCTAATAAAAACTAAAATAGAAAAATAATAAAACTAATAAATTCTCTCTGTTTATGAACTTTCTTATGAGCTATTCTTTCATAAATGTATTTGTAACACACCGGATACTATTATCCTGAAATCTTTACGTATTACGCTCAGCTTCTACTGTACTAATTTATGCACAGGTTTAAAATCAATGAATATTCTCAACGAGTCCAAATGTAGATATCACTGGTGATTTTTGTTAAAATTTCACACGTGTTAAAATTAATCGCTGTAAAATACGAAGAAATATTCACATTACATATTCATTGCAACATAAATTTGTCTTATCTAATGTCGTAATGCACATATTGGCGAAAAATACATTAATACCACAATCAAGAGCAGAAGACGTTCCCATATTATGAAAAGGGAACATGTTTGTTATGTGGATAGAAGGAACAACTTTCAACTAAGAGGTTTCCTCTGTTTTTTTTTTTTTTTTTGCAGCCAAGCTGATAAAAATTTAGATTAGGGATAGAAAAGCGTGTTTTTGAACAGATGTTCCACTCTATGTACTTCTAGTATTCGTTTGCCCAATGTACACGGTGTCCATAAAGTCTATAAAAGTCTCTCCAAGTTCCTTAATTATTCATTGCAGTTCGATGGGTCATTCATTTTTTCTTTGTCCTACGCACATCTAAACGATTCTCAAGAACTTCCCACACACGGTTAAAGGCATCTGAGATGGTACGGATTTCAAGTGGAGTATTCGTATACGGGGTCGGAGATTAAGGAAAGGGGTAATTCCCTCCATTTCTTCCCGTCTCCATTTTCGTTAAAAAAAAAAGCCCGGAAGATACGGCTTCCGGGCTAACATTCCGGCGCGCTATTTTCTACGGCGAGTTCGATTGGAGCGCGCCAGCCGTGTGCACACGCCGCATCTTCCGGACCGTTTTTTTACGGCAATTAGGGAGAAATGGACGGAATCACCCTCCTCTCCATAATCTACTATCCCTTGTAAGAATACTCCACCTGGAATCCGCACCACCTCAGATCCGTGGTATGCTACCTTTAAGGACGTCGTCTGGTGTCACAGAGTGAATAACCTTTGTGATTCTCAGTTTTGTAGGATTAATGTCGTTGATACGTTCACTGTACACATGTTGCTTCACATAACCCCACAAGTACTGCTTCTCGTAACTCCACAGGATAGGAGTGGTCATGACTTGATAGAACCTCTGCTGTGTATCCACCACTGAAGGAATGTTGTATCCTGAAACTCACAAACAATATTGGCGTAGTGTGAAATCCCATCAGGCTATGGAAATATGGCGTGATTTCCTTGTATTTGGTGGATATTTCACATTTATATCTTGGTTTATTGCTTTCCTGCGACCCACAAGTGCACCATGATTTTACGGACAACCTGTACGTCGTAAAGGAATACTGTGATGCTGAACCAAAAGCGAAATGAACTCCTTAGGTGCTCCTTCAGCTCTCTTGGTGCAAATAAAGGCACCTCTATTTTTAGGTTCCAGGTGTATTGCTTCATTTAATATTTAATTTTAATTTAACTTCGTTTTTTAGTAAAGACGATCAATACCAGTCTACAGCTCAAGGAAATCAATTTAAAACTATATTGCTTCATTTGGGGAAATAAACAGATGAAATTATTCTCTGAAGAAGGCGATGATGCGGAAGCGTTGGGCAGAATAAAGGTGAATAGCAATATTGGTTCTGCTCAAACAAAATAGTGCAAGATGAAATTATGTCCATCGAAAAAAAGAATTCTGAGCAAAAGATAGAAAAAGTAATGAAATGTCGTGGAATTAACGCAAAAATCTCAGGAAAGGATAACAACTGTCCTCGACGTTATCCAGAATGAAGACGAGGGTGAAAAAGGTGGTCTGCGTTGATCAATGCCTCTGGATAAACGAAATCTTCGACATCAATTCAGAATTACTTGTGGTTCATGAAAACGTATGCAAATTACACCTATTCTCAATTATTTGACGGGATTTTCCCATCAGGGGGTCCTAAAGGGAATGGGTTGCAGGGGAAGAGGGTCATAAGGGAGTTAGCAAGTGGCAGTAGTGGATGAAGGATAACATAGATAAGCACGACGAAATATTACGCAGTATTAGATAAATGTATACATTATAAAGTATTACAAAAATAATACTAAATGATTACCTAAATTACAAAATATTATATTTAGTTCCAGGCGTAGAACAGTATGGAAGCCCCCCATGTTTTGTTTTGAAAATGTATAACGTGTTGACAATGTAACAATGAAACCACGTAGGTTGGACACCCGGCTGGCAAAAGATAAAGGATGAAGGATAAAGCGTCCGGCGTTAATCAATCCGCTTGCGATCCGCCACCGCGTTCACTTCAATTCAGGATCGTTTGAGGTTAATGAACGTGTAACTGATCTATACTTCCGGAGGCTACCCGATGTATCAAGCCAGTGTTTTTTATCTTCCCAAACAAGCCTGGTACCAATTTATCGACCCTTGAGGGATGAAATGCTTGGTGAGCACTAGGGCGGATTCGAACCTCTGATCGATCGTGCAGTCAGCGGAACCTCTTACCGACTACGCCACAACCGTCCCCGGCAGGCAAAAGAGTTAGAAAATTGAAACCACTTCTAAAAAAAAGAGAAATTAAATTAAGAGTAGTACTCATCAGTATAAAAGTTGGTTTATTGGAATTTAATGACAAAAAAAAATCCTCAGATTCAGTGCACGTTATTAGGTCTGGGAGATCGCGAATAACTTCAACATAAGAGATCCAAAAGAAAAATTTTAGGTAGTTTTTTTTAGAGAAGAACGATTTCCCTACAAGCTAATCTGAAACCATCTTGATTTTTTGGAATTTTGATGGAACAAAGAAGGAAAAAATGGCATTTGTCCCACTGAAAATTTGGAAAACGGCTTGATAGACAAAATCCTCGGCTACAACATGCCAGAAGATCATTTGCTTGACGCTACTCTAAGTTACTGTAATTCATTCAAGACCACACACGTTTCGGCGCGCGTGCGAAAATTGGGATTTTGGCAAGTTTTCCACAAAAATGGGAAGGCGTTTGAAAAAAAAAATCACCATATATTCGGATAGAAGGGCTAAGGATACCCTTATACGCGGAATTTGTCCTTTCTAAACCGTTTGGTTCTCTTAAAATCTATATGGTGGAAATCCAAAAAAGGTGGTTAAATTTTAAATTTTAAATTCTGTCCTGTCTAATTTCCAAACTAGTTTCCAAAAAAAAACAGCGACGTGAGTTTTCCGTAGGGCAAACCTTCTTCTCTCAACAACAGCTTAAAATATTTCTTTTGGTGCTCTTATCACGAAGTTATTCGAAATCTCTTGGACCTAACAATGTGTACAGAGTCTGAGATTTTTTTATCTTTAAATTCTATTAAATCCACTTCTAAATAGCTTAATCTACGTCGCTAAATTGTTATATTGTAGGGACAAAATGTTGATTTTCTCGTGTTTTATTCGACGTTCCTCTGTCATTCGACCTATGCACCTGACTTCTCTTTTTTCTTTTTCTCTTTTTCCTTTTTCACATTAAGTCCTTTAATCAGTATTTAAAGATATTTCATGGATATTAATGTAGAAATAGAATAGAATAGAAATGGAAATATTTTCTTACTAATATTTCAACAACATTTCAGCAAATTTGTTTCTTCTACTACTTGATGTTTCTTCGCTTCTCTCAGCTGCCGATTTTCTTATTTGCCATTCGATTGCGAATCTTGAATGAAGATTTCGAATTTTTGATTTTTTTCTTCGAAACACACGAAATTTCCAAAATATTTAATTGGCAGTAACCGATATCTGTCGCAGGAACGTTGGAAGAGGAGGAGATTAAGAAGAAGGAGGAGGTAGGGAGGGGTTCGTATTCGAGAGAGTCTTGTCCCATCACCACGCCTGACTCTGATTACCCCATTTTCCCCGGAAGGCAGCAGATGAGAAGTTAATGCTGATTGGATGACTACAAATAATACAAAAGATAGGATAATGTAGTCAGCGAGAATGTAGCGATAAAAAAGGTAGCATGAGGAAAAAAATTTGAGTTCTCTGGATCCTGTTATTCTCTCGTAGGCTTCCTTACTTCCCGGGATTGGATTTTCCCACGCTTCCTCAACCATATTCTTCATTTCAATTAAGTCAAATAGTAAAAACAATAATTAGTTTGAACTATAGCTGTATATGTATGGGCGTATGGTCACAGAACAAATCAAGATGACATCTGCTAAAGTCTTATTCAGGAACATTGTAAACTTTGCCATTGTAGCTACTTGTTTTTTTTATATTTGTACCTTTGCTTTTTTTTTTTCGAGAAAACTTTCTGGATATAGGTAAGCGTGAAAAACATCCATATGTGGGTGGTCATATATATAGAGTGATCATCTATTGGATGGTCCTTACATTTTCCTTTATAGCAAACATGAAAGAACGAAAGCCAAGTGCGAATAAGCCTGGTATGCTGAGATGATAATAATAGTAGGGGTATGCTTTCCACTTAGGATTTTCGAAGTCATTTCGAACACAACATGCTCATATTGAATTTTTACAAGTGTTCTAACAGTAACAAATTTGGTAGATTTCAAGATTTCCTAAAAATAGGTAGTGTTCTACTCCTTAACAACTACCCCTTCTCACGTACTCTAAAGTTAGAAACATTTTTATGTGACCGTTTTAAGGTATATAAATATCTTCAGGAGTAATCCGCAGGGTTTTTCGAGGTCCCATTGACACTACCGTACCACACGTTTGTGTGAAGAGCTACGTCGTGGCAACTCTCGCAAATTACTGTGCTGGGAACGGGGGTCCCGCTTACTGTTCTCGGAGAAATATGTGGGCCGGAATCATCGCAAAGGTGTTGGCCAGTTGTCAAGAGTTTGCTACCTCTCGTGGTCTGTCGAGTATCAGTTGGCAGACTCATCAACAGTGTAATCAATAGGTGCGCGAACGTAATGGTTGTAACTAGGATCAGCTAAATCCACTACTCACCATTATCCTGCGTTTTTCCTGAGGTCACATAGATACGTATCAGTTGCATCGAACTCAACCTCTTGTTCATAAATAATTGCAAGCGCAGCATGACAGAATCAGAAAGCAGCTGCCACTTCGGTAGTTGATTCTTCCAGGAGTAGAGAACACCAGGATACCCTCTGCTCGCCTCATTAATTTCCACACTTCTGTTCAGTTATTAGCTTTCGGTCAGATTAGCGACAAATTTGCATCTATTGAAACTTTTCTACCGTAATCGTTCATCTTTGAACTATACATAGATAGTTCCCATTGATATTTTTAACAAAATTCTAATTTAACCTTAACTTTTTTACTTTAAACAGCAGAATTTTCAATTATTCACTTGGATTCATATACGTTACTTAAAAGTTTCACTATCTCCGCTATTTCTTTTCTCAAAACAAAAACTATATCCTATAAATATTTATCACGCAGCAAACTGATCCCATCTATGATATTCTTACTTGCAACACAAAAAAAGTTTGCTAAACTCCATGAAGTATATCCTTAAACTCCTGCCGTCAATGTGATTACAACAAAAATTAATGTTCTGGATTCTTCGCTGATAGACTCGTATTTCCCGTGACTTACTGTAACATGTAAGCTTTGGAAACATCTCAAACAAAAATGAAAGGATAAATTCAAAAACCAATCAATAACTCTATTAATCGATTCTTGATCGAGCAAAATTCTATTATTTCTGAGTTCATAGAAATAAAATATTTCATTTCAATGAAAGTAATAATGAAATCGAGAATAGAGTTATTTTATCAAGTGATTTTATTGCTTAAAGGTCCCCACCGCTAAATATGCATGCTGATTACCGGCTTTGATCGCTTACTGTTTCTTTTTTTTTTTTGAAAAGTTTCTTCTGATTAATTTGATGTGTTACTTGAAGTTTGCAACTCTGTTTATATTTAATGAAGCAAGAAAACAATTCGTATTTTGATTGTTTTGTGCTTCATGGGACTAATGTACGAGCATTATTTTGAGGTGTCACACATTTTTTTAAATTTTTTTATTCGTTGAAGAGTTGTACTTCAATTGTTCGAAGATTGTAGAGTGCTGAGCTCATAAAGAACTGCATTTCCGTGGAACTAACGCGATAAGATCTTCTTTTGGTATTTATTGCTTCTCCACCACAACTATTTTCAATTCTTGGTGGCTGCATGTCCGCCCGGCCTTGGATTAATACATTTCCCAACAGTTGGCTTGCTGAAAAACCAACTGCTGCGGCTCAGATTTGAATAGTGTACACATGCGACATTGCGTCGTCCTTCGTTTGCTGGTGGTAGATCCTAAAAGTATCATTAATGTCATTTTCACAATGATTGGCAATGATTGCAACAATGTTTGACGGGGGTTTGTCAAAAGTTCTCGACCGAATGAAATTCTTCTTATTTTTACATTACACTTATTGTGTTATTATTGAACGACTAACTATGACGTTATGGTGTGAATCTCATCACTGTAACTTGATACTCCGACGTGTTAATTATCCAAGCGTTGTAATTGGTTTCTATTACCGTATCAAAATCTATGGTAATTTTATCACCATGTGTTGGTGACCTCGTAGATCCAACTAGAAAAAGAAAATTCAAAGTGTTTATTCTGTTGTTGTATCTCCACTCGAATTTTTCTATATATCCTGACGATTTCCTTCGTGATCCGGATCCACGAAGAACTTCTTCTCGTTCCCAATGATTTACGGTTGATTTCGAGCTCATGTTGGTGGTGTAACACCGAGTTTTCAACGGAAAAGAGAAAACTCGAAGCGATATTATGCGAAAAAATGAAGAAAAAGAAGGAAACGAAACGGTAGAATACATAGGATCCTGAAATTATTCTCCTCCTCTTATGAAATACAAAGATGAGGGAAAAGTGAGAGGTTCGGCAGAAATCTGCAGAAATAATAACAACAACAAACTGTAATGTGTGCAATTTATCAACTAGACGTTGAAAAATGTATTATTGTAGAAACGAAGATACGGGAATACGTGTTTGATTAATGGGGATCTTTCGATCAATATCCACTAATTTTTTATACAATATAACCCCGTTCCTCCTTTCACATTCCAGGATCTATATATTCCGGATCCTACTCAATACGACATAAACAAATAAGATTGATTTAGAAAGTAAATTCTGGACTTTTCTTTTATCTGATGTAGAAATTTGTCAAAAAATAATTCGGTAGCTGCAAAGGAGATTTTCATACACTCCTGAAGAATAGGTGGTCATTATTTTACTTCTTCATTTTTCTTCTCATATCCGTGCAATTTCTTTCTAGACTGTTCTATTATGAATAATTTTCTAATCGTACTGGAATCCTTCTAAAATAACATTTTCCGAGCAATTATGTACAGAAAAATGTTGCATGTCTTTTTTTGCCCGACTCTCGGAAATTTATGCGAACTTATGAGCCACTTAGTGGTTTCAACAGCTGTTTGGTTGTTCATCATGTTCTAAAGAAATGCACCTTCTGGTCGATATTTCCATTCTGGAAACGTTAACAGTTTAAGGGAAAACTTCTGTAACATTTCTACGGCTTGATCTTTGGATGACCGTGTAGTGTATGGATGTTTATGAGACATAAACTTACAAGAAGCTACCATATTACTGAAGAACTTCTGAAGTTCCTATGGTTTCGCCTTTCACGTTTCGTTTTATTACTTCGTCCATAACGTAAGTTCATATCCACATACCATATCATTCTTCGGATTAAACAAATATTTTCTTTTTCTTCTGCCCCATGTTCACTTCTTTGGTGTCTGTCATGTCATTATTTTCGAAGGGCGAATAAAAACGTTGCATTTACACTTAACTATTCTCACGATACACCGATATTGGCTCGCCTCATGCTTTTTTTTTCACAACTCCACAGTCATTTACTTTCAAATCTCCACAATATAATGTACGTCAGCTCATTTTTCTGGATAATTTATTACTTTTGCGCTGAAAATAAGCGAACGAACTCACATTTTCTCATTTACTCCATCCATCACTCAACAAAATAATGCCTTTTCTTGATTGAAATTTTTAATAGTCGAATATAATCATTTCAGATTAATATCCTCAAGATATCAAACTAACTGCATCCAGGTGATCAAAAACATAAGTAAATCCTGACAGGTTTCTTTGTATGGCGGCACAAGCATTCTTTCTGTTCGCATATAAGTTTTTCAATTTAAATGGATTTTTTTGAAGTTTTAGTATCCTGACATATTAGTTGGAATCTGAATTCACTACTAGTAGACAATAACATTGGGAACTGGAAGCCCATTTGAGCCTCGAAAACAAATATTTTGCCCGTAGGGGCGAAAAAATCGTAGGAGATCAATGTACTATAATTTCGATTTGGATTTTCGTAGTCACGCTAAAAAATTACTCAATTGTTGGATCATATAATAATCCGTAAATGAGACGCAGGCGGGCGAGTAAAGTGCGTCCGAAAGAATTTCATGGATTAGTTCCAGCCTAAATCTCACTTTCGCTGATGCATTTGAGCTTGTGTTGGTTTGTATAGTTTCCTGCTGATCAGCCTATGAGTGAGTAAGTAAGTGAGCTGAGAGTATTTGTTTTCGTGGATTAGGAGCCCCATAAATTTGTGTGTTTTTTCAGTGATTTTGCATTTCAATTGAATTTTTACAGAATATTTTTGCTGCAAACTAGGTATCAAATCGAAGATACCATATTATTTTGCTGTCAAGGTATTACAATGACAGATAACACAACACTAGGACTATCTTCTTCAAAGATTTTTCTGTTCCAGGAGGAGATATCCACACACTCATTTCGGTCACATATTTCAATTTATTCTGAAGCTAGACCAGGGTGTTCAACTAAAGGAAACGAGCACAAACAACCAGATGTCACATTTGTTCTCGTTCAATTTATGAAACTTCTTTTTTTTCAAATCTCAGTAACTTTCAGATGCTCAAGCAATTCTTTTTCTTGTGCGTAATTTTTGAGCAAGTTCGAAAAATAATTATCAGCGTAGTATCAAGTGATTTTTTTTGGGAAAAAAGAAGTTTTTGACTGCTGGATGACAGAACCATCATTGAAAAAATTCTACGTCAATATTACTACCTCCTCTTCCTCTAACCGATTCCAGTCCTCTTTTTTGTAGCATTTCATCTCAATCACTGGTATTTCTTTAAGAACCGCTCCTTATTTTTTTGCGTAAAAACAATTCTATTCCCGGTTTAAAATCTGTTTTCTCGAAATCCTCTCTTTTATGGTCCTTTTATCCTTGAAAATGATATGAAAATATATAGAACTATTCGGGTAATTTTAAATATGTTAACTTATAATGAAGTATGTACTCTGTGATAAGCTGAAAAAGAGGATTTGTTCGGGCGATAATTTTTCACTGCCCACAGTATAGCTGTTCTCCGGAAAAATAGTAAACTTTAACTGTTTTCCAGGAACATATTGTGTTATGTGATGATCTTTGACGGACATAATGTGTTGAACGTTTCGGTTTTTTTTCTTACATAAACAGCAGTACGATACATATGTTCGCATATGTTTTTTTAAGCTTCAAACATCGTTTCTCGCTCAAGCGAAACACATTGGTGAAGATTCAATTTATAGAAAATAAAAAAGAAAACTAGACTGTATAGAAACGTTGACATTCAGTTAATATACATTCGTCCAAGTAGCATAGATCCATTATTTTCAGGAGAATTCTTAATTAACACGTTCAGAAGTGGTTTATCATTCATCTCTAAGCAAACGAGATGATTCACTGTCCACAGTTATATCTCCATATTTTTTGGTGTTTTTCGAATTTTTATTCATGGAATATTCCACTTTTTATTTGCTTTTTAAGGATAGTCTTGTTTTAAGCACTTTGTAATATCCTTAGAAAAATATCCTTTTCAATGAGAATCGTTATTGTTTTCCGTAACTTTTTTCAATTATATTTATTTTGTTTTATTTCATTTATTTTATTGTATTAATGGCAGTTCTTCAGTGATTTAGTTACGTCAAAATCTCTCCAGAAACTGCTGGGAATTCTTGAAAAATATTTTAGAGACGAAAACCACTGTCACTCTGAGTGCTCAACAATCAATTCCTTACTTATATTCTACATTTGTTTATTCATAGGCAGCTCTCAGTAAGCAAATATAAGAAAGATTTTTTTTTGGAAAAATGGAGTTTTCTTTCAACATCAGAACAATTTTATTCTTATTATGGTCCTGATTGGTCGTTTTCTTCTGTGTATAACTACAATCCTAAAATTATGACTTCTATTTGTTTCTCCTTCGCTTTTCATCTACATCATGTTAGCAGAAAGCCACATTGTTCGGTGAAAAATCGAAATATCGAATGTTCATCAATCATTTTGCGTAACGAACCGCTGGTTTTGTAATTCTTTTTCCGAGTTTCTGCTAGAGTCAGTGATTTAACGTAGTTGGGCACGATAATCTCGCTGTATGAAGTCTTAATGTACATCTATAAATATTAAACTCATTCATGGATCTTCATCCATCGTCTACAAAAACACCAACCATTCCTTCACCGCTCCTTCTCCTTTTACAACATCTTCTGTTATTAGAGGAGAATTTGCTACCTTTTTCGCCTATCTTACTTCACTACTACTTTGTGTTATTCTATTCCTCACATTGAATTGATTCCCTTCGATAATTTCGATGATTTATTTCGTTATTCCAATGATTTTTCACCGAATTCAGAGGTGTGAGGTAGAGCGGAGTGAGGGCGATGCCGGTGTGTTTCGGCGCAAGCCGCATCGAGCAGCTCACTGCGGATGATGACGCAGGTTCGTGTGTTCCGTATGACATTCCACATAAACAAAATACAATCAAACGCTCATCGCCAAGAATCCATGGAATCCTATTGAAAAGTGTGACAACTGTTTGTTGGACATCGTTTTAGAAATGATCGAAGAAGAGTAGAAAGAGTATGAGCAACTAAGTTCAGGCATTGTTACGTGTAAACTTTACACTTATTCAATGTCCTTTCACATTTTTTCAAACCTTTTTTTCTGGATTTCCAACACCTAAAATACGTTCCTCTATGTATTTACACTGTACTATTTTTATTCAAAAGCGTACAAAGTAATTTTCATTCCACTAATTTGAAAGTCTTTCAAATTACATACATTTTTGCCCAGTATTTTTTCTATTTGAAAAAAAAAATTAATGTGGTGTAAACTACTTATAATTGTAGTTTTTTGCTGCTCAAATATAAGATTATCTAACTTTTATTTATTTATTTTTTTCACTGCTTTTTCCATTCCTTCTTTCACTTTTCCAAATCCCGCTGCCTTTTTGGTGTAGTCAGGATGATTCCATTTTCACTCGATTTTTGCATTTCTATTTGTGTTGTCTGCTCAGAAAAAAAAACGCTTTGATTTTCTTTGTGTAAATCACATAACAGTCGGCAAACGGATTTTCCTCAGTGATTCCTCAGTGAAGTGCAAATGTGAGGTAATATGATCGCAGCTTACATACATATGTGCACACCATTGTTTGAATTGCAATAGTAGCATCAAGCTCACCTTGTTTCAGTCTCTCTTTGAAATTGTTTCATTTTAATCCATACTTTAAACTTTAGATAGTATTTATTTGTTATTTACTAGTTTGTTATTATAGCTTAGTGCAGATTTTATAAATGATCTTAATATTTTTAATTTCCCTTTAGTAACAAAGTTTCAAAAGGGGGTTTTCTTAGCAGTTATTTTCGTTGTTTGCTTTTTTTTCTTTGCTGTCTATAATTTTCCGATTTAATGGCGTCCAGGTACATAATTATAACTTTCTCAAATATCTATCTGCTTTGAGGGACTGAGTCAGTTTTTTTTTTTCTCTTTTTTATGCAGCCAGTTCTTTTTTTTTAATCTGTGCAAAAACAGAATCATATATTGAGATGCAATTGATAGGCTTATTAGGAGCCAAAATTATTTAACTATTGAATTTATTTTCAAAATATTTCTTCCATTATTCTGCTAAGAAATTTATTTATCATTTTTAACTACAAAATTTGTTTATTTGATTTAGAAAAAGCCCTGAATATGATGGATAAGGATTATTTAAGGAAATTGCTATAATTCCTATACTGTTAAAGAAGAATGTATAAGGAAACGAATATTATAAGTATAATGAATGAACTTTCTTATTCAAAACTGCCCCTATTTTAGCCGACCGCTCTCAAACAAATAAATCATCCACAGAAGGAGGTGTGACCACCGATGACGATCTGGAAAGTCGAATGAGTAGACGATCATCGGTGCTGGTCAGTCCATCAACGTGTTTTTTTCTCCTCCCCAACGACAAATTGCCTCTTTTTCTCTCACCACAACAACTTAGGTGGATCTCATCTCTTTATTTCGACGCTCATCGAGTGTGTTATTACGACCGCACACAAGCACACGGAATGCGGGCGGAGTGGATGAGTGAGTGATTGGGATAGTGATCGGTTGCTTACGACACATTTTACTATCACCAAATATTTTGTTTACTGCTGTCTAAACCCCTGTAAACAACTAATCATTATTGTAAGAACAAGGATCGAAAATGATCGATTTAGTGGTGAAGACGAGGATGAGGAGGAGGATACACGGACAATGTCGAAGGATCGTATACTTGAAGCAATTAGGCATAAACGGGAAATTATTGGTAAACTTCGCAGTCAACCGTGGAATATGAAACGAAAGCGGAGAACATTGAAGTGAGATGACAAGGATTTAGTTGGATTTTATAAGCTATATGAAAATGACAGTGATTTTACCGATCACTGGATTATAACGCATTTGCCCTATCCATTTTATTTTTTTTTTGTAGTGCTGGTCTTTTTTTCTAAGAATACCCGTCATTTTTGTCGCTAACACCTCTTTTGTACAAAAATGGGATTGAATTTCTAAGGGATTTAAGGGACTCGTTCCACATACTGATTTCTCAGACATTTTTTTCTAAAAATTCTGGAAATTAATTACCCTGAGTTGATTTCTTTTTTAATTTAACTTTTAATTCCACCAATGGGCACGAAGATAACCTAAGCGTCATAATAAGAATTACACACAAAGAAACTCGAGTTCATCCAATAAACTCGTACAGATTCCTGAAATTTTTTTTTCATTTTTATCTGAATAAATAGAATTTTAGAGTTGCTCAACGTCATCTTCAACGGCAAGAAGCAAAAGTATCGAAAGTACGGTTATTTAAAGCTGAAGCAGGGAGGCGAATCACTCAAATGAGCCGGTGGTTCGATAACTTCAAAATTTATCTCATACCATGGGAAGCGAAAATTAAACGTATAGAAAGTAAGTTTGTTGTTTATTAGAAGCTGAAAATAGTAAACAAAGTATTTAAACAGGGTGTAGTTCCTTATTTTGAACTGAACATTTTTTTATATGGACGTCAACCACTAAAATTTTTTGCACTTTACAATTTAGTATGTATAGGTTACGATAGTACACATATACGCTCAGTTAAGATGTACCAGTTTAGTAAAATAATTGCGGAATTTTCTTTTTTTTTCTTCAAAAAAAAGTAGCTGTAGTAACTTTCTTTATTTTGTTTTATTGTTATTGCCCTATTTACATATGTGTTGCACCTGCATATTTGGAAATCCTTGAGGTGCGTAGGGATACGATAGGTTCTTAATAATCTTATAAAGACAAAAAATGCTCTGTTCCAAATAGATTACAGAGTAATAAGTTAATTAATTAATAGTAAATTAGTTGATATTCTATATAACAATAATTAATTTCAGGTCACTTCGGATCCGTTGTTAGTTCTTATTTCACTTTTCTGCGGTGGACTCTTGGAGTCAATATTACTATGACTGTTATTATGCTAATGTTTGTAATCATTCCAGAAGTAAGTTAATCATCCTTTTTATTCATTTATTTATTGTTAAATTAGATTAGTCGATGAGTTAATTGCTATGATTTTTGAAGTTTCCATGATGTGCTCCTGACTGTCAAACAGCTGAGTCCGCCGCTCCTGAAAATTTTGATTTTCACCATAACTTTTTCCTGGTCTCTTGACAACATGCTGTCCTCAAGTGTTAAATGAAGAAGTGAAAAATCAAAAGAATTTTTAAAAATACGGAAATTTTCTCCAGAATTTATTTCTTACGTAATAATTGGTCGACACATACAAAGACAAATAAGTAGAACCAAGAAAACAGCCAAAATTATGGAAGAAAAAAGAATAATTATGAATTGATAATTGTTCTGTAGTCTTTAATTTTGAATCTCTTAACTATAGTACACGGTTTTGATAATGAGGAGAATACGGTGTACATCGATTTTCGACATTGACCTTTGGAACGCATGCAAATTCGAATAGTTGAATTTTCTGAATCATTATTTCTTATTCATACTCTTCTCATTCTTCTTTTTCTTTCTTTCTTACTCTCATTTTTCTTTCTAATATTCAATATTGATTGAATTTTTCTAAAACTGTGGGTATTTACGGCTGGATAGCTCTCTTTTCGCGAATTTTCTATTTTCCATCTTTTTTCATTTCGTCCCTCTTCCGTTTCATCCTCATCTTATAGGCTTAGCCCTAAAAAAATTTGGTGAATCTCACCTCAGATCTGTTTGTCGTTAACCGTTTTTCTAAACTTTCATTTCACATTACAGTGGTTAGCAGATTCACGTATGACCGTTTCATCTGAACGTTACAATCGTACGAAATCCTTGAAAATTATGCCGGACGATGTACGAGCACGTGCAGATGAAATGAGTACCGTTTGGGATCTGGGCGTAAGTTCGAACGGATTTACAGTATCACACATTAAAATTCTATAAAGTTATCGATTTCAGGGTTATATGGAATATTCCTTAATATTTTACGGTTATTATTCAAGAGAAACTTTTTTTGGCGAAACAATTCGATATCGAGTGCCGGTCGCATATTTTCTTTCCAATTTATTTGTGCTTGGATATAGTTTCTTCACTATTTTGAGAAAGTAAGTTTCCTGAATAGTTTGCATTTTTATTCGTTTTTCAAAATTATTTTGTAATATTCATGTCTCATTTTTTTATTAATTTTGATAGTACGCATATAAAAATCTTAAGTAAAGAAAAAACCTTGGACCTTTCACACAAACTCTGCATTTTGTCCTAATCTGTGCATCTATTGCCTCTACCAAGCCAATCGCACAATGGATATGCTCCGCCTCTTTTCTCTCATCTTCAGGCATTCAAAGAGTTGTTTTTTTTTTCGCAGGATCTTCAATTTGAACAAATGTTGTTATGTAAACAAAACCATTGAAATGTGATACTTATTAATTCTTTAGCAGTAATCTAAGCAAAAAGCAAACAATAACTTTAGCAGTAACCAAAACAACAATAACCTTACCTAAACAACATGGAAAGAGTAAGCGAATATAGAATAGCTACAATAAACGTTCGTTCCATACAAAAACATCATCGCCCTTCTTTCGATTAATAGCAGCAAAAATCCCGAAAAACTTGAAGAAACGGTGAGTATTTCAGGGAAAAAGAAAGAGTATAAGAACAAGTAATTTTAAAGGAATTTTAAAAGACATTGCTTATTCCTCTACTATTTATTATTTACATTCTCAAAAGTGAAAGCTTTTTTTTTTCTCTTTGCAGGCCCAGAAAAGGGATTTAACACTGTATTCACTACTGCTCAATTTCTCAGTTTTTGCCTTAAGACTCTACCTCGTTCCTGACAGTAACCTCTGCTGTAATTGTTCAGCACTAAAATAGACTTTGTGTTAATGGTTTTTATCAATTGTAGTTCTAAAATATCACTAACTCTGCTAATTTTTCCCCTCAAAACCTAGGACATCAACAAAGCAGTTCTGTAAGATCTAACCGTCTCAAAATAAGTGGAAACCAGGAATGAGACAAGTTGGTAAAACCTCGTTTGGATTTATAACTTTTTTAATACTGAATTACTTTGATGCTGTTTCTACTGGTATTTTACTGTTATTTTCAAATTTATTTTTGCACAATGCTAATTCGCAGCAATACAGTGAAGATATTATATCAGATTATAGTTATTATAGAAGATATTTTCAGGATGGCTGCCAACGCTCGTACAAGTAAGCTATCGTCGGGTAAAACTGAACAATATGTTTTTAATTGGAAAACTTTCACGGGATGGGATTTTACGATAGGAAATTCTGAAACTGCTGGAAATGTTCATATGGCAAATGTGATCAAGTTTCGAGTAAGTGAATATTATTTTCCAACATTCCGATGAATTACAGCATCAATTACGCTTTTTCAGGAAGCTATTGCCGAATATGCCGTGAATATGAAACGAAAATACCGATGTTTACAAATTCTACTAAGGATATGCGCTAACTTGATCGTATTTATCATGTTAGGATTTTCGGTTTGGGCAATCTTGGCTGTGAGCCAAATTAGGGAAACCGACACGTTTATAAAACAGGCTAGTTGATTTTGTATGTACATCAATGTAGATACAGTAAAATTTTGAAACTGTGTGTATTTACAGAATGCAGTTTCAATCACGGTCTCGTTTATTACGTTAATATTTCCGAATTTATTCGAGTTAATTGGAAAATTGGAACGATATCATCCACGAACAGCACTTAGAATTCAGTTGGCAAGGTATATTTACATATTTCAAAAATATTTTATCTCGCTACATCCGCAAAAAATTAGCTCTTTACGATAATTTCTTTGTTAAATCAAAGAATAGTAATTTACACCTTAATTATTTGTTTACAAAGATGTTAATAGATCCAAACAAATGCACGAAACACACATACATATCGTCTTCGTCTTGGGACCCTCAAGATACTACGAACACAATTGTGACTCTTTCTTTTGGTTTTTTCTATGCACCTATGCTCATTCACCTTTGTCGTATATTTAAGTAATTAAATAAATTTAAAAAATTTGTGCACGGTTGGTTTTAACGGATAATTAATATTATTTTAGGGTATTATGCTTATACATTGTCAACTATTACACCCTAATTGTTTCATTGATGATGAAGTTGAGAGATCTGGAGAATGAAAGGAAAGTTTTAGAGGTGAGTGTAATATATTTTTCTAGCATTTTCTGCTACCTTACATTTTATTCTTGTAAATTTTCAAACGTAATTTTTCTTCTTTCTTTTGCCTCCCTTATGAGCACCTTATGAGGAAATTATTAAAAATACATTTGGAGTTTTAAAAAACGGCCATTCAAAATTGAATTTTTTGTCTCCTTAGATACAGAAACAACGGCCGGAAAATGCACAATCTGCAATTACGATAAATATCCATCTTATGAAAAAAATTTAGCTTTTTTTCGAATTTTTAAGTGTCTACAGTAATCCTTCATTCTTAGTCCCACTTCATATCTTAGGAATCACGAATGGCTGCTATGCAATTCGCGAGTGGACTTCAACCACTAGTACGAAATCGGTAATATTTCTCAATAGCAGTTCTTTTCTTGTATAAATTACCTAAATCCAGAACTTTGCGCGATTTATTCACTCCCTCGATCTCCGCTCATATTTCGGAACACACCACTCCCGCACCACCCACACCTTGGACGACGGTAACAGCACATTACATCTCACTATAGATGCTTGATTAATTTTTTATTTTAAATCCAGGCATAGTCTGGTACCTTTGAAAATGAAGTAATCCATGAGATCTCGACATAATTACAGGTCTTCTCTGATTTTGGTCCAATAGGAGTATCGAATCCGAAGGCACTTGTCTCTAAAGACACATCACTTCATAATGCTACTATCGTAGTCACACATCCTATTGGGCCAAGTGGTTCGTGGCGAGACCCAGACATGCATAATTACACAACTTACACGTGAGTTTCATAGAATATGGTTTCCGCTTGAGTTCACAATGTTCTTGTACTCTTCCATGAATCCCGAACTCCTTGTTGATCAGGGCACATTCAGGAATGAAAAGAGACGTTGAGCAAATTGCAAAAGTTAGTTTTAGCAGGAAATGAATGCGCTACAGGGGAAACCGTTGTATAGGGTAACTGTTGCTTCTATTTTCCTGAAATCTAAATTCCAAATAGCCTGGAAAGGTGTTTTTATTAATGAAAACACTATTAAAATGCGTAAAAGTCGAACTCAGTCGTAAATTATAAAATTCGGAACAGATCTATCGTTTCTCTTCCGCAGTTTCTTTTTTGAAAAATTACTAGAATCATTTCATTATTCTACTAATTACATTATTATGACAATTTTAAAAATTATTTTAAAAAATACTTTTCAGTGTATCCCATGTGCAACCATTTCGCCTACCGAACTACAAGGATATGTGCTGGGAAACACAAATCGGACAGGTATATTTTAGTTAAAAAAGTTATAAATTTAAGAATAATAGGGATATATGTATCTCATCAAATGTTTAAATGAGATCACTGGATAGATCCTCCTGAGACGAGGAAATCCCCATCCCAAGAAAACGCCTGGAATCTCAGGTTTTAATGAAAAAGTGTTTACGAGGGCAAGATTGGTCCATAACTTAAGCTACTTAGAGAAATTAGTACTTTAAGAAGTAAAAAATAATTAGAAAATATTTTGCGTTCAGACTATACGCACATTATCAAAAATTTAAGGAAATAACAAAGTTAGTGGTAATGGATCTATTGATGACTATTGCTGCCATATTAGTTATTGACTTCTTACGTGGACTCGTATGTCGTTACTGTAATCTTTGGTGGTTTTGGAACCTCGAAAAAACATTCGTAAGTTTTTTTCACATTTTTGAATTAAATATAATTTTTCCACTTCAGAAAAAATTATTTCAGCCAGAGTACGGTGAATTTAAAGTAGCAGAGAATGTTCTTCACTTGGTAAATAATCAAGGTACGTATTTATAGTTTTTGTGTGAAAGAAACATAAAGAGGCGGGAGTTTTGCTCTCCTGTCATTGGCTGGAGAGATTGACATTAGATTTCTGTAAAAACATCCTGGGATGAGATCAATGTAAATATGAGCGTTTCTGTTTCATGTTGTTTCATGTTTGTTGTTTCATGTTTGTTGTTCATTGTTGTTGTTGTTTGTTTGTTGTTTGTTCATCATGTTTCTAATTGTCGTATTATCCTTACCACTAAATAGACACGATATTTGGGGCAGAAAAAAAAGCTAGATAAAGAGTACAACTCTTCCGGAATCCTTAAAAACTGGAATATATGGTGAATTAACGGAAAATTTGTTCCTATATTTTTTGCGCGGTATTCGCACATTGACAACTTTTCTTTCTTGAATAATCCTTCTTAATTTAATTTATTCCGATATTCTTCATTAATATATAGATGATTTATTGAATTATACCTTGGTCATGTCCAAAAGTACTCTTTAAGGAATGATTTGGCTAGGTTTATTCTTCGTACCGATGCTTCCACTAATCAATAACATCAAATTAATTCTACTTATGTATATTCGAGCTTGGGCTGTTATGACATGTAACGTTCCAGCACGACAAATATTTCGTGCTAGTCGGTAGGTGATAATTTCGCCATTTCTTCTGTAACTCGTAGCAAAATCGATATCTACAGATCATCTAATTTCTATCTGATGTTACTGTTACTAATGTTATTTCTTTGTACGCTACCAGTTGGATATGTGATTGCATCCCGAAAACCATCCAAAAGTTGTGGTCCATTTGGGTATGTGATTTTTTCTTCTTTGTGTCATTCTACTAATTTCCTTCCTTTTAAAGATAAATAGTAAAGTTGCTGGTTAACTCGATTTTTTATTCATTCACTCAATGCTCAGTGAGAGTGGTGATTGTGAAATGAAATCTTACTTCTAAGTTGTGATTTCCTTGAAATAATCCTAATCGAAGGCCATTCTTCCAAGCTGTGGTTACCTTGAAATTGTCCTAATGGAAGGCCACCACAATCTTCAGTACTATACTACGATTAAATACCCATGAGTAGATTTGTGCAACCTCTCAATACCCTAATTTTCTGTTTAAATCTCCAAATTTGCATACGTTTCCAGTTTAATAATCTTTTTTTAATTCTTAGTGCTTTGCAATTCTAGAATATTCTCAAGATATTCGAAAATTTCAGAGATCAACCGCATTTCTATAGTGTTATCACGGATGTATTACATGAGAATTTGAATGCATCACTGGTAGATGCGATCAAGTACATGACCTCTCCAGGAATCGTAATCCCCGTACTTCTTCTACTGTTGTACGTTTCCCGTTTTTTCTAGCAATTTTCACCTGTGAAAAAAATTTTTTTTCGAGGAATCAGTATGTACAGGAAAATGTAAGACATATATAGATAAGAACACAAGAGGTTATTATGGATCTTTCCTTAAAAAAAGAAAACTTTGCGCAAGGACGAAAACAGATTTCTTGGAATACTACTGTATCTGTACTCGTTGGGGATTGTGAGTTGTCCAATGAATTTTCCGAATTTTTCGACAGTAAGATTTTTTCCTAAGTTTGCTTCTGACGCCATTGTCCAAAGCAACTCTTTTAGTCCAGTAAAAAAGAGTTTTTTATATTACCGCTATGAAAAAGACGCTAATTTAATATGATTTACATTGTAAAAAAGCTCTTTGTGTTCATAATTCTGTTCCATGGATGAATTTACTTCTTCACACTTACGCTAGGAATCTTTTTATCATAAGAACAATGCAGCTCTATAATTTTATTACTCCGCCAACTCAATAATATCAACTCATTTAGACTGATCATCTACTTCCTCTTTGCCTTAGTTCGAGGACTACGTGAAGCTAACCACGATCTTTCCACTCAATTAATGCATGTGGGTAATTTTTTCTGTAAATTTTCATGAAAATATCTCCATTGATTTAGGAACGAACTGAGGAGAAGAAAAAGATTTTTGAATTGGCCGGTGGCAGGAAGAGACGGACTATAACGATTGCAAGGATGAAGCCGAAAGAAACAAGGCCAACCTTTGGACAATGGTCCTCTGTAAGTTTTTGCATTTTTCTAAAATATCCACTAATTTCAATACGTTTTTTTCAACGTATTTTTTTTAATGTTTATAGTATCGAAATCTTCCGGATATAAAACATGTCGATTTCAGGATGATGAGTCACATTCACATCCGAAGTCTATCGCTAGTATACCACGTTCTATTGGTTCTGGTCGTGGATTTGTGCCGTCTTTGGGGTTTGTAAAATTGTCCAGACTAAATTGAAAAACGACTAGTTTAGCCTCTATTTCTCGTAGATATCCTAAGCGATTTTTGATTTGGTCACCGTATTCGGTTATGCTTCAAAGTTTTAATTTATCTTTCTAGGTCTGTATCAGAAGTAGATCACAGTGATGGAGAAGAAGCTGAACATGAAGTTAAAGCTCCTGTAAAACTCACCTTACGTCAACAGTTCCTTGTCTGTATCGGGCTCGCCGATCCTAAACAGTAAGCTGAACAATTTTTTTCTTTTCAAATTCAGATTTTAAGACGAACGAAAAGAATACTTTAATAACAGTATTTTGCAGGAAAAAAACAACAATTATTCCCTTTGTACAATAAAAAGAGTTATTTGACTTTTTTTTTCATCTAGATATGAAAGATCTGCTTCCAAACAGAACCGTGCTGAAGAAGGCCGGGCGGATGGTGGAGAATACAGCGATGAAGGAGAGGAGGAGGATGATAAGAGGTCAATTATTTCCCTCATGTACATAATATAACCGATTTTTCGCAACACATCCCATTCTGTTGGAATTGTTTCAAGCAAGAAATTAATTTGAACGTTAGAAAATATTCGGAAATTATTTTACAATTTTATGATAGATGAATTCAGGGATTCTGAACGAGACTATCTTCTACCTGAAAAAGCAAGTAGATCATCACGTGATCGATCAGCCAATAGTACGAAAATCGACAGACCAGCAAATAGTCGGTATGTGCGAATTCTCGGACTGCATCTTTTTGTTGAGAGACTTTTCCAAAAGTTTTTATCCTTATCTCATTCTTTAACAAATGAATACAACAGCGATTGCTTCTAGTAATGTTTAAATGTCATTATTCCTTACAATTCTCATCCTCAATATGGCTTTATCCTCACTCAGCGTTCTTTTTTCCCCACTGACTCAAGTGCCCGAGTAGAGGAACAATGAATTCAAATCTACTTCGATTAATTTTTACATTAATGAAGACTGTTTTGATGAAAAAGCTCATATTCGGCGACGAATTTAAATCTAGAAAAATCCATTTCGATCTTTCATTGGATATTAACTATCCGTTATGTCTAGCTGAAATTTCGTCTAAGAATTTCGAAAAATGGGATTTTTCAAATGCTGCATTGCTTAACTTGACCATAGCTTTTTTTCGTGGAAATTCATCGAAGATTCGAGGACTTTCGCATCTGTGTCAGTTCATGAATTCTTCCTTACTTCAATTACAAATCTGCATACTTTCCTAGAATTTCTACCTACAGGGAGCCCTCATATCGGACTTCTCGGTCATCCTCAAAAAGAGATGAGATTCCGGAGCATGACGTTGAGTTAGCCGAACAACGTTCAGGCTGCAGTCGATCATCCTCTCATGTTAATCACTCGCATCACTTGGAAACAGAGTTTATAACACCGTATGTATTCACATTTGTTTTAATATCTTTAATATTCATTTAAATTCATATTAATTCTAGTGCTCAAAGTACTACTGAAGAAAACAGAGGAGATTCAGGCAACAAAGATGAACAAGGGTGACTCTTATTTCCTCTTCTTCTTTGGAAGGAATCTGGATAAATAATCTTCTCATACATCAAGGTCCTCATCTTATTCCGGACAGTCATCGCACGATCGTAAAGATCATGCGATTCACCGAACGGCACTACAACTACTAAAACCTGTTACTGGATCGAAATCTCGGTCGGGATCTGGGTAGGAAATCGATTTTGAACACATAACTTTTAGTATTCATAAAGAAAACATACATCGTAGTCTGTTTCGCTCGTGAATTAAATCACTGCTCTTACCTGACAATTCATTAAATGGAATCTGAAAAGAAAAAAGTACAAAAACTCCTTTGTTCTGGCGAAAAATTCCATTCGAATTAAAAAAAAAACAGAAAATAAAAATGAAGTACAAACTAGGCCACCAGACCAATAGCTCTGCTTTCTTTTCAAAATAAACTTGAAGGATTTCTTTTTTTCTAATTTAGAGGAACTCAACCGGATGCTTCCCCCAGTCAAGACCTCACTCGACCACCTTCAGCGGATGGATCGCTTAGTGACCCAGCGCCTGTCTCTGATCCTCTCTGGTACACAAGTAATCCACACAGCAGGTAAAGTGAAAAAAAATTCTGGATCACTTGTCATCGTCACTATTTTCTCTCTCATTTCAGCTATACCTCAGCAATGATGTCGCCAATAATGAACGAGATCCTATCAACAGATGAGGGAACAACAGACGATGAGAAGGCTCGACTTATTCCTGACAGGTTCTCTTCCATAATTTACAAACAACTTTCTTAGCGTCCAGTTGAAAATTATCATTTCAGAATGCCAGTGACACAGCAATTATTCTCAAGACGGGTAGGATATAAATAAGTTTCTATTATATTTTCCTTCACAAAACCTCGCCAGAAAATGTATTTATTTATTTTGTATGGGACCCGACCAAAAGAAACACGATTTTCAGCAGCCATTTCAACAACGAGCACCAAGATTTCGTATTTCCATGTCACCTCCTCGAAAAATGGGTGAAGCGGTGCGGTAATTACTCGTTTAATTGGGTTTTCTAACATATCAATAATTTTCTGACACTACCATGTATTCAATGAGGTTCAAAAACAATTACTGTTCGCCAAAAACCCCCTCTAGCAACATCTGATTAGGGAACATTTTTTAAAAAATTATGCTGAGCAGATTTCATGAGCCTACTGTAGCAGTTCGATATTTGTTTCAGTATAGGTGCACTTTCCCAAACCACCTACAAAAATGTCAGACATCTAGCAAAATCATATAAAAGACCAGTTCTCGCAAAGAGAGAACATGCATTTTAGTAGAAGGGCACTTTGGGATTCATTAAGATGAGCACAGTCGGTACCTAAACCTCACAAGTTGGTGCAAGCCGCAACGCGCTTGCCGCAGCGCACGTAACTCTGCCTGCTGGACACTCCCTCTTCCCTCTGCTCTGATCGAATTGAATTCGCATCGCAATCGTGTGATTGAAGAAGTCCAGTGTCGCGTAAATTGGTTCTTACCTTAATATCCTTAATAAAATTTGAATTCCATTCAAACCACGGAAGTTGTCAATCCCAAACAAAAATTTCGAGATATTTCTCCATCTGTGCAAATACTAACATGTATAAATGTTGGTCTATTTGTATCAGCATGTAGTATGAAGTATGTGATATGTGACTACGTAACTAGTATTACTATGAAGTTCCTTACTTGTTGGAGGTGATAAGCGCAATTTAAATATTAGAACAAGTGTTTTAAATGTTTTCCTGTTTAAGAACTTGGATCCATCGAATCGTCGTTTCGAGATGAGAGTGGCTGGATCACCAATACGAGAACGTGGTGACGAAAGTGCTGGGACACAAACAGAGGACGAAGGCGTATCACCTCGATCCTCATTTCGAAGTCGGCATCGAACACCTAGCCCGTCGAAATCGACAAGTCCAGCAAAATCCACCAAATCCACAACATCACGGAAAGATACAACTGATGATGGGTCAAGTGACAGTACGAGAAAAACTGCTCAAACTACATATGTGTGAAACATTATTTCCTGTTATTATTTATGATGAAATAAATGTCTTTCAGAATTTAACGTCTACTTACAACGATTGCATTTTATTAATGCTTCATACTTATACAAAATCTCTTAAATGTTTACCTCAAACTGTTGTTTAGGAGTGCCTAAATAAAAACTAAGTATGGTAGTCCTTTATATAGTTTTATTTTGATCGTTTTAAGTTTTTTTTTATGTACTGTTTGTTAGGGGGTGGTCACCTCACAGTAATGCGTGTCCTACTTTCAATTTCGGGATCTCCCTCTAAAAAAGAGGGAGATCCCGAAATTGAAAGTAGGAGTCTAAATTCATTAATAGATTTTAAACCAATAAAGATTCAACGGCTGGGGTACATGTGTAGCGCAGTCGATAAGAGACTCAGCTGTAACTGCACGGTCGATAGTACGGAACCGCCCTAATGCAAACCAAGTCCTTCATCTATTAGGTTTTGATAAATTGGCACTAGAAGTTGTCTGGGGAGATAGAAACATTAACTTGATGCATCCCGCAAGTCATTGTATTAGGCCAACAAGCGACCATAAAACCCCAACGATTCCGAGTTGCAGCCGAACGCGTTTGCGGATACTTGTCCTTGATTTGCTATCTAGCTCAGAGCACATTAGTGGCAATGAAAACCCCAAAACCACTTTCATAATCCTCACTTCAGAAACAGTTTCATACTTTCATGCTTCATGAAGAAGATCCGCATGAACTGCTTCGAAGAGAAATGTGAAAACCTTCATGTCTCCCTTCAAAATCTACCAATCTTATTAGTTTTCAACGAAAAATCACGTACGGATTTCGAGAATGACGTTAAACAACAGAATTATATTTTAAAATCAAACAAGCTATTTTCTTCACTACATTTAAGATTTTACAAATATTCCAAATTAATGACACTAGTGGATGTTCCATGTATTTGGATTTCTGCTGTGCTAAGTCCGTGGAGTCCAAGTGAGAGCATCACATTTTTCAGAGAAGTCACTGAAAATATTGATGTTCTCAAATAAAGCAATCGAATATAACACCGAAAAAAAGCATAGATTTGATTGGCGATGTAAAAACGTATATAAAGTTACCAAGTAATTCTTAACATTTCAATAATTCGCGTGTAAATCCTAGTTCGAGAATAAAAACAACCCAGCCCATTCCCTACATCTTAGCAAGCCAGCACCAAAACATATATATCATGTACTACTGATTGATTTATATGTTTTAAAAAAAGCACACGACTGTGTTCCGTGAAAAATGGGAGTAGAACTAAAACAAACCATTGGTACAACAAGTGAAAGATAAGGGTAAAATTAAATATTAGACGTATAGCGCGTAGTATCCGTAAATGGAGACACCACATCGGCCCCGAATTGATTTCACTTCAACGGTAATTCTGTTACTTGCTGATGGAAATGAATGCAGCAATTGCTCATTATCTTCATTTCATATGATGTTCATTGAGAATTGCGTCTTTGTTTTTGTTTTTTCTTATTATTTTTGCCATTTAACTCTATTGTTGTCAGAATGAAGTAGTCCTTATTTCCTTAGCTAAACATCTATAATTCATTCAGCGGAAGTCTCGACCTTTGTCGTTTTCCCTTCGGATGTCCTCAGTTCCAGACGAAGGGACATCTCCGAGTACTGGCGCATCGCTCCCCAAGGCTAGGCCAGTGGCAACCACTGTTACTGTAAGCTACTGTTCATCTCCCTTGTATCGTTAAATTTACTATAGATATCGCGTTATATATGGAACATTCAGGCAAACTCCTATGGTTCCGCAGTATCCACAAGTGTTGAGGATTCCGCCAATCAAGGTAGTGTTGTTAAAACTTTTTTTTTCAAATTTCGTTTGGAGTCAAAAATAATTGTTCCTTCAGAACGTGGCGAAGAGCAAGAAGAAGAAGCAGAATTAAAGTATGGTGCTGGGCACGTGATTAATCTTTTTGTACCAGTTTCATTATGTATGGTAATGGTTGTATTTACTATGAATACTGTCACTTTTTATTCGCAAAATGATGGACGACACTTGTAAGTATCTTATGTTTTTATTCGTTCTTCTTTTAATTTTCTTTTCTTTATTTGCCCTTTTTCATTCGAATTATATTCGTCCCCAAATTTATCTGCTTCATCACTACAGTCATTATTTCCCTTAAATTACAGGTTGTATACTCCTTTTGTGAAGGAAACAGATAGTGCCAGCGAAAAGGTACTAATGTCGTTAGGAAATGCTCTTGTTATGTTGTGTGTGGTGGTATTTATGACCGTAATACTCATATTCTTTTACAAGTATAGATGTTATAAGGTAATATCACGTTTCTTTCATTAATAACTCCATATATTACAAATTATTGTTCTAGGTAATTCATGGTTGGCTCATGGCTAGCAGTTGTCTGTTGTTATTCTTATTTTCTACGATTTACTTGCAGTTAGTTACTTTTGCTTTTGATTTACTTTGTAGGAATTGCATCCGCAAAAAATTGTAGTCTCTGTGTCCTTCACATTTTTACAACTAAGTGCGCTTTCTGTACACACTGTAGAAAACCGTTTTAGCTGACTTTTTTTTCAGAGAAGTGATGAAGAGCTTTAATATATCATTGTCTGTATTCACTGTTTGTTTCTGTCTTGGTAATTTTGGTGTGGTTGGAATGATGTGTATACATTGGAAAGGCCCACTAAGACTTCAACAAGTGAATCATTGCAATTTTTAATATTTCTGTTACGTTTTCATGCAACAACAACTCATGTTCAGTTCTATTTAATATCAATGTCGGCTTTAATGGCACTAGTATTCATCAAATATTTGCCAGAATGGACTGTTTGGTCGGTTTTAGCTGTGATCTCTATCTGGGACCTGATCGCAGTTTTAGCCCCAAATGTGAGTCAGCATTTCCTTCTTCTTTTTTGCAAACAAAATATTCCAACCAGGTTATCATTCGTTATTTTCAGGGACCGTTGAGAATTCTTGTTGAAACTGCTCAGGAACGTAACGAACCAATCTTCCCAGCTTTGATATATTCATGTGAGTATCCAAGCTAACTCTATCCGTTGTGTGCATGTTCTCGTTTACATTTGCAGTTCTTGAGCATAATTCCTGTTTCTTTTTTGATTCCATGTTTTGAAATTGCAACGGCTTTTATCTTTATTGTATTCTTGGTAGTGAATTGTATCCAAATCTTTGAGAAATGAATTTCTTTCATGCATAGGTGCGATAGGGAGAAGCCAGATCCTCCTCAGGTGAAAGGGGGTTTAGCTCATGGGGTGCAGCTCAGGTGAAGGGGGTCCTTTCGCCAGCCAATCGGCAATCGTTTAAAAGTGAGGAGGTGTACGACTGTCGCATCGATGCTTTTACGAAAGTAAGGATGAAATCCCAACTAACTTGTAACAGTCAATGTCGTCTCAAAATATTTGCACAAAAAAAAAACATTCGAAGAAATCTTGGGACTCTTATAGTTTGATGTTCTGTAAACATCATACTCACGTGTACTGGTTTAAAATTACTCTTACTTTTTGCATGTTGTGGATCGTCTTTCAACTCATAGCCAATATTGGATGCGGAATGAAAGGTTGAAGAGCTTAGTTACTACTCAGCTCATCTGGCTACCAGTTCCATCGTAATGTTCCTTTTGTTCGCAATTTGTTTGTTATTTAAAAAAAAAATTGGGAAAAATTCGGAATCTGAATTTGTAACCCTTGTATGGAGATTTGGAGATATTCCGTGACTGCATCAGCTCAACCTTTGGTTTTTTCTGGTTCCGATATTTTATGGTTTCTCCCAACCATTGTTCTCCATGCAAAACGTCACATGAACCATCAGATGTTTATGAAAAACTTCAATTTTCAGCCGGGATGGTATATTCGTTCGTGTTCACAGGCGCTCTTGAAGGAGAAGATAATCAAGCCCAAGCTCAGCCTCCTGGTAATCACTCATTGCTTTCTGGCTTCATCAACTTATCCTTCACGTATTAGCGATATGCTTGATCCAATAGTTTGTATGATCTACCTAGTTCAAGCGAGCTCATCCGAAGAGTCGACTCCATCAACTAGCGGGCTCTTAGCTACGAGTGGAAGCTCTGCAGTACGCGTGAAGCGATTTGCACCTCAACGGAGTCAAAGACCAGAAAAAGTTGCTGGTGACATGTAGGCATTTCTTCTCTATTTGTTGTTACACTTCACAAAAAAAAATCCTGTTAACTTCAGGTCCCAGGAGGCAGTTCGGTCGTTGAATGATGCCCCAAGGACAGTACCGAATGCCAGAGCCCAGCCGAATCTCGTTAGAAGAGAACAAGATGAGAGTAAGTGCTTATACTTGGGTCAAAACGATCTAAGATCTGGTGCGACCACGTAAAGGGTTGCGATCTATGTGACTCGATCGAATCGCTGCTGTCCGATTGAGCCTCGCAAGGGCCCCAACCGCAGTTCTACCAGGTTCCAGCTCATTTTGACCCGATGGTAGCTCTGCTTATCCGTTGGTGCTAAAAGTTTTGGTAGTGATGTTTCATGTTCTATCTTAATTAGCAAGGTCAGCATGTAACCATATATGCGATAGGGAGGCGAACCTTCCTAAGGTTAAGGGGATCTAGCTCATGGGGTGCAGCTCAAATGATGAGGATCCCTTCGTCAATCGTCCAAAAGCGAAGGGTTTCTCTTCGTCAACCGTTCAAAAGTGAAGGCGGCGGAACACCGGCTCGGACTTTCGCATGTATGCATGTTAGTAGAATCAAAACGACATGAAGCATGTACGCAATTGCGCACGCGGCTTCTCTCGAGGCGCTTTGGTGGGACGTAGCGGCTAGGAGCGCGGTGAAACCCTTGCTGGCACCACCCATCTCTGCAGTTTGCGACGGTCCCACCTCGGTTCCAACTGTTGCCTCTACCTCGCCGTTTCGAGCGCCTATGCAAATGCACCGCAACCACGCTCGTGATTCATGTCGTTTTGACCCGACCATAACTCAATTTTTGTTTGGTTTTTTTTTTTTTTTTGCTTTTTTGAGCAAGGTGGGACTTTATACCGGTTTCTTTTGTGGGACTCTTAACGAACTACCACTGATTAAGATAACTAACTGATTTCCAGGAATAGCGAACCCTTCATGCATTTAAGAGCCTAAATTCTTTTATTTTCTTTTGATGATAGATGGGATGAGAATTGTCATGGAAGCGGCGATGGTTGAAAAAGGAAGTTGTTGATGCGCATTCTCGTTTATTTTAAATGCATTAAGTACATTATTTTCTTCTCTGAAACGGATCTGAGAAATGCATGCCTCTGTTCTTTTGTTGCGTATCCAAGTACAAACAAACATGTGCCTATCTTAGTAACGTCGTAAAGATAACGGAAAAAGTTTCATAACAACTCAATATTCTACTTTCGCAGCTTCTAGCTGTTGTTCTTTAACCACACATAATATCCTAGGGAAATTTTCGGTTGTTACTTGTGCAAGTAAGTTATTTAGATATCTTTTATGTGTGGAATGTTTAGAAGGTGTCAAACTTGGTCTGGGCGATTTCATCTTCTACTCGGTTCTAGTAGGAAAAGCAAGTTCGTACTTCGACTGGAACACGACAGTTGCTTGTTACGTTGCGATTCTGGTAGGACTTTGCTTCACTCTCGTCCTTCTCGCAGTCTTTCGTCGAGCGTTACCCGCTCTTCCGATTTCAATTTTTGCTGGCTTACTTTTTTATTTCTGTACTAGATGGATTGTTACGCCCTACGTATCTGAACTCACTAGACGACAGTGGATCTATTAGCATAAGACCGCCTTTCTCACTCACTTTGCCTCACTTTAAAAAGACACATCAACATCTGTCCCATACTCATTTTCATTCTGTTGAATGGTTCTAGAGATGCAGTATGAATTCTTCCGAGTGATTCCTGTAACCAAAGCCGCACATTCCTCTATAAATACGCACATATTTTTCGCTATCTCAGTTCGGTGACGAAGTTAATTGTCGTCTCTGATACCGACATAATCGGGTTGTATTCTAGGCCTGTTTTTCACATCATCAAATTTTTCTTCTTCTCATTTCTCTAGTTTTCATTTCCCTTTTGAAGAAATTTTTCTTTGTTGTTTGTCGATCATAAATTATTAAACCCAACATCCTGATAATTACATTACACACACTTCATCTTATTCTCTAAAGAAGTACCATACTGATGTGAGATTAGGTTTCACATCTTTGTTCTTCTTTTACGTAGTTAGGTAGTTCATACTATTTTCATGGAATTACGGGCTGTCGATAATGAAAAAGGTTATGAAGAGTTTACAAATTTCGCGTGAAGAATGATCGGAAATAAAAAAGCAAAAATAATCAGAATGGTTACGGAAAAGATGGATGGAAGTTTGCTGCTGGGTAAGAAGTCCGCCTTTTCTTTACTGCAAATAAATACACTAAATAGGATACGTCGATGTTGAATATGCGTAATCTAAGAAAACTGGAGAGTTTCAATTCTTCAAAATTCGCTGACTTTTCTAAATCTTCGACAATCTGATTTGTTGAGAATGATTATGTTAAAAACACCAACAAATCATAGAAAAAGACTGGAATACAGAGAGGAAGACCCAAGTAGACCAAAGAAACCCAAGCATTATTTTTTTCTGGCGAAATCACGATCTGCTCACAAGGCTCGTTTAGTATATCAACATCGATTACGCGCAAAAAAAAAATACAATGAAAAGTTGGTAGGATTACCCACCAAGCGTTATGGATGTTGTTGGAATAACCTGTACAGTCGGCATAAAACTTGTACCGAAGTGACGCGATGCGTTTTCTGTGAAGGCGAACACTGACCTGTCTCCACAGACCACGACAATCTTCACAGGGCTATCTTATTCTAGTTTCTGATTTCCTTCCTATTAATTTTGTAGTTTGCTTTGCTCATTAGACTGCTCTAAGATTTTAGTTTGTACGAATTGGATTTCTAGTCCATTTTCTTTTTCGTGTAACTGCAAGTGAGATTTTTAGATTAAGATTTTTGTAATCGTAGTGATTTCGATTGGCCAGAACCCTGGTTGTGTACAGTTATACGAAAAAGTGAGGTAGAAATTCAGCTGCCACAAGACGAAGTCCTTGACGTGTCAAGTTGAAAACAGAAGAAACTATTGGTGTAGTGAAAAAAAAAAGGATTACAGCCGCGAAGGATGCTAATTGTACACAAATACACGATAAAATGGTGAATAAATACAATCTTTACAAACCAAGATTTTAGAGACGATCTAGAAGCTGAACAGACTACAAAATACACACCAAGAGAAAGAACTTTGACAGAAACAGGTAATCCGATCCATGCAATATTATACGAAAGAAGAATGAATGACAAACTATCAGAAACAAGGAAAAAACTCCAAGGATCTTACTCTATGGAGTCTGGAGTGTCTACCCTCATCGAAGTCGAAGCGCATCACCCTGTTACAACAAGTTGTATGCCAACTGTACTGTAGTATGAAAAACGACTTCAACTTCTAAAAAAACCACTGTACTATTTGGGTTTATTTATTATTATTTTGGTGCCTCACTAACTATATACAGTACAACAGCAATAAGAATTTATATTATTCTTAGTTATTCATTGTGCATGCACAGCCCGTGACTGGTAATAAATTAACAATCTCTGAAAGACGTGAAAATTAAAATTAGGAATTAAATGACATGTGAAAATCAATGCATCCCGTATTATTTCTATACAGTAACTAGTGTTTTCCCACCAGTTCATCTACCACTAACATGACACCGTTCTCATTGATCAACAACTGAAACTGCACTATGGGAACGTTCGTGTTGCTTCAACGAAGAGCCGACTTCACGCAATGACGATATCGTCTTCTTGAACCATCTGTAAAATTATAAATACATCGAGTCTTTAAGAGAAGATGTTTTTCTTGAAAACGACACTGCTAGGATCGAAAGAAGCAAAGAAAACAAACACTTGTTCCAGAAACTACTTATGAATCAATAGCTCACAAAGTTCCTGCTTCTGAATCGTAATAGAAATTAAAAAAAAAAAACAAACGAGCAAAATTTAGCAGAGGTGACCGTTAGGTGCTCAACGAAAAGGCGGTTGTCAATAGACGTCCACCACCTATGGTGTCAAGAAATCGATTCGAGGATCGTTAGCGCGCCAAAGCAGCGCGATCCATTCTTAGATGGTCACTTACAATTCTCAGATCAATCAGTTAGCTCTGTTTCACTGTCAGCGCCGAGTCGCTGGGCGAGTTTTTACTAATTTTATCTATATATGATGAAAAGAAAGAAACAAATAGATGGAAAAAAATGCTTTCAGTCACAAAACTGGTAGGACTCACCGTTTCCCATCACTTTCACTTTGGGTCATCATTTGATGCGTGAGGTCTTGGTTTTTGCACTCCGCTTCAACGAGAGCCAACTTCGTCTGAGCCAGATCTATCTCTAACGCTCTGTAAAGAAAAAATAAAATAGATTATGTAATGAATCATTTGATTAAAGTGACTTGAATGAAATACACCGAAAAAACTCTGACTTTGGGAAAACTGTCGAACTAAAACTGATAGGGTCATAACGACATGAAGCATGATGGAGTCGCATAAGCGGTTGCGCTCAAAATGACACTGTTAAGACAGCGGTTGGAATCGAGGTAGAACCATCGCGAACTACGGCAAGAAATCGTGTCAGCACGGGTCCCTTCTAGATTCTAACTGTTACGCTCCTCCGCAACGCTTCAAGCGCAGTCGCTTACGCAACTGCGCCGCGCTTCATGTCGTTTTGACCCTACTATATGCTGTGTGTCGACTTCAGAGACTTTGCAAAGTGGAAGTAGGAAATTGTTTTGTTGAGAAAATTTAAAATCCCACTTCACATGTGCTTCCCGTTCTTCGAGCTGTGATAAGAGGTCCGGTCCGTCCTGAGGAGTACGCGCAGGACTACGATTCGCTTCCCATTCCTCGACAGCCGGCCAGCATTTATCGCATGCTGATACCCGTGACTGAAAATCATCAAACGAACATAAATAGTAAAAATAGGAAGAGCAACAGACTACAAGGAATTAATACAAAACATGAATTAGCACACCTCTACGGATGAAAAATGACAAATCAATTATAAAACATACAATTATGGCACGTTTTTGCGTATGGAACTGTTCTCGCTCTGTGTCGCATCTGAATTATTCGTGATAAGAAAAGTTGCTGTTTTTAAAGTAATGCGACTGTAAACGTAGTTTCTGCATCACAATACACTAACAACACATACCTCCGACTCATCTGAGAGAAAAGTTGCTTGTATTCCGCCAACAATTTGCTCGCTCGATTCGCGTCCTCTTCCAATCGGGAAACTTCCTTGCGATACATCTCTTTGATCTAAAGGATGGCAAAACAAATGAATGATAGATGAAAGTTATGTTGACGTCGAAGAAGTTAGCATTAAAGTGATATGATATCGAAAAATTTTAAGAAACTCCCAGCAACTAAGATGAACGTAATTTTGAAAATGGAGACCAAGATAGGTTTCTCTTTTGATATGAACCATAAGCGATAGTGTATTTAAGGTACCTGGTTATATTCCCGTTGCAAGTTACGATTTTCTTCTGCAAGGTCTTCATTTTGCCTAGTTACTCGCTCAATTGTGTTCGCCGATGTTTCAAGTTGGTCCTAAAAAAGTATGGAATGCAATTGATGCATGGAATTCATTTTCCTGTACAGAAAACTGACTGAATCTTGGAAAAAAAAAAACATCGAAAGGAAGGAAAAAGACTCGAAGAAGTGTGTAAGGATACTGACCTCAACAGCATCCAACTTCCGTCGCAGTTCAATTTTACTAGTGACAAGTTCATGTGCTAAATCGTCATTTTCGCGTTCTAGTCGGAGAATTGTCTCGCAGTGCCGAGCGTTTTCTTTCTGGAAGAAGAGAAAATCCAGTTTGCCACCGTTCGCTAGACGAAGACAGGACACATTTATGCTCGTCGAAAACAGACACGCTCAATATCGACAATCATAAATTCAATTGTCTTCGTGAGAAAACGAACCATTTTCTGCACGAACATTATCGATACAAAGTGAGCAGAGCTTCAGGATAAGTACAAATCAATTTTAGAAATAACCGGATCATATAGTAGCAATGTAAAATACCTGTAGTTTAACGAGCGGATCTTCGTTTTCACGTTCTCGCTCTTTCATTTCCAAATATTCCTTTTCGTACTTCAACAGACGTTTATGTTTGAGCTGAAAACACCAAAATCAAACCTGAAGATAATCGACGCCTCTTAACTGAGGGAGTCAACTTCAATCTCGAGTCGCAATGTTTTTGTATGCGTACAATTTGTACAAAACATTCTTAGTGCACTCCAACAGTGGATCCTTAGCAATTTCATACAGAACATTGAAAATACGACAGAATTCTACAAAACTAAAACATAATGGAATGAATGCTGTCTCATGGCGGTAATTGCAGTTTGTATTGGCACATTTGCTGCAAAAAAAAGATACAGTTTTGGAACCTACTTTGTTAAAAGTTTGGGAAAATTGATTTTCAATTGATCGAAAAGAAAAGGAATCTGGCGCTTTCAAAAATTAATTACACTGCGTATTTAACAAGAAATAAAAACCCTTGAGAAGAATTCTAAAGAACAAATGAAGTGTATCACGACAAAATGAGTGCAGAAATAGCCTCCAAGGGCAAAATGAAAAAAGAAGAACTCGCAACTTCGCAAACAAACCCGAAAAAAAGCGAAAAAAAAATCGCGGGAGTGTAAAAAGAAATGAATGTAACTAACAATTATTCTGTAAAATAAATAACGTTTATGCCGGACTCAATAGCAAATAGAACGACGTGGGTGCATAGATATACCATTAAAATAGATCTTTGAGTAATTACTCGATAGAAAAAAGTGATGTACCGAAATGCGAATATAGAGCAGAAGTTCGTCTATCCCAGGGTGAAAAGTAATCAAAGAAAAGTACCTATTCAAGACACACTCAAGACAGAAAATATATTTCTTGCAAAGTAAACAAACAAACGTGACAACTCTGTTCATTTTTTAATAACCAAAATCGAATGTAATGGGGAGGAAAGCATCTGAGTAGAAATTCAAAACGAAATAAATCAAAGTGGAGAAGCTCGAAAAATGAGCTACGATAACGACAAACCTTAAACTCAACAGCATGATGAATAAGAGCTTTTGCATTTGCTTCTGTACGATATTTGCGGGGTAGTGTTACTCGGAAATATCTGGAGAGGTAAAAGTTATCCCTCTACCTCAGAAAAGCAAAAACGAATGAAAAAGGACACTTGAGTAGGTTCAACAATGCATCAAGAAACCCACTTTAGTGCACCCTCGAAGTCCAGTTGAATTAGGTCAGCCGCAGCGTCATGCAGTAAAGCCAGAGAAATATGGAATATTGTATTCATTCCCTTGAAATTACAACGTAATTTTGAAGCCCATGAAAAAAAAATCATTCAAAAAAACAGAAACGCAATAGAAATGTTTAAACCAACCTCGCTTAGGAAGAGATCAACAATAAAGAACACCATCTGAAGCGGAAATTTTGCAGTAAATAGAGTGAGGAACCATTGAGAGGCATACATGTGGGTTTCGACACCAATATGATCAAGATGGGCGGCTAGATTACTCTCATACTCCTAAAATAAAGCACAGAATTTTCCAGAAATGAAAGGTATGGAACTCTGTTCTGCTGCTGAAAAAGAAGCAACGTCGCATTTTGCTTACGCAGAATAATCCGCAATTAATAAGAAAAACGGAGCTGGACGTAAACGCTGATAAGAGAGAGAGAGAGAGAGAGAGAGGGGGGGGGGGGGGGGGGGGGAATTGCGATGTAATTGATGCAAAATGCAACAGCACTCTAATGAAACTATCAAACACTCCACAATAATAAAACGACGGAACTTTCAACTGAATTTACAGATTACTTACCTTTAATAAGCGTGTTAGTTGATAAAATCGCAAGTGAAGTGAGTCAAATCCCAACTTAAAAAGATCTCGTAGTTGATAGTCGTACATTATTTTTACCAATGTACAGAATGCTTGCTCTTCGTTCATCTGAAAACTTATTTCCAATCCTGATACAAAATTCATCAAACGTATTTGAGTAAAATTAAAGAAAGGGAAATGTAGATGTTATTAAAAGTTAATTTGAGTATTATCAAACAATATCTCCTAGATTTCAAAACTGGTCATTATTTTTTTTTGGAAAATTAACAAGATTTATTGCGGCGTTTGATTTGTATATATCAACCTTATTAATAATTATTTCAGCTTATTGATCATAAACAGTCGCAGAAGTCCGAAACGTTTTTTACATCACAGTGTTTTTTTTTTTGCACGTAAAAAAGGTGTGTCACCGAGCAATCGGGCAATGATTCACATCGTTCCACTTCCCGATACCCATAGCAAATCTGAATATTCTGAACATGGACTTTTTCTTTATCACCAAAAAACAGCAACCTATTTATTATTCTCCCTGTACCCACAGCCCAGATATGAGTGTCAGCTGTCATATTGGGGAGCAAACAGCACCCAGAAACAACAAGACGACAGTCTAACTTTTAGAAGAGACAGGAATCAAAGCAGAACGATCCAATATAGATTATTATATGAATTATACTCTATTAAAAACATATGCAGGTAGCTTAGTGGTGTTTGTGAACATTTTCAAACACTAAGTGCAAGGAAACGACTGAATATCCTTCGTTTCCAGGATCTTGGTCCTGCTCTGAGATACGAAGTCATGTTTTTAATCTCTTTGTTCAAGCTTATAAACAGTCGAAGACTTTAAACATTGCCTTCAAAACCAATCGGTGTAAATATCTAGGCTTCGAATCCATCTATCTATTGAGAACACGAACACGATCTATTTAGTTACAATATTCTAAATCCACTAATGATAACACTCTACGAGTTTGCTTCATGAAGATTATATTTAAAAGAACGGGTAATTCAACATGTTAGCACAGGAAGGGAGGAAAAGAAATCATTCAAGGAACTCACATGAAGTAATAGACTAGCGGCGAGAAAGGATAGTCCTTGGCAATAGGAAACTTCTTCATCATAAAGTGAATAAGCCTAAAATCGCATCGGTTTGGTAATTTTTTTTCACGAAAATACGGAAATAAGTCTTACCTTGCTAATTTTGTAAAGTGATTCTTGTCCTTCCCCTCCAGCTTCTTTGAAATTCTCATGTGCAGGAAATGTCCTATGAATATCTCTCAAGATAACTTGTTCCGAGGGGCAATCCTAAGGAAGGAGAGCATATATAATGCACAATAAATGAGTCGGCTGAGCCAAAATTGACATACTTTTCCTAGAAGTAAGTGATAAGTATTGACTAGTTCTGGATCCAGATGTACCTGAAGTAACGAATGATCACGAAGAATGAGTAGCATAAGTTGTCTCTGATTCAACAAAAATGGACTTTTTCAATTTTCAATTTTCCTATACATAGTATTGTCTGTTTTCTTGCGCTTTGCTTAAGGGAAACACATCACAAAATTGACGATATTGAGATAACTCCACGAATATATGATTGTAAAGGTGTAATTCACGAGTATGAGCGTTATTGCACTCAATTATCCCTAGTAATTCAGAAGAAGCATTATGGAACAGCCTAGTGTGATCTCATTTTCCCAATGATGCAAATTATTATGCGATAGAATGCGAGCAACCTTGTCGTCGTTCTGTGTCCGTAATCCACCTACTATAAATAAAAAAAGCAGCAGAAGCTGCCCTATCTACACAATTGTACGGGCGACGAGGACTGCACACATCCAGTTACTCGTAATAAGCTGCATCGTTGTGGAGACAAGATCGCGCATGACAGTTTGACACACCTTTTCCTCGACTATATTTTCAACAAACACTCTGTGACCTTGTAGTTACGCCTCCCTATATTCTTAAATCGGTGTATAATCATGCATATTCAAATTCTCCACCACTTCTATTCCTTGCTTCAAAAAAGGTAGAAAACGATTTGAAAAGAAAGCAGCAAAAATGCATGTAAGGAGAAGAAGGCAAGAACAAAACCTGATGCATAAAAAAAAATAGCTTTTTACCTTTGCTAGCAGCCTCCAAACTTCTCCACGTAATACGTCAGGAATGCCATTAAGGATTAACGACGACACTATGGCTGGTTTCTCTCTAAATTCGATCAAAAAAATACCGCTGCCTAATCCGTTAGGGTAATCCAAAGTGAAACACTAACCCTCCTTCATTTTTCTTCCATTCTTCAATGCACTCCGTCCATTGTTTCATCAATTCCTCAGGACAGTCCTTGCTGACATTTCCTGAACCGGACAGAAGGGGTTCATCCGAATCTGCAAGAAGTCAACATGAGAAGGATTTAACTCCACCAAAACTTATTTTAATGTAATCTTGAAGAGTCCAATCCTAGAAAGCAGTTGACGTGATGCCCATTCTTCTATACTTTTGCATTTGAGCAAATGCTTTCACCAACAAAAACGCACATGTAAAGTGAAGCGAAATCCCATAATACGTGAAAAGACTACGCGTGACTGCGTGGGTGGGACCTTTTGCAAACGCTACACCGTAGCATAACAAGATAGTTGGCTTACCGGATTCGTCATCTCCAGTCGGTTGAATTAGCTGCGTAGGCATTCTGCTAGGACTACGACCCAACCGCTGTTTCGCCGAGATTCGATCCGTATCCGATTCCATTTTGACGAATACCAAACTGCCTCCCGACACCTCCCCGTTCGATGTGTCGTCAGCACGCTGAAATGGCTTACGGATTCTTTTGGAAATACTTTAAAAAATGGGGTGCTACAACTTTTGAAAAAATTTCAAAGACGAAGATATCGTCAACTCGCAGTTATCAAAGAGGCCGAAACGAGCCGCTGCCAAAAAAAAAATGTGATAAGGAACTATTTTAAGGTTTTCACTGACTTGTGACCACTTCACAAACCAAAATGTGATTTAAGAAGGAATTGTTACATATTTGTGAAGTTATCTAATATGGTAACTGGGAAAGAGAATCTCGAGCGTGAAATGTGACTCACACAAAGTACATACTAAATGTTAAGAATCGATATAAGGGGAAAATCTCATAGAAGCGAGACATTCTCTGATGATGACAGTTCAGATACTGCAGAAATGTAATTTATGGCGATATGACATCATGCTTCACTCTTTTTACGTCTCTATGCAGCCAGCCAACTAAATCAAAAGCGCTTCCACTTCCTGTACTTCCTAAACAGAGCGGTTCGCTTTTCAGCAATCGTAGAATAATTGGTGCGAGTTTCACATTAAATGTTTTCCTTTCCTGATGACATGATACGAGTAGTAATTGGTTTTCCTATCAGCTAAACCAACGTTCCACTAACAACTGATCGGTCCGAACACGGTCTCTGGACGCCTACTCTTTCTGAACTTCGTTTGAACTTCATCACACTCTGTTCAACGCATGCCCGAATTACCTTGGAGCATTTTCAGAAACAGAGAAAGACCAACTCTCAAAACAATGGAGTATACATATATCCTATTCCAGGATGGGCGGCCATAAGAGAAGAGAATAGCAAAATAGTGAAAAGAAACTGAATGCTACTTCATCAGCTATGCATGAAAAGACATAAACCATCAGCAAAGAGGAAAATGACTAAGAATATCCCTAAAGAGGACGAAAAACAAACAAGGCCTTTGGGTGAATAAAGGAATAGGAAACATGGTCGTAGCCAATGTCCAGGGAAGCGAGGGATTGATTTAACGAATCGATAAATGTCTGTAAACAATCACGGCGATGACATCACTATTAACCAACTCATGCTGCTCGAGTACATTTAGTTCTCAGAGCTGATGATCAGTGAGGAGTGACGAGGGAACGATGTGAGGATCGACGAAGGGTGAACCAGCAGCAACGGAATGTTTGGGCTGTGTGCCAATCAGCAGGGACAGACGGACAATAAGTGAGTACAGCGTATGGAGAGGGTGATAGACAACACACTGACGAGGTAGAACGGAGAAGTTGGAGAGGTAAAGAAACGCGTGCAGAGAGAGTGCATCGAAATTGGATAGAGCTGAGAGTAGCCCGCAATGAACACAATGAACGAGCAAAATGATGGTTTACTTGGGCACTTTTAAATATGAGACTCGTTAAATTGAGCGCATAATTGAAGTCCTTCAGGAAAAAAAGGAACGTGCATGCACGAAAACATCGTTGATATGCATTTATTCGAAAGGATATTTCGAAGATATAAAATAATGAGTTATTTTTAAAGTATAAAATATCAGAGTCGAGAATAAGCAAAGAGGACGCTAGGAGAAAAAACATCCTCAAGCGTGACTTCAAATCATAGATTCATAAATTTTATAATATCAAATAATCTCATAACTGCAAAGTAATGACACTGCAACACTTCTACCATTCTTAGAACACCTATTCAACAAGTAATGTTTCGCCTTGTTCAGAGAATGTTGTTTTCACTTGGTAAACAAAGGGCAGAATCGAAAAAAAATGACAAGATGACAAACGATCTGCAAAGCCAGAAATCGAATGCTTTTATTTTCCAAATCTTTTCAGATGTCGTTTCATTTGTTATCGCTTCCCTTTATCAGGGACAAAAAGCAAAAATACGTAGTATAGCATCTATTGCATGAGACTAAATCCAGAATAAATCGGAACTAGGTGAGCAGAAAAAAGCGACATGCCGTCAAAGGCCATATGAAAAAATGAACACAGGATAGTACTGGAAAAATCCACAGAGTTTCGAACTACATATTGCACTACAGCCTATGGAAAACAATGGCTTTCCTCTGCAAATTCTGTTATCTAATTTTCAAAAAACGTTAGCTAGTAACTATTTCCAGGAAGAATAGTTAGTATCGAAATCCACGCTCCCTTCCCTCGAAATTTCCGTTTCTTTGTATTTCTATTCCGCTTCTCTTCCACACTGTGAATAGTTCCTGCTCTTTCCCCCAGAAATTGATTACGATCGTTTCAATTCAAGTGAGATACAGAGAAAAAAGAACAGTTATTTCATTTACACAGTAAATACACATAGCGTTCATGAATAGGAACAAATGAACTGTTCAAATATTACAAATTTAAAGCTTATCACGGAGTTATCGAGCGAGCTATTGATTGCCGAATTTGATGAATTTAACTCAGTTTTCCTATGATAGGAATGTAACTTTTTTTCAGAGGACGATGTTTACTGAGAAAAAATGAAACAACCGCTTCACATGTTCAGATTCTAGCAATAACACGCATAGAAAAATGTAAGGAAGAAATTCCATCATTATTCTCTTATTAATTCAATTTCACTAGGATATTATAAGGGTTTCTCAACAGTCAGGGTTCGTGGCCTCTTTATCCTAACATTGGAGCAAGAATCCAGACAGAATCAACTTTTTCTTCATACTAGGTTAAACTCTACTCACAAAAAAAGCGATTAAAAAGCGTATGACACTGTCATAGTCAAGCATATAATGAACTGTAAACCATCGTAGGTATTCACTTCCGTGTTTCAACTTTGTTGTCCACGAATACATTATTTCGTGTTCTATCCTCTTGATTGTAACGTGAATTGTTGTTCCGCACATCAATGACTAAATCTTTACGGAATCCTAGATGTCATCCAGATATATGACAAGGAAAAGATGATGTTTCATTTCTCAAACAGCAAAGCAGCAGCAACTATTGCCATTTCCCAATAGATGCTGATGAAATTGACAGTTAAAGTCAACGATATCTTGCAGAGATCTAATTTACTGATAACTTTTTTCTACTCATGTCAACCACAAGCACAGATTACAAATTGATTTTAAGATATTGGATAAATTTGAACAAGTTAAAATTAGTATCAGAAGCATTCATCTCGTTTGGAAAAGCGTAGTTTACGAAAAAAGAACGCTACCCCGGTAACTATTCTAGGACGCAGGTGCGTTGTGCACGTGCGTAAGCAATCCAAATGTCCGTCCACAGCGAAACTCCATTTGTGGTTCGACTGTGACTCTTACGTTTTAACCTTTCATAAAAACATAAGTACTGAGGACTCTAGCCTAGAAACGGTCCAACAAACCTCTAAGAAATCTTGGAGTAGTTACTTGAATTAGAACTATTGATTAGTCAAAAACAAAAATTTCACAAATTTGGTAAAAGAATATGACTGGTTAAGCAATTAATTCGAATTTTCAAGGGTACTCGAGGATTAAGGAACTAAAGGAGCTTCGATATCAGATTTCTTTTCTTGTTTTTATGCACAAGACTGCAGTGAAATCATGCAAATATGCACACGTTTATTACGTGTTTCTACGAAGTCAAAGAAAATCTTTTTCTTTTCAAAAAAGGGAAAAAGGATACGGAAAATGTGTTGTTTTTCATTAGATGGAGCCTTACATGGGTAGTCACTTTTCAAAGAAAAAAAAAAAGGATAAGAACTGTTAGCACTACAAAAGTATCCTTAATTAGGTAGTTATTTATTCTCTCCTTATTAAAAGATTAAAATTGATATCATTGCTTGAAAAAAAGTGTTTTGCCTCGGATCGAGAAGAATAAGTAAAAAAAAAAGCCTTGCTAGAGTAATAGAAAGCAGAGTACTTACTAGAGCTATCTGAAAAGATTAATGTATTAAGAGAAACTGAACAAATAAAAAAAGCCATAAATTTAGAGCGTGCGGTACAAACATGACTAGTAATTAATCTCAAGAAATTAACGTTGGATGTAGCTGGTCTCTATATAGCTGGAGCTAGCTAAACAGATTAGCAGTAAACGATTACTCGAAGATAGGCAAATAGGAGCTCAGAGCGCACGCTGAATAAAAAAAATGAGGTAACTTGAGCAGTCAAGACAAAGATGAGGTACCACAACCGATGTACAAAAAGAATAGGGTGTGGGTAAACCGGCTTCAAGAACACTCACTCAGCATTAATCAATCAATTGATCATTGAACATTAATCAACATTGATAACGTGGGTTTATTTCCTTAAAAGAGTTAAATAACGAATATTGAGAGTAAAAAAAAAAAACTAAGTTATGATCGGAACACACTTTGCTCCATCTTGATCTCCTCAGAACGCACCATAACAAAAAAAAACAACTGGAACAAACTAAAAACATAAGGCGGTTTGACAACCACACAAGTTTTCTTCATGAGAAAACCCACTTATGTTTAGTCTGATACGAACAAAAAGAGAAAATCTGAAATTGGCAACTAACTAAACTTCGAAAGGAAGTTGCAGGCAGTGCTATGCCAACTAAACTTTCTCACAAAAACCTGAGTTACATTTATGAGAATCGTGTATAGCCAAGGAGGAAACGAATTTCAAAAAGAACAAACAATAAAATTCTTTCTATATTTTGTGATATTAATAACGAAGACTAACATATATTGCCCAGTATTTATGTCTGTGGTAACTCATGCCAAAAAAAAAATCTTGAATGATTCGAAATTGCAAAAATTACCTCAGTGACAATGTCATGACGACAACTGCAACAACATGTGGCATCTTGGACCCGTTGCCACATGTTAGGCATTGTTTTCACTGATAACGGAATGTTCAGGATGCTATTAAAGGCATCTGGTATATAGTAAACAATACGAAGGAAATTATTTTCAGGCATAATGGGAAGTGATTCAAGAACGAGAAATGGTAGAAGACGGCTCTTCAGCCCTTTCCTTACAAAACTAAAGGGTGAATTTTGTTTAGAATATGCTATTAGTTATGACTATTCTATACATGCACAGACATAATATCAACGTTGATAGAAAGGCATCAGGGCAAGCAAGAGAAACATTGAAAGAAAATATTAATGAAACCCATAGTGAAATATTAGTTTCATACAATAATGCTAGCAATATTACTACTCCTGCTTTTTCTGTATCCTTTTTTTTCAAATTAGTTGCATCTATTGAAGCATTCTTCCTTCCATCCTTCTAATAAAAGTATTATTCCCTCTCAGAAAGGAAGATACTGGAACCAATCCGAGAATATAACATCAAATCAGGAAGACTCAATTGTTAGTCCAACACAAATACCACCACGCACCAAATAAAACCATAAAAATATTAAAAAGTGCCGCAAAAGCTAGTCTAACAATCAGGTTTGATTATTTCCTAAGTAGAAAATTGAATGATTAGCGTCATCACCACATATTCATAGATCTACATTTTAGAAAACATTCTAAGGATCCCTTCTCACTTCCAAATGGAATGTTTGTCTGACATTTGTTGACAAAAAAAAAGTAGTTCGTCCCTAGCTTGATGAAAACAAACCTCAAGTGTGAGCGAATATCCCTCTCGCACTGCCACGCGAGGTAACTTATAAAAACGTTCGTCCCGATGAAAAACTCTCGCTTTCGCTTCAATACGGAATCGAATTGGTTCACCAGCTTCTGCTATTATTACATCGGCAGCCACAGTGAGAAATACACGTGAATCTAAATCGCTCTTAGTGGGAAAAAATGAGTAAATGTTTAAAAGATGAGAAAAACATGATGGACAAATCAAAATAATGATTATGATGATGTAAAACCGAGCATTTGAAGAGGAGGCGTTGCAATACCTCTGGGAGTTTCAGTATTCAACACATCGAATATATGAACGCGCGGGTCCCAAATGGCGTTTATCACATAAACTGATGGATTGGCGCCTGGAAACACGGAAAAACTCGTAATGGCGTCGAATGGATTTTAGAGCAGGTGCAAATCTATAAAAATCGTTCCGTACCAGGTCCCATGCTCTCCAGTTCCAATAATTGCATGTCACTATGCCGTAAATTTCGTCCAGCTGCTAGCAGCATCCCGAAGCATTTCGTGACAGTCAGCGGTGGACCAGACACCTGGAAATGATTTCTTCAGAAGGATGAATGATGACTTTAAGAAAAGATAGAAGAAATATATGATAAGACTATGACCTGTTTCAATTGAACTATAAGCCTCTTCGGTCGATCTCTCCGCAATTTCAACGTGTTACTTTGCTGCGGACATAAGACCCAATGAGGTGAACTGTGCGATCCTTCATTTTCCTGAATAGGTAGGATATAGTTTTGTATATACTCGTCGTTCCCTTTAATACGAAAAAAAAATTAAAGTTTCCAGTTAAAATGTTTTTTTTTAACGCAGAAAGACCATCAAAGTTTTAGAAATCTCTCTTTTATGTTCCCGTTCACCGAAAGGTCGTTGCCGCTTAGACCTTTTCATTCAGGGCCTGTCCTTTGTTTTGTTCTAATAAAAGAGAGGAGTCATACATATCAACAGTATAGAACCCCCGGTTTCCAGATATTCAAGATTTTGCCCATATATGGAAGGATCGGCTATCCCTGGCGCTTGCATATAGCTTATGTACGTTCTTGGACAAACATAGGCTCGCCGAGACTAACGTTGAGAAAGTGCGCAAACATTACTGCTCGTTTGCTTTGGTTTCAGTAAGCAAAAACATCATGTTTGAATTCAGTTCCATGTCTGCTATACTATATTGTTTACGTACGAACGGTAAGCACCATAAAATGTATAAATGAATGGTAGAAGATATGTGAAATATGCCTACAATGATTTTGTCATCCTCATTTCATGATTAAAAAAAAACATATGCCAGACCTTCACACGCGCTAATAGCGGCAAAGAAATGGTGGTAAAAACAAAAAGATCATGGGAAATAATAGCTGGCTAAGTTCAATAATGACGAATAGAAAGTCGTAAAGGCGCCGTAGAACTCGACTTTTTATTTCTTTCGGTAAGCATGAAAAAGTTCTGTTCGCATTAAAACTCGGGAATTCGCTGACTAATAAATAAACGGCCAGCCCACTATAAACGACTCGCAATTATTCATATGGGCATTTTCATTCCAAGTCTTGAATATTTGAAAACGAAGGAGTATTCATAAAATATCACTTCAGCTCTTTCTTTCCGTTCTATTTTCGTGTAGTTACTCAGCGACATCCTTAGATAAACAAAATCGGCACTTCTTTTTCAGAATCGCACTTGCTGGTCAAGCAGTCTTTAGTCAAGATCCACTGAATGAAAGCCGAGCGCTCGTAAACCGAAGCCAGTTCAAAGAATAGCCTCAACCTCACAGCTCTACCTCATTTGAAAGAGCAGAGTTCAAAACATGTTTTTTGAAACAACACATAGGAGTGCAAAAAAAAGAGCGAAATACTTGAGGACTAGAAAGACTTGTCGAAGATCTACAAAGAAATTTATTACTATTATTTATTACTTATTTTGGTTGTGTATTTATCCAAATGGACTCATTATGTAAACGAGATACTTTCGAGAGGTTATGATATCCTTGAGAAAAAAGACGGTGAACAAAATTTCACTATAGCAGCCTACAAATAATTACTAAATTGAATCTTACGCTAAGGTGCGGAAAGAAAACCATTAAAACAGAATTGTGACTGGTATTTTTGGAAAAAAATCGGAAACATTTTAAAAAGGAAGGAAAGCGAGGACACTAATGCTGCAGTTAAGAATAAGTAAGGTTGCAAACGTTCGGTTACACCTTCCTAACAACCAGCAGAGTAGCTAATTAAGGTAACAGCCGTGGACAATTATGTCAATATCTCAAAAAGAGTATAAACAGATGAAAATTCCGAAAAAAATGCATTCTTTGTGAAACATCGCTAAGCCTCAACGAAAAAAGACCCATGTATCTTTCTTTGAGAACAGAAATTTTCATTACCCGAGAAGTTCTCCATTATATCCACAAAAATCCGAAAAGATTACTCAAAAAAAGCAAAAGTTAAAGTGGTGAGAAAACATATAACAAGCAAATATAAAGAAAAAACTCATAAAACTTTACCCTTATCTCCAAATAAGCTTCGAACTTAAATTCCATCCTTTTCTCGTTCCCGTCCACACTTATTGGGCCACTATTGCTGAACGCTTGTGAAAAGCAATAGAGAGCTCGACCGGCCTTAAATCGGTACCTTGGCGAGAAATTATGAGAAAACGGAACCATAGTTGATATTACATATATCGACTATAAACGTCATGTTTTTACCACAACATGAAATTATAATAAAAACGATAGAACAATTTACCGTATCGGGTTGGGCGCTACGAAATACATGACATTGATGTGTTTGTTCACCATCTGTTCCATAATGTGTGAAGGATATACTGAAGCAATGTTTCTGAGCTGAATCCAGACGACCCCTAACACAGAATCGAATTCTCTGCACAGGAAATGACGTCAATTCGCCACCGGAACTATCACGTAGCCTGAATGTAATAACAATCATAAAACAGGGGTGATAGCCTATTAATAACCGTTGTTTTCTCCATTCAAATCACACCTACAGGGTTTCTTCTAATCAAAATCTATCGCGTTATTATCGAAACGTGAGAAAATATTTTGAAAATCTTTCAAAACACCTATTATTAATTAACCATGTCGTTTCATGGACATCCCGCTCTGTCCTTCAATATATTCAATAAGTGGATGTTATTTTACCCTCAATACTAGTAAAACTTAAACTCGGAAACAATGTTAAATTGAATGTCCTTTTATAATGTTAGCAATCTATTAGTTCTCTTCGGAATACGGTAATTTTTCAAAGAAAAGAGAAGAGAAACGTAAAGAAGAGATGATTCGGGAATGTAATGACATTTTCGAAAAGTTCAAAAGCAAAAATTCCCGATGCATTCCCAATTTCAGATGGTCAAAAGTTGAAAACAATTTTACCCTGCCCTATGTAGCATGTCAGCTATGTCACGCCGTGCACGACTGGCATAATTAGCTCGAAGGGGTTCTTCTAAGTTCTGTGCATTTCGAGTTCGTCGAATAGTTAATTCACCACACGCACATGACTATGCCACGAGCTGAATGTGGGACAGCTAGCGATACGGTAACGGTGGCTGACGTTCGTTGTTCATCTAGAAAACGCATCAGCCTCAGCATTTCCGCTTCATTTGATGGATCGTCGATTTTCGAACATCCAAGATAATGGATCTGTAGAGGAATTGTTCCGAATTTCCAATGATTCATTTTCCGAATGAAATCAAAAACAAGAGAAATAACATACATTTTCAAAAACAGTTTGACGGAAATCTTTTTTGATTGAACTTCGCCGCTTTTTGGGAGTGGATGGAATAGCTGGAATATAGGAAAATTCGCATAAATGCTCAATCACTACACAAAACAAATCCTTTCAATTACCATTTTGTGAATTTGCGTTAGTTGTAGGCCCACTGTCCGAGCTTGCACTATCCGAACAAGTGCTGGATGTGGTTGTACCAGGCGTTGCCATCGACTCACCCACGTCGTTCAGCTCTATAACAACTACATTCGCCAACAATTTCAAACATTTAATGCTCTTAAAGTACATCGTAAAAGAACCATTAGAAGAATTGCTTGATGAAGACACTTGAAATTCCCAAGCAGACGGTGGGTCCCATAATGGGTCTCCGTTTTAAAGGACAACGGAGAAGATTACTGGTAAACGCAGTAATTAACGTAGAGGAGGAAGAAAAGGTTGAGCTCATCCGCTTTCAAAGCAATCAGCCAAAACACGGTTTCAATTGAGCCGTAATTAATTCACGTTTTCTATTCTGTCCAATATTCTTGAAAAAAAAGAAGGCAGAAAGTAAAAGTAGCTCCCAGCACTCCCTAACTAGATTTCAAACTGATTTCATAGAATGAGCTAGAAGCATAAATAAAAGTTTTATCTCAACTTAGCTGAACCTAATAGAATAATTATCGCAATAATTAGTTATACGACACGGCGAGATTTTCTTTCGAACAAAATCAAACCCATTACCTTGTTAACGATAGGGAGGGAAAAACTGATAGCATATAATATCATCCTAGGCTTCGATTTATGTGATAAAAATAAGAGGAAAATCGAAATAATGAGAGATTTTCTTAAAGAAAAAGAAACATAAATGCGAATTAATAGTACAAACAGTTTCACAACATCTACTACGTAAGAATGAAAAAAAAACTTTGAAATCTCTTTATGTAGGGAATTACTGCTTACTTTTAGAATTTACTTTAGGGAATTCTTATTTCCGTATTCTTTGAAACGCTTCTTTTTCATATCATTGGTATCAGTGGACATCCTTCAGAAAGAGAAATTCTCAGTCGGTTTTTATTTTCTTCGTAGAAATCAGTAAATATTACTTCTCATATGTCATTTCCAACAAATGTTCGATGAGCGCAAGAACATCCAGCTAAACAGACACAAAAAGTGCAAGCATTGATATTCTATAAAGATAACCTTAGTGGAAGTTCAGAAGTCTAAACCTTATCTTATCTCAACAGTTCGCAAAAACAACACATAAGACACTACTTATGGTGAAAAGACTATCTAAGCAGATAAGCCAATGATCGGAAAAATATACACACAATAACCGAAAAGCAAATAATTAATAAACGACAGACGATGCTGCATCGTAGAACGTCACAGAAGCAGTTTCTCCAAGTGAAACTGGACAAACTCGTTTGTCCGTAAGCGATGAGGGCGGGAGAGAGCGAACAACATGGCAAGACGACAACATAATCAAATATGAATTTCCCACGGACTAAATTCTGAGTTCCAAAGAGTTCAGATGGCTTAACCCATTGAAGGTTCACACATGCGCTAAGGAAAAAAATGGGACGGAACTTTTACAAGGAGAAAATAACTCCACATGGTAGTTTGAATAAGAATGGAATTGTATGAAATATGTTAGATAAAAATTTCTGAATGAAAAGTGAAAAAGATGACTGTATGAGGGTGAGTACATTAGGGGCAGATGAACAATAAACAACGATCGGAGCGGTGAGGATTGGGAAGAGGAATAGAGGAGTAGAGGTGGGCAGTAATAAAAAAAAGTGGATGTACCTTGTGCTTGGGTGAACCTACGAAATAGGGAGAGGGTTGAGGGAGGCTATATCTGGCGATCAATATGCCTCCGTGCCGCGGGGCTCACCGAGTGCGAGATTTGTATAAGGAGAAAGCAGCGAAGGTGTGCAGGTGATAGTTAAGCAGTGACACTACCGCAAATATATGACAATCAATATACCAAATAAGTAGTAGGAAATTCGAAAAATTCGTTGCTAAGGGATGAAGTCGAAATCTCACTATGGATTTCGACATCATGGTGCGAGCACCAGAATGCAAAAGGTCAGATGAGCGCAAAGCGGTGTGCGATGAGCGCACCGTTGAAGCAAACACTAACGAACATACCTTGCTGGAGAACCTGGAAATTCTCCACTGAAAGCGGAAATTTTGTGGTGAGAGGACTATCCAGAGGTGACGATGGACTGTCCGAATTCACCATTTTTTGGTGAGAAGTTCACCTTTAAACGACGGTTAAAATCCTGAAATATAATTAGAGCTGCATGAAAACAATTAAGACCAGAAATCGCATCAACAAACGTCATGCATCTTTGAAAAAAAAAACATCATATTTGAGCCGATGTGCGATGAGTTTCATTAGGAAGTCTGGAAAGCATATGGAATAACAAAAAGGAGGCAAAGAACGTGGCGAGACGATGAAACGAGAGTTTGGAGGCATTATTTGAACTGTTTCATCGTTCAGTCAAAGTTCACACAAAGATCGCTGTCCAAGTGCGATCGATTACGGCAAATGCAAATTAATCGCATGGATTGGTGACACGGTGAGAGAACGAAAAATGTTGCATCTTTAATGCAAACTTGAATACTGAATATAATAAACATGAGCAGTCGAAAATCACAGTAATCTCAATCAATAGAAGAGAATAGTGAAGTGGTGAACGTGAGTAACTATTTACGATGTATGGAGGAGCTGCAATCGTAGCCATTCTTCGAAAACAAAGGTCCCTCTACGCTGAACAGAACGACAATAGTGCACTGAGCGCCAACCCATTCAATATCTGTCCATTTGTGGTAACGGAAAGTTGGAAAAAAGTAGGACATATTATGTAATGAGTATGATGAATAATGTTCATCTGAGAACGACTACCGACCGTAAACGGCAAAAGAATCGATTGGAAATAGCGGAAAATCGATAGGAGTAGGACAGAACAGATGGTTTTTGCCATGTTAGAGGTCGCAATAGTATGGAACAACGTGCCAAATCATAACGTGCTAATAATAAGTGTGACAGGTGAATGGAAAGAAAAAGAAAATTATGGTACTATTATCCTTGAATAGGATTCAATTTATCGTGCAAAGGTTTTTCTTTTCATCTGCAAACTAAACAAATGACGTAAACCAGGAGGAGAAAACTAGTAAAGTACTTCTTTTTAACAATATCTTACTTCGTTACTGCTACACAACCCGACAAGAAATCATTGTTAAAAAAAGGTGTTGAACTGAACAATCTGTACAACAACCGGTTATGAAAAAAGTACAACTTGTGCTCGCTATTTACTCCCGTGAATTCGAACTTTTTTGTCAGCTATGGCCTCGTGATGAAACATGAGAACAACGTTAATGTGATGGAAAATGACGACATCCATCACTTTTTGCACATATGAAAGTATAATTAACATATTGTAATCAGGTCTTATGTTATTTAATAAATATTAGTTTACCGAAACGAAAGTAAATTAGAAATGTCCGATAATCCCGACGCTATTGAATCGCCAGACCCAATGGGGGTGAGTCTATGTGAAACTATCCGGTTTCATATTCTCACGACGGATTATGGCTAACTGGTTCCCAGCAGCAAAATATTTGAAAATGAATAACATTATCAACATGTTTGAAACAACCGAAAAAAATCAGAACAAAAGATCGCAATAAAAGTGATCTCCAATATAAAGAACAAATATTCTGCTGTTTTGACTCTTGATATTACATCCAGGTTTACCTATTTAACTAATGCAGTCACACCAATGAGGTTACGCAAATAAAATGTGGTAGTGCGATTTCCTTTACTTGCTCTCACAATTGCAACTAATACAACTCATTAGAAAAACCGATAACAGAGCTATAGAGTACAAGTAATACTATAAATGTTGCGCACATGGTTGGTTCCAAAACTGCTACAGAACCATGAGAAATTGCGAAAAGTACGGATGTGCGGAAATTGACAAGAAAGCACGTCGTTTAGAATTGTCCATGCAACCACATAAAATTAAATCATTCCAAGAAAGGCTTGGATTGGAAAACGATACTGAATGCGGTGTTCAAGTGCAGAAAAAAAAGATGATGAAAAGCCATTCGGCGGCGACAATGAGATGAAACGACAGGGCTGATGACGTCGGGCATTGCACTTTCGACACACAGGAACACGTTCTTGCCCTCGAACATGACACGCTGACAACATCAACTACAACTCTTGAAAACATGTGCAATCGAATAAAATTATGAGTTTCACGAGGATCAATAGTGCACTCAGGACGCAGAATATGTGAGGCGCAGCTCCGTGGTGGCAAGACTCGTTTTGGGCGCGATTGTGGGCGGTGCTAGGCGAACCGCCTGCCAACTTCGAACGCATCCCTCCTCGGAGGCGAGTGATGAGTGCCGTGAGATAGCAAAAATCCGGTCTTCGCGCTGCTGCGCAGAGTTCCAAAGCATCCTGGGAAACTCACGTGCACCATGCCATGAAGCCAGTTCTGAGAGCCAGTTAATTTAATCGAAACCTGTGAAATTTGACACTGAGAAGAGACACTATGGAATCTTGATGTGATTTTGTGTATGCTCTTTCTCTTACAGTAATCTCCTCCAATGCTTCTGCTAATTATAGGTGGCAGTGTTTGTTTAATCCACCATGAAGTATAATATATAATCGCAAAGTCTATATTTCCTTTCCTTCTATACCATGTTCGTTAGCTTTATCACCTTGGAACATTATATTTTTGTTTACTAACATGTGGAACTAAAGGTTAGGAGGAAATATTAGTTTACCGAACACGAAACAGTCTGGTACAAAATAAATACGTTTCCAGCAAACCATCCTTTTTCAAGGAGAGCCGCTCGGAGAAGATAGGTGCAAGTATCTTTCTTTTAAAAAGCTGGAAGAGTTCAGGATGAGATGCGGAGAAATCTTCGAGCGAGGGTGGGCTCAGACCAATGTAGTGTTGCGTTTTCCTAGTAGTCCGAGTTCGTACTGTATTAAGCTCTGATGCTGGATGTTTACACGCGAGTTTAGTGAACCAAAGTACAAGATTATTCCCCTGGTACTCTCTACTAATTAGAAAACATAAAATAGAGCTAGTATAAAGAGCAAAGTTTATTTCTACTCGTATTAATTCCTTTTATTTTAGTAGGATGCATAAATATCTAGTACCTAAACGTGAGACACATGAATTGAGATTTATATTTGCCTATCAAAAACAAAATAGCGACCATGGGATTGGTAATGATTAAAGAATCCAATAGAAGTTCCTATAGAAAGTAGCAGAAGAGCTACATAAGAGCCTAACAATGAGAATTAAATTGGTGTGCAAAGAGAGAACCCGAACTTTCCAAGTATTTTCTGGAACGCGAAGAAAGCTGAAGTTAGTTTCATTAGGGAGAATTGAAAATGGAATAATTTTGCATATATCTCCTAATGAAATTCTTGCCCAAAAGACAGTTAAAATTCTTTTTAGAGAAATTTCGTTATTTACAGTAGTAGAATCACAAAGAACGTGGAATACTATGTACGGATAAGTCAGCATGTTTTGGAATACTAAAGTAAACACGATCAGTTCACTACTCGTTGTGACTCATGGAAACGTCTAGACCACATCGATTCACACACGAAAAAAAATCGTTGTTTGATGCAGAAGTTAATGAGAGAGTTGGAAAACTGGAAGATTGACCTCTCACTTGTCAAACGAATGATGTATTAGACGTGAATTCCATCTTATTCTTTTAAAAATGAGATAAGAGCTAAGTCAAAATCTTAGTAGTATAATATTAGAAGCACGTCTTATAGAATTCCAATGACCTGATATGATTTTTTACATGTCTATGTATATGAATTACGACTAGAAAATAGTTAAAAAAGAATAGCATCATATTTAATTATTTTAAAGGAAATTTTAGGGGGTAAGAGTGGATAGACGTAGGTGAAAGGAGATGAGAAGGAGGAGCACGAGGGAGAGGTGAACGAGGCTCATGTGAATTATTCCTAGAAGTTTTTATTGTTTCCTTTCTTCGTTAATGCCTTTCAATTGCTTTCAATATCTCTGTGTGCCACGTTGCAGAATCTTAGACAATTTCACGAAAACTAAGGAAAAGAATACCGTTGAGCACAATGTTAACCGAAACACTTTTTCCGTCTACATCTCTTCGATAGCTTTATTTCTTCAAAATTGAACTTTTCCAAAGCGCTGGTATTTTTTAAATTAAATATTAATCTGTAGAATAGAAGGAAATTGTGTTAGAAACAATAATCTTAGATTAGATGTACCTCAGTGGAACCATCAACTACGCTAAATGGTCCTAGATTTGAACATACAGAAAACCACGATCTCTCTGGAAATTTGGATGTGGACATCGTGAATTAGTAATTATCAAAGACATGTTGTAAAAGATATTAATTCTTACCTAGATTACCACTTCATGTAGTGGTCGAACAGAAAAATTTGAATCGATTTCAGATTCTATGTGGTTCATTTTTTTGAACATACGGTCTGAGTTAACGACAGCATATCACGAATTTGAAGTTGTACGGAAACCCTAGGGAAAATGTAGATTTTGGGTTGTAGATTACTGAAAGGAGCGTGGTGTCGCTCGCTCAATTCCACTTAGTCGTTCTAGAAGACGGCGTGGGAATCACTTTAATTCCTACGAGGCACGTAAGAACGCGCACCTTCGCTCCGGTCCTCTCAGCAGCGTATTCACTGGTCCTGCTTGAATAGGCTGGTGTGGAACACTTATCAATCTTCGACAGCTTGCTCGTGGACACGGGGCGTGTGCTGTGGATCTCGCGTTGTAACTGATTTCGTAGGAAAGTACCCCGTATTCAACGCCGTTTTTTACGAGGGGAGGATGAGCGGAACCACGTTCATTTCGTGATGTACAGCACAAACTACATTTTTGCCGGGTTTCCATACTACGACATTTCGTGATACGCTGCCTTTAAATTGGGATCATTTGGCGTAAATATTCTGTTATCGACAAAATTTTCGTAAGAAGACATAGAACAAGAAGGAAAACAAGATGAGAATCACGCTCGCTTACGATCGCTTACGAAGAATTCTGGGGAGAACTTGCATGTGCACACCACAAACTAAAACGACCTACCTCTCGTATATTGATTCATTTCAAACTTAGTAAGTCTGTTCTCAATTACTGCTCTATTCATACATTTATTCTTTTTTTTTAATGAAAAAACATTCAGCTCTAAATTATGTTATAACACCATTACTTAGAATTCCATTGGATTGCATTTGTCAATAAGCGGTATTAAAGACATCACCACACGAATCTGGGGTGGTACGGGTTTCAGGTGTAGTATTTGTATATGGGATCGCTGATTAAGGAGAGTGAGGTGGTTCCGTCCATTTCTTCCTAACTGCCGTAAAAAACGGCCCGGAAGATGCGCGCATGCATAAGGCTGGCGCGCTCCAATCGAACTCTTTGTGGGAAATAGTGCGCCGGAACGCTCGAAGCCCTATCTTCCGGGCCGTTTTCTACGGCAATTAGGAAGAAATGGACGGAATCATGCTTCTCACAATAATCTACGATCCCGTATACGAATACTCCACCTAAAATCCGTACCAACTCAGATTCGTGGGGTGATGCCTTTAAATGAGGACATTGTGGCAATGTTATTTTGACAATGCAGAAAAGAGAAAATTAATGTTTGGCTAAGGCGCGAGAAGAGCGTCCTTCAAAAAAAAAAGCAGTTGTAATGGAACGATACAACATTGGAATAATCTGAGACAATCCTATAGTCCAATTATCGTAACCACTAATTTGATATTGATATGCACTTGACGATTAGGACAGTAACGATTACCGTACATTTGCAAAATTAGAGGAGGTTGAAACATGATATATAACATGGCGGAAAAAAATTACCACAGATCAATGTAAAAAAACCAACTATGAAAATGAATTAGAATTAGTATATGGAGCTGACGGCAAAACTTTTTTTTAGCCTTATTTTCCACAGTATTTTTGTCAGCATAATGTGGAATTTCTCTGAATATTTCATTATTTTGTAGTATAAATATAGGACGAGTTCACCGCTAAAATTAGTAATAAGGTGAAAATTGGCGAAGATAGCGGAGTAATTCCTGAAATTGTGTAGTCTAAACTAATGTTGCATAACTATTGATGGGAAGAGATCAAAAACGAAAATCGATGATGCAGAAGAGGCACATGTTGTAGGTCAACGTTTCATTAGCTTTTTTCACATAACTACTTTAATCCCTTAGCAAACGAAATTGTTTACTCACAAACTACTTGTTATTCGAAGAGCTGTAAACAAATCAATTCTCGGATGGTTAGAAGAGCACGATGGATGACCATCATTAGTGAGGAAATGTTTTTGTCAAGTCACATGCACACAAGTAACCATTTCGGATGTTTTGGCTCTCCTACAATATTACCATTTTCTATATTGATCAAATCTAAACAAACTGGTAAAGGTTAATGATGTCAGTATGAATTTTAATCTATCTTGAGGACATGTAAAAATGTATGTCAGCTTTTCATTTGTCGTTATTTTGTATTTCGAAAGTGTATGGTCTCAAAGAGAAATTACAGTACTTTTTCCCCAAAAAGTCATACGGATCACTTCAATATTGGTTATAATAACAGAGACAGCAGTAAATAAAAAACAATATGTTGACACAACCGAAAATTTGTTCCAGTTTATGTAAAAACTTCATCCATGGATGATTCATATGTGAGATTCAACTGAAGCTACTTCTTTGCTTTCAGAAAAACACGAATCGTTACGAAACTCAGCCCATTTGCCGGAAAGTAGATAGGCAAAAGAAAATTCACAACAAAATCGTGTATTGTTTTTACTACACCGAAGTAAAAAGGCTTTAAAAAGGTTATTCAGTCGTTAAAATACTACCGGTTATGATTAGCGCTGAAAAAAATCAAACGCAAGCGCAGAGTTTTATAAAAAGAGATCAGAACCTACATACCTTTCTACGTAGTAATTTTGAATTTATAATGAATGGAAGTAAGGTAGTCGTCGAGTACAATTTCTAATGTTTAAGTAAATATATGCTGCTTCATGGATAGCTAGGAAAATATTGAAATAAGCTATGATTTGAGAATGCGTGTGCTGATGTGCTGGTTACTAGCGTAGATCACAACATTTATGCCGTAGGCGATATAATTCCTTCTGAAACCCAGATTGTACGAGGGTTTGCTATCGTTGCTTCCAGAAAAGATAATTACAATTTCTGATCTATTGATAAGGTGAGTTCACGTCAAGAGAACTCACCTGCTCATTACTGATGTTGGATATTCAATAAATAGATTTAAACGGTGAACCTTTTCTTAAGTAAATAAAGGTCTATGACGTATCAATCCACTTGGGATGCGTCAACTCGTTTTACTGCAACTCATAGTCGTTGAGGTTTTCGAACGGATGTCGTCCTATACAATGACTTGTTGAGGACGACTGATGATAAGGTCAGTGTTTTTTTTTATTTTCCCAGACATGTCTGGTACCAATCTATAGACACTGGAGGGATGAAAGGCTTGGTTGGCACTAGGGCGGTTTCGAACCATCGACCGTACGGCCACAACTGACCTCTTACGGACTACGCTACACCCGCTTATTTTCTAAAATAACCCACTCCAAATAATAATATTATAACACAACATTTGTTTCAGATTGTAAATACTGATTCTTCTAAATGAACAAGTTCCTAACATTGCCTTCTATTCCTGAATGGAAGCTTGTTACCATGAGAAAGGTCCTAGATCAAATCCTAACGTCCAATTTTTTATTTCTATACCAACCACTTTTAAACCACCGGTATATCTGTTTTGTCGGATAACAAGGCCATTTTCAAGGTCACCTCGGGTGTAACGAGACTTGTTTAGATTCACAAAGAGATATAATGCTCCGAATTTCTTGAAGAGAAAATCGAAAAGTCATCCGACGTGATATATAGTCGGGGGGAAGGATGTTTGAACAATTTATCTAAAGGTTATTCATATTTTTAATTAACAATAGTGTGAAGTGTTTAAGCAGTATGTATGTTCGACTAAAAGCAGGGAGGTCTGGAGAAAGATTCAAATAATCTTACAAACAATAACAAATAGTGATGAAGTTCACATTTAATGACTGCCATAGCAAAGGATGACCTCGGTTGGGGTGGTGGGTGTTTGTTTGTGCATATGCGGGCCGTTTCGTTCGTTGACAATTTGATTCTCACAACAAACGATTGACGTCAAACATGAAAATGCCTCTATTTGCTGGCCTATACGGATGAAATAGGGACTTTCAGTGACGAGTAAACATCAAATAATGCCGCATTACTGCATAGAGATCGAGGATTTGTTGGATTCGAAATAATAATAGAACAAAAAATCCCTCATAATGGAAGAATACAATTTTTGTGTTTCGCTTGTGTTAACACTAACGAATATCAGCTTGAACAGATTTGTATCAAACGTACCGATCATTTCAATTTTATTCACTTGTGTCCGTTTCCTGTTTAAAGGCAGCATACCACGAATCTTGGGTGATATGGATTTCAGGTGGAGTATACGTAAACGGGGTCGTAGATTATGATGACCGAAGTGGTTCCGCTCATCTCTCCCTGTATTACTGCAAACAGCCGCCTCCAGAATGCTGTTTTGTACGACGCCATCTATTGCAACGCTCCACCCCTTGCGCCGCCTCCGCCCTGCGATTCGTCGAAAATCAATTCGGACTACCCCAATAGGCAGTAAGGGACAAGAGTGGCGCGTTGCAATAGAAGGTATCGTACGAAACAGCATTCAGGAGCCGGCTGCTTGCAGTGATTCAGGGAAAGATGAGCGGAACCGCCCCGTTCTCCATAATTTACGACCCCGTATACGGACACTCCACTTGAAATCCGTACCACCCCAGATTCGTGGAATGCTGCCTTTAAACGCATTAGTGACATCCTAACTGGGTTTTTAGCCTACGCTGACTACAAATGCGACAATTGCTTCAGAAGTAAATATAGAGCACATCGATCTTGACGGTTCACTAATTTAGAAGCAGTTTGCCTTGGAATATACCTGAAAGCATAGTGATAGGAACCATCCTAAGTGATAGGTTGTTGTTCTAGTGGATAAAGAAGAGGGACGGCTACGGAAATGAAGTCTTCGTAGAAGAAGTCGCAACATTTCGACGGCTTACAAAGTCACACCGGCATTTCTTGTGAAGTTGTTGAATAAAATCCACTAAAATCCCCTCAAAAGGATAAAGGTGTACCGCGATTTACATGGAGTATCCATGTTACACTACCAGCTAGCTGACCAGCCTCGAAGTGATCCAGAAACCCGGCTGGTACATTTAGTAATACAAGTATACAGTTAATGCAAATTTTATAAATAATTTACAAACAAAGATGAAAAGAAAAATAAACTTTCATTCAAAACAAAACCGTTAAGAATTATCGAATGGATTCACTGAGAAAGGAGATGAACCCTAGTTTACTGCACTGAATTAATCCAGAAAAAGAACAAAGAGACTCCTACAACGGCTGGTCAAACGGAAAAAAAAAACTAGCTTCTGAACAAAAGAGAAGGGAGATTACCGTCACAGCCAGATAACAAAAGAAAAAAGAAAAGAAAAGCTTATGACATAACAAACCGTGGATGAATTCGAATAATTTCACTTGCCTTCAAATGCGAAATATTCTCAGTTGTGAATGATGATTATACGATGAAGCCACAAGATTTAAAAACGACAGAATGAAAGTAGTAGGCTCTTCAGAAAGTCGCCTTGATAAATGGTAGATCATGCTTAAAAACAAGCGATTCCCAAGTTAACGGCAAAAAACACGGTCATCTAGAGTAGATGTTTTGAGCTAATCTTGGACGTAAACATCGCGCACAAATACCTACGTACAAACAACAAAAACATACAAACACATGCGATCAACCCCGTAGAAGCAGCTTCTTCAGCTGGTTTGTACCAAAATAAACGTTTGGAAAGCTTACACTATTGAAAAAGAACTCACCAATACCGTTGAGAAAGGTTGATTTAGAAAAGTTATGTTCAAATAAAATGATTTTAACTACCAAATTTTGATAAATGCGCTCTCATGAAAATACATAGATGAGTGGACATAGTAGACAACTAAAGAAGAGCAGAGGAAATTAGAAGTGAGAAGAAGATTTTCCCAACTGAAGATCGGTGATAAGATCGACTTAGTTCATTTCTTGGTGAAAAACGCACTAATCTTTTGAGTTCCTGCAGCAGCAGCAGACTTCTTCTTGTGATGAGCTGCTTGCGATACCTGCAAAATCCATACAATAGAGGGTCAGATAGGAGGTAGGAAACACCACAAGTGCAACTGGGTCGAAATGAATTCGCCCAGCTACTATCGTCATACTGTTTTCGGAATCGTTCAGTTTTCCTTACGACACTGACGTTAGATCATGCAGATAAAGAGGTGAGGAGAAACACAAGGACCCTAGGACTTGTTCCAAATTATGAACCGTAATACAACGAAATTTTGCGACATGGAATAGTCATACTGACACACTCCTCCGACAAAGTTGGTTTCACTGCTGAATTATTAGAAAGTCGGTAGGAGCTGGCTCCAAGACCATACAAGCGATAATCGGAGCCAGTGCTCCCATCCTTTTCACTTTTGAACGGTTGACGGAGGGTCCTTTTTCACTTCCGGAATGTTGGCGAAAGCCCCTTTTTGACTTTTGGACGTTTGGAGAAAGGATTTCCATCTTCGGACGGCTGGCGAAGGGATCCTCATCATTTGAGCTAGACTCCCTTCAGCTGAGGAGGGTCCGACTCCTCCCTATCGTACCTATGTTCACGACAAATTTCTAGCAAAAAAAAAGAAAAAAAACACGAGCAGGCAACTAGCCTTGGAAGCAAAAATAAGACTTAAGAATATGTAGTAGTATGCCAACATAAGCAAGCAAATGGACCTACTACACGCTTTGAAGTAAATTCATAACTCAACTCTTCTACAACAAATCACATCCAATTCAGAGATAAATGCAAAGTTCAACCAAGCATAAGATATATTTTTGCATACCGAGATGTGAGAGATTATAGCACAGAAACTTTGTATGCAGTTAAGAGGACACAATTCTAAGGATTTTTCTTGGAAAAATATTAGTATGTGATTACACCACCAAAATGTTACTAAAAGAACCTTGTTGTTGTTAGCAGGTCGCAGTGGCTTTGAATGAGGTTCCTCTGGTTCGTCTGTTTCTACCATGTTAACTACCTCTTTTGTCACTGGAATGCTGTTTAAAAGAAAAAGAAAAAAGATGAATGAAGAGAGCACTACCTAGGAAACCGTCCTCATCTTGATACGTCTCAACAGTTTTAACCATCTTCTTTTTCTTGGCTGGTATGTGATCACCATCGGACGAAGCTGCACTCTCCTCTTAATAGTAACTTAGCTTAACTACCATATAAGAACAATGTCACCCAATTTACTCACGAGAATCTTCACAGTCATGAGGTGGTTGAAATGCCTCCTTCAATTTCTTAGAAGGTGCTGGACTTAGTTTCCCTAATAAGATCCTAAGAATTAAAAAGAACAAATGAATCATACAGTTGCAACACACTTTTGTTTGCATTGTTTGGCTTTTCGGGAGCGCGATCCGGAGATTTTTCCTTCACTTCATTCGATTTTTCAGGAGAGGAATCCTCATCATCGAAAATATCCTTGTTTACTGAAAACAAATGGAATGAATGTTAAGTTGTAAGCAAACATAGGAATGTTAATACTCAGCAATAACCAACATTTCTTTGTTTTTGAAAAAGTGGACGAGAATTTGCTCGAAAGGTTCTTCTTAGAAGTGCTGGTCTGCTTAGAAGCAGCCTCCACAGGAGAGTCATCGTCTTCTACTTTAACCTCCTTTTGCGAATTCCTGGAACGGCGAACTATATAAGCAAGAGCGTAAATTTGTTAACGTTCCGAGTAGAGTAACAACGCCTGCCATAGAGTGAGAGCAGAGACAGCACAACATACAGCATTTCACATAACTCAACTTTTGTTGTGCAACGGTATGTCGGTGGATTCAACAGATTCATCAGTACTCTGGGAGAGTGACTCAGCTTTTTCACTGCTCCACGGACTTTTTCTCGCTTCTTTTTTAGGAGTACTCTTCAACAAATGTAACATTTCAAAGCTTAAGGAAAAGAAAGCAAATGCAAGCAAACAATTATCAAAACCATTGATAAATACGAAAATAAGCACTTTAGGTGTCTTCTGTCGCTCACACGCCTTCTTGAACAAATTATCCAACTTCTGTGGTTGTAAAGAACCTTTCTTTGGTGAATGAGATGAAGCGACCTTTGCTGGCGACTTCTGGTTCTGAAAGTGGTAAGAAAAATATAGACCTGTAATAGACACACAACCTGAGCAGACTCACTAACGGAGTAATAAGCGTGAATCACCATAAACACATCATTTAAACTAAATTTAAAAAAATCGGGAGGACGGTAAGGGATCAACTTGCCTGCGCATCTCCTAATAAATGCCTCATAGCAATCAGAACATCAGAATTGCCGGATTGGAGTTTCTCACAGAGTTCCTCGGCAAAATGTCTAACTAATTTCGAACGTATTAAGGAACGTTCAGCATCGCTACGAAAAAATTTTTGATCTTCTAGGCGATCGCCAACCAGGAGTGAATTCAAATCCTGGAATGCAGAACAACGAAGATTTCATGGATTAGGAAATGAAGATTTGGTTTTGGAAATTCGAAGAAAAAAATTTAAAAAATGATGCCTTATGAAGTTTGAAGCAACGTTGAAAATGGAAAGAACGAAAATGATTTGGAAAAGCAAAAAACCATGTTGAAAAAAAAAGTTTCCTACCAACCTCAATTTTTACGGTCTGAAGGCTGAACAACTTCACAGAATGGACTGTTTTGAATTGTGCTTTCACTTTCTCTACATCCTCATCACGACAAAGTACAGAAGATCTGACTGGCACACCTGATCAAGCTTGTTATAAATAACGTAAATCCACAGTCAGGTTCTTCTTACGGAAATTCAACACACCGAACTTTTCACGTGAACCATAGACAATAAATGTAGCCCAAATATCACCACCCGTCTTGTGCTTATCATAAAACTCTACCATTGCTCTGAATATCGAATCCTTTGAGGACGTGAACATGAACAGCACATTACAGAAAAAAATAACATTACTTGGTCGCTTCATCCGTCATGATATGTAGCCTTCGGCTAAGGGTTACTGCGGTGACTACTTTATTTTCATCCACAATCATATTCATTAACGATAATTCCATGGTGAACCGTTGTGTGTACACGAAAATAAATAATAAATAAAAGCAGGAACCAAATCGAAACAATGTCTATAACATACAAGGGGAAATACTACCAAGAAACAAATCTAAAAAAGTAGACAGATGGGTGGATGATGGACAACAGAGCAATGCATAATGGTTGCCTCAGGGGTACACAGGACGATCCGACTGATTTCGTTTGGCGGCAATTTTTGGCGCGTTTGCGTCGGAGCGCATTCGTTACGATCATGGCGCGACAATTTAAACGTCCCACTAATGGTACGTAACACCGCATCCAATTTTCCTCATTGCTACTTCATTCCATTTATTTCAGCATAGCAGATATGTAGTGTTCTTACTCCTGTATACAAGGAAAAGATGGAGGCTCATTAAAAATTAAGGTGTTGGATGAGGGATTGGTACTTGGCGATTCTACAGGGTCATTTGTAAATCCACTTATCGCATGGGAATATCAGAATAGAGAAACACATATCGGCGAGGATGACAATTTGCAGCCATCTTCGAATCATTCCATTTCCTCACATCAGGAAGCGTATTACCGTATTCATAGACATGTGAAAGTTCACATCCGCGCTAATACGAAAATACCACGAAAGAATATGAAACTAAACCTGATAAAATTGTCCATTAGTCATTTCTCCATGTTTTGAACGTAACGAGCTAACACTTTGGTTACATATTCATATATGATTTCTTGAGAGTGAACCAGCAAGTTTCCTGCCTGCAGTGCAACCAATACTAGTTTCCACGCTGTCAGTTGCAGTTCTCTGTCATGCATAAAAATCACCAAATTAATCATTCATTCACCTTTGATGACTACTTTCGAAAGTTTAGGATATTTAGTTCTATTCTATTCAGGATAGTTTAGGACTGATGAAAACAAAAAATCACCCAGCACACATCCTGACCAGTTCGTGTTTCAGTTGTGATTATGAAAGTGATCGCGAGTCTAGATTGGTTCCCATGAAATCGATAACGGGACAAAACGTTGTTGTCTCTATCTCTACTCCTTGTTTATCAATACTTTTTGAACAGCGACAATCCGAGATCAGCTCGAATTTGAGTGAGAAGTCTGCGTCACTAGGTCGGCAAAACTACAACAGTGTTTCAGTGCTAGAATTTTGACAAACCACGAACCTTCATTACAGCCAACGAATATCGCATTCAGAATGGAAGATTCAAAAAAAAGAAAACAGGATAAGGAAAAGTAAGATTTGCAGCGGTTGCAGAAGCTTATTCCGCCTCAATAGACCTCAATGTAGAGAAAGCACCAACTGGAAGAAGTAACGAGTAAACCCACCCACAATGAAATAGAAAAAAAAGAAAATAGAACAAGAACAATCTAAATGGAAGCAGTGAAAAAATTTTTGAAAATCCTCTGTACAACTGCGTGGAATGATACTCCGTAGCAAATTCTCAAGACGAAAATTCACCTCACACATTTTTGTAACAAAGTAGTGTCGTTCGTAGCTACGACTAAAAGTCATCGGATGCTTCACCGCAGTAAATGAATGCAAGAATGAGAGAAAAGCTTTAATCACAAGAAATCGAACAAATTATCAGCAATCACCAGGTTTTCCTCACATTTATAGCAACATAACATAGCAAGATCTAGTCTATGCTGAAGTACATGGGAGCTCCCCACAAAAAGAAAGAATAGAAATTTATAGGGAAATAACAGAGTTTGGCATATCACAACGAGAGAAATGTGAGAGGCTGTTCTTATAACGAAGCATGCACTATGCGCCAGTATTTTCGCTTATCACAGATTAGAACTTTGGAAAAAGAAAGAATGAAAACAAATCAAAAAATGTGCCACAAATTGAGCAATCGTATACTATATAGATACACAAAGAGAATAAAGCTCCTTAAACCATGTACAATTTCGAGAAACACATAACTATAATAATATTCAATCTCCCCGGACTAGATGCCCTGTATAGAAGCGAAGTAGCGAGAAAAAAATGCAGTTACAAAATACCGTTCGTGTAGTATTGGAAATTGTCGTAGAGCCGAGTAGTTAAAGAGTCTCGACTTTGTTCTACCAAAGTGTCCACCTAAAAAAAAGTATAAAAATCTATCTCTGGAACTCCAAAACGTGAACAAGACAATAGCAGGTGCAGAAAAGAAAATATGAATGAGTGTAGCCTAAAATGTGGAGGATTTAATTCTAAGATTAGTTCGACACAGGTTCAAGACTCAAAGGCTGATAATCCACTGTATCGAATATTTCTCGCAGTGTTTCTAGCTTCATTAATGCGCATATTTTCTTTTCCAACGCCATGCATTCTCTATAACACTGAAATTTCAGCTCCATGCGCTAAAAGTGGATATCATAATATCACAATGTTCGGTTCATTTTGCTTCGAAATTCTTTTGTTTTGGATCCACGTCTACTCTATTTCCATATTTTTATTTTCCGTTACTCTCACCACAATTATGACATTGAACTTATTATTGCTATTCTATTTGTTTTCCAGGAGCGGTTCAACGACCGGGCAATTATCCCTCTATATTCCAGAAAAATGTTCATGCAGTTACAGCTTTTTTGCTCACTTAATACGTGGCTGCAATAAGAAGCTTTCCCTTCCAATTTTATTTGCCAAATCAGAAATACTGTGCAGATGCATCGTCCGATGCAACAAGTCAATTATCAGATCAAAAGAGGATTGGTGATATTCTAACTATGCTTACAGCTCCACCGCAATAACCTCTACCTCCACGTGACAGCAAAGCCGATAAGGAATAAATTTATTAAAATGAACAAAAGAGAAATTTGTAGAGTAGAAAAGAAAATGACTGAACAATTCTGAGCATCTAGAACAAAAGAAACGAACCAATTTCTGCAACTCAATATCGGTATATGTCATGTGAAATCGACCTTTAAGCGCCCGTAACATAGCAGCACCACCTCGGAAGCATGGCAGTTGAGAGCCTGATTACAGTTATGAGTAAATTAGAATAAAATAAATCATAAGAATTTGTTCTCTGAAAAGAAAGTGAATTACCTTTGGACATTATTTGTACTATCGTCATCACTCTTTCATGGTGTTTTCTAGCAGCAATGATACCTCTCAAAAGAAGCGTTTTATAATAGTAATATAGATCCGAGTCAATACCACCCATAACACCAACTGGAAAAGTTTTTTTCGAGTAATTGCAACGACAAGAAAAAGAGAACAAGTTTCAAAAACAAACTTAGTTCCGATGTCAGCTTAAAAGGTGAAGTTTCGAAACCAAGATTCCTCGGTGATATGGAAAGAATAAAGCCAAAATCTATATGGATCAAATGACCGTCAGCATCAATCAGAATATTTCCGTTGTGTCTGGAAACATCAACGATGGAACATAGAAATAATGTGAACGTTCAAGTGGATTTTGTTACACTAAAAATAAGAGGATAAAAAACACTTAAAAGACTTTGATTTGAAAAAGTTCTCTCTACCTTTGCTCATCCTATACACCTAATAGACCCCACCAACTTATCAGTTACACATTTTGATAAATTGGAATTAACATATGCTGAAACTATCTGCATACTTTTGTACTAGAAAAGGCTAAAAGGTTTAAGAGAGAAATAAAACTTCAAAGAGAAAACGGATGAAAAACTCTCCTCCTCATTTCTTTCCCTTTTAAGAAGCTGTCGCAGAATAGACCCTAAAGTATTTTCAAACCCAATGTTATTCATTCATTTTATTGAAAAAAAAACAGGTACAGATGTGATACGAACATGGACTAATGACAAGCATAACTAGAGCAAAAATTGATATAAATGTAAACCAGAAAAATCTATGCACTCACCTATCTTTTACTTGTAGAAAATAGCAAACAAGAGAATACGCTGCACAACTGTGTACAAAATTTTGTTGAGCCCTGGAAAAGAGAAAGTATTACGTAATTCCAAAAATAGTATTAGCAAAGTAAACGGTTCGCGATGTTCAACAACTGCATCTTTTGCGTTCATAATCATCAATGCACGGAAATAGTATCGAGTAAAATAAAATAAAGTATATGATATAATAATATAATACAAAATAATAAAATATAAAGTATAATATAATATAATATATAATAAAATAGAGAATTGACATCGAAATAAAAGTAGAAAGGAGTCATTGTGACACAACGCTCAGCGTCACCTTATAGTTCAAGTCAACTTGAGTGGCTCACGGGTGGCGTTACCACGACCAATGTGTCCAGAGACTCAGAGCGGGCTAGACACGAACTCGTCAAAGCTTATTTTTAGAACATTTCGTTACATAGGCACAATATGAAGAGTAAGTTCATACATAGTGAAAAGATCTATTTCAGAAACAATACGCAACATTAGTTTGAAGCCGACTCTACAACATCAAACAAGACGTACGTAACCTCTTGACGTAATTATATATATAATATATATAATTATTATTGTATATATATGTATGTTTTCAAATAGTTATTCAGAAATAGCTCATAATTTCCATTCGAAAGAAAAAGAGTAGCAGCGATAGACGCTTCAAAGTGGGAAATTGCTGCCGTTGAGCAAACATTAAAGAAAGGAGAAACAACGTACTGAAGGTATGAAGAAGATCCTTTAGGTCCAAATGTATCAATGAAATGTGCTTCCAGAGATGGCTCTTCAGATTTTCCTTCCTCGCGGTAAAGCGCACTCTGGTTACGTTTTATCTGTAAGTAAGCGCTGCTGCGCAATCTTTCTCTACAACGACACATTTCTTCGATGGAATTCCTGATGTATCAAATACCAAAGTACTGACACAATGATGTTAATAGCACGACAATTTATTCCGAAAAATGTGAACAGTCCCAGATTCCCCCTCCCCCCCCCCCCGTTTAATAACTTTTAATTACAATACGACAAAAAAGTTTTGTTTGTAATGTTCAAAGAAAAAACCCGACGTCATTGAGGTGACGTCAAAATCACAAATTCTAGAAAAAAAACATACCTGATGTAATGAACAAGCGTCCACTATTGGCTCAATCATACCCGAATCGGGTGAGGTAACAACGATTTTATAAGGTCGTAGATAGAGTGGTACATCTTCTTCTTCCCATATTTCCTTCAATACATCATAAATATGTATATCCTATTACAGTGTACGGAATCTCACGTAAGTAATATAGTATTTCAGTACGTAGCTTCTTTGATAACTACATACGCGTACCTTAAGAGTAACTAAAAGTTGATACGCTAGCAGTTCCTGCATTAGATCGTCACCGCTTTTCACTATTACAGGTAGAAGATCCCAACCTTTCAAACGACCATAAGGGCTTGCCTTAAAATGATAACATCACTCCAAAAACCTGCTACGATCTGTCTCTGATGTTGTTTCGAAGAGAAATTAATGCACGAAGAAATCTGACTTGTCTTATACGTTCTTTCTTTTCATCCCAAGGTTCACTCATAGTTGATGCCGATGGATCATCAGGATGAGCACGCATCTAAAACAGTATGTAGAGGAAGTAAATAACAGACAAAGAATCAAATTTGCCCAAAACCATTAAAATTGTTGACTCAAAATTATACTAAAACTACTGAAACTGATATGCAAACACTTCTGTTAAATTTCTTTTATCCTCTCCTATCCCTTGTATATGGTGATGGGTACTCTTCTGTTTCAGGACACTGGTGGAAAAAAAAAACTACTTGTCGCATTTGGATTACTGTATTTTTAGACGCAATATTTAAATGCTAATCGTTGCCATTTCTTGCAAAGCAGTATTTGAAACCTACAAATTTACAGGAGAAAACTACACAAGCCCATGTTCTGTACATCACAATTTTTCTAGTTAAATATTAAAAAATCCGAAAAACCAATGTAATTTCAGGGTGAAAAACAACAGCTTAATCTTATTCAGCTAAGCTTTGCTCTTTATTAGGGATTGTTGTTATTTTCCGGATGTATCTGTTTTGTGTATATAAGAAGGAAAACAAAATACGTAACGTACTTGACGCCTGCGACCTGGTCTTTTCACCCATTGTCTCAGACGATGACTGATTCCAGTTGAACTACGAAGAACAGGTTCAGATGCACAACTATCGACTGACACAGTATCCCATGGTGAATCAGTTGTGTCAACTCCGATGTCGACTGACTCCTTAATGGAAGCATCACACAAATGTGGTGACTTCAAAAGCTCTTCTTCTCTATCCATACACAAGGTGAAGTACCTGTCGTGAACAGTCGCTGTCCGGAGTATGCAAATCTGAGCATGTCGGTGTGGGAAGAATTGTCTCAGATGATTTAGTTAGAGAGTTGTCCAGTGAGGCTATCGATGAGTTACTAACGTCACTGAAAAACTAATATATTTTAAACACTGTAGGAAGATATGAGTTAACAATAATATGGTTGGTGAAGATTCCGAATTGACGCTCCTCAGTAATTTCAAAAACAAAAATAACAGAACCACGCGTACCAAATCTCGTTTTTCAGAAAAGCTCACAAAAATCCCAGAAAAAAGACAGTAGAAGGCTGCTTCAGCAGTACCCGAAACATTCCGTGAATTTACAGAACAGAAATCAATACCGTGGAGGCATCTGGATACAATCTTCTGCAGACGTCTGACGTTTTGGCAAGCGAACTCTTCGTACATCTCCACAACGCAGCACTTCCACAAATATACAGTATGGAGCCTTAAAACAATAATAATGTTAAGGGATTTTAGTCAAACTGACATTCAATCCAATCCACCTTATCCTTGCTATTTAGTACACAACTATTGGTAGGAGGAATGTTTAGAACAACGTGGCCTTCTGATAGAGGTATCCATACACGGGCAGGAAGATGCATATTTAAAACGAGCAGCTCGCTCACAAGACGACGAGTCTGAATATAATCTAGAATATTTAGTGTATGTTTTGGGACGGATCAACAAAAATATTGTAAATCTTCTCAACGGTATGAGCATATGGCTTAACACAGAATTTTCCCGCAGAAAAAAAAATACTAGGAGAATATATCTCCATAACGAAAACTACTAGGCGAAACACTGAAATCCCAGAAAAAAGCAACATAAACCTGAGCACCTATTCTGATCACGGTCGCAAATAAATGAGCAGTACACTATACCGATGAAGATTTGTAGAAATTAAATAAGCACGTTATTAGGAAGAGGACTAACAAAAGCTTTAACATCTCAAGAGAATTATTACTTTCTAGTCCTTAAATGAGTCTTACTAGTGAAATTACGAAGTGCAATGAATATATTTTCGATACTGCTTGAAACAAACTTAGCAAATTTACCTTCTCGCCTTTCGATGGCTCTTCTCTGAGATTATAACCTATGCGAACAAGCCAGTCTACAAAGTCTTTTTGTACATCCATTGCCCTGGCCTAAAAAATAAGAAAATCCTCCAGATATAATTCAAGCGGAAGGGAATACACGCATAGAAATCACCCCACAAATACAGTCCGTGACGTCGTCGTATTCGAAACATCGGCATCCGCTGTCCAACGTTCGATCTGAAATGAAAGTGAACCAAAGGGAATTGCTTAAGAAGTGAAATCAACAAAGTAATGCCTGCGGTGGGCAATAGGAGATTTTTATCGTCATTTTGACACAATAATGATAGTAATCACTATAAAGTCTAATAAGAAAGAAAAAGTAAGCACAGAACGAACATAGACGTTTCTAGAATTACCTCCGCCTAAACTGGCCGGAGAGAGAAACCGCAATGATGTCGCTGCACTTTCACTTCTTGTTAATTGCAGACCGGAGTTGAGGTTTTCCGGATTCACTAAAGACGCTCCTTTCGGAACAAAAAAAAAAAAAAAAAAACAAAGCTAGGCGTTGAGAAACTTGCACAAAGATCCGTTGGCAAGACATCCTTGGCGATCACCGACACATACCCACTTTTTCAAGGAATCAATCGGTCTTGGAGGTTTGAATTCGTTTAGAATCATCCGCCTGTTACGAAGATATAAAAAAAGAAATAAAAAAGAGTTTTGGTTTTGCATTTACAAATTTCTCGAGTGGATTTTAAAATGGATTTTCTTTTTCCAATCGTAGTGGAAACTAGGATATCTTGGAGTAAGGGGTGAAGCGAGTGTTCTGCGGCTAGGAATCTAAACAATTCTCTCAGTTATCGACTTTACGCTCTTTGCAAAAATGAAAACGAGTTATTTTTTGTTACTAGTTGTTCAAAACCAAAGGTGATACTATAGGTGATCTAAACTGCTACTTTAACTACACAGATCAGCTTTCATTTACTTTACTGGGTACTGACTCCACAAACCAAAAACTTTGCGAATTGCTGATGATGTGGAGGAGGTGACAACGATATTAATTTGAATAGAATAGTTTTATAGCAAGTTTAAGTTGAGTTTTAAACCATCCAAACTTGCTTACACAAAACAAAATTGTTGATCATGATTTCTACATATAGATATTAAAAGACAGTAGCAATAAATCCGAGATCCGTTGCAAACCTTAAAATATCGCCATGTGCCAGCGCACGGTCTTTGCCCTTCAACCTGTCAACTCCTAGTGATTCTAAGAGCCATACGCATATTAATGCGAAATGAAGATTCAATTTGCACCTAAAAATTAACCATAGTAAGAAGGAAAACAACACATAAAAATAAAATCAATTAAAAGTTGATACCGCATAATATCAGATAACCATGCAACCTCGCACATCTTTGATTCACGATCCTTTGAGAAGCACAAAATCTCAAAATTTCCTAAGGATTTAAAGTATCGCTGGTTAATGAAAGGCGTAACTACTAGATCTTGAACAGGTGATGCAGCGAAAGAAGAAACAGCGTATTCTTCTATAACAAGAAACATTCTATTATTCTTCTTCTATAACACGAAAACCCCAGGATTGCCCTCATTTCAATGACATTAAAAATCAGTTTCAATGACTTGAACGGCGAAGAAATCCCCACCAACTTTTACTCCTTATTTTAAAAAATGTCCATAGAAAGCAAACTAACCGTTCTTCAATATACTGGTGAATGGCGCTAGCAACCTCTTTGTCATTTATGTACAGACTAATGAGCTGAGGAATAAAGAAATTGACGCGAGAATGGTGGAAAGCAAATAGCTTCTTTCCTTAAAGAAACTGCAGAATTAACATTATATTGCACAAAACCATATGACAAATTTACCTAAATATTGCTTCACTCCTTTTTCTGAACATGAGAAAAGATACTTAATCGCAATGGCCGGAGTGAAGTGAGACGACTCAAAAAGTCGCATTAGCAAGCTTGGTGGTTCTACCAACGGGGACTAAAATTTAATGAAATCGGACATGAACCATTAGGTAACAGTGAAATATAAGCGTTATTACCGTAGTAAAAATGAATTCAGACTCTTTGTCTTTCTGCACCTGTTCATCGTTTTGTTTTTCTCGCGGGATCTCTAACTCGTCAGGTTGCGGAATCTTCTGTAATTAATACGATCAAGAACGAAGCATACTTCAGAAAAATACTGGTTGAATACACTAGCGATCTGCATTCCATGGGTTACGAAAAAGAGCAAGTTGGCCAATGTTACGGCTCAATTAAGATGAAAAGTACACAGAGAGAGATTGCAAGTCCTGGGCATCTTCCTGACAGTGCGAACATCAGGCTACAATTAACAGGGATTATGACTATCAAATCATCTTAATGTGAAGATCGGCTTTTAGTAGGTATCCTTTAATCGTATTTTTCGTAATCCCTGACTTCTACCACCTACACCTCCACTGACAAGGAACATTGCTCTTCTCTGACGCATTACTGCCATTTTGAACAACTGGGCGAAAGATGCCACACTCTGCGTAGAGTTTATCGTAACCACAGCAGAAAACCGAATGAACCATTATACCAAACTTATTTAAAGGCATCACTACACGAATCTGAGGTGGTACGGATTTCAGGTGGAGTATTCATATACGGAATAGTAGATTATGAAGAGGGGGTGATTCCGTCCATTTCTTCCTAATTACCGTTAAAAAAAAAACGGCCCGGAAGATACTGCTTCGGGCGTTCTGCGCACTATTTTCTACAAGGAGTTCGACTGGAGCGCGCCAGACTTGTGCACGCGCCGCGTCTTCCAGTCCGTTTTTTACGGCAATTAGGAAGAAATGGACGGAATCACCCTACTCTCCATAATCTACTATCCCTTATAAGAATACTCCACCTGAAATCTGCACCACCTCAGATTCGTGGGGTGATGTCTTTAACTGGTTAAACGCTGCAGATCCTTGAGAGGAAATGTTATGTTGAACACGGAAAATTAATATGAGAGTAAGCAAGAAAGAAAAAAGTTCTGGACTGAATGTAAAACAGAAAAGGAACAGAGAAAAAACGAGAAAGTAGATAACTAGCCACATCATCGGTTTGTGGTTGAACAGCTTGCACAGGCAGCTTTGGGAACGACTAAAACATTCATAAATCAATGAATAAAGTGCATGTGTATACATTTTACAAAAGAAGGACATCTCTGACGTACGAAATTACAAACAATACGAAAGTCGAATACAAGTCCATTACTCACAACAAATTCATCAGGTGCTAAGTACAGGTGATGCATTGGAGCAGATGTGTCTAAAATAAAAATTGAAGCGACATAGTTAAATAAAAAGAGAATGAAGATAATGTAGAAATAGTAACATGCTTACTCGATACAGATTGATTAAGCTTAATCGAACCATTCGATAGATTTCTTCGATGACGCTCTTCTGCTTTCGATATTGAGAATGTTTGATTTAACGTGCATCTTAAACATACAGAGATATCGTCATGAAGGATAAGAAACGAGAATAAGAAAAACGTGTAACGTTGTCTGAATAAACAGAGAATGAGAGCAAAACTGACTTGGAACACAGGCCCGTAGTAGAGTGTTGGCAATCAGGAGACAGCGAAAATGAATCCATCATAAGAACCCATTAAAATAAATCGTTGTACGGTTGAAGTAAATGATGGCACTAAAGTAGAGAATATCGATGAACTGTGTTTGCATAAGATCAACGGAAACACGCAGTGAAATGGGACAACACGCATAGAACTCGCTCAAAACGAGTTTGTCCCGCATAGAGTTTACCGAACAAACAAGCATGAAACGTAGGATGGGATCATTGAGTGCAGCGAACGTGGAGAGCATTGAAGCACATGGAATAGAAACATATAAATAAACAACAGAATGAAAATGAACGATTTCAACATGAATTAACAACTTCTATGTCTTTATCGCTGCCAGATGATCGGTCGTATTGTTTCAAGCGCGCTGTGATATGTCCGTAGAGCATGCTTTCTTTGGGTTGAAGTCAAATCCATGCAAACTTCTCGATTTTTCATAGTGTGGAATGTGGCTCTGATGGAATAAAGAAGTAAGATTTGTCTACAGGTATTTAGAGTTTAGTAGGGGAATTAAGAAGAAATCAATTTTGTATTTGCTTATGGTCAAACTAGAACCTCATTCACATGGTGAAGACGAATTTTATAGTGTTTCGAACAGTAAATATACAGACATCAGATTTATACCACTGAGGTTCCACACAGCGAATGAAATCAGTCGAAGGTTTTCTGGAAGATTATTGTTCGCTGATCATATATTTGTTTTTCGTTCGTTTCTTATCTTTTTTTTTCCCATGTTTCAAATGTCCATGTTCTATTTAATATTGTTGTAATGTTTTCTTTATTCCATATTTACATTTGTTCTTTATTTCACTTGTTAACTCTTCGAGAGCTACGCTATATTTTCGCATGTTCTATCTGGAAAAATCTATCGCAACTGGTAGGCACTCAAAGTTTCGAAATGAAATGTTTCCATTACTTCTGTGGAACTATTTGTGATTCATTGTATCTTGGCTCGGACGATCGCGACATCTCTGCTGCCATCCACATTCTTTTCCACACATTGTCTCTCGGCCCTGTATCTGCCATAGTCGAGCGTTGTTCGTCATTATCCAATCAAACATTATTGCCAGAGCAGGCCGTCATAGGACCATCAGAGCATAAAGGTTGCCGATAAGTTATCTTGTGATAGGTCCACGCCCCAGGAATCATTGTTACATGGTTGAATCCACAAAATTGTAAGATGTGGAGTGGATTCGTATTCGTGAAAAGAGCTCTGTGAACATCTGATTTTGAATGTGTTAAACTTTACTTTTTTGTTATTGAACTGGAGAGTAGCCTTCTGCGAAGGCGCGAAAATTTGAAGAGCCTTCTCGACCATGATTATCAATGACATTAGGTAAATAGAGAGCACTCATTTCTAGGATTCTATACGATATTGACAAAAGTAAGCGGGATTCAGCGTTCAGAATGCTAATTGTGTATCAAATGTCCGTTTTGAGGAGTGATGTAATTTTCGAGTCATGTCAGTCCTTGGAAGAGATTCGAGTGAAGCTGAAGAGCACTTTAGATCATCGATGATCACTCGAGATATTTCTGTATTAGGGAATTATGCTATTTACGGATTAGCCCAAGACGCTACCTACAGTTTCTTGAAGGGTAAAATTTGAAAGGAAGATTTCATTTCAAGCAGTAAGGAGTAGGCTTTACATTAGTAATCTGTTAGAATTTTTGAAATTTAGTTTCCCTGTAATTTTTTTCTTGTAGAGACAATCCGCCTTCTTATCTCGATGAATATTCCATGCACGATTGCATTCTTTCCATTCTTACAACAAACGATGTAGATTCGATAACTAAAAAAAGAAGAGCCTAGTCGTGCAACGTATCCAACATAATGGTGGTACTTAAGTGTGCCTAGTGCTTGAGATTCACCGATTGTTTCTAGAATGAGGGGATTCTACATTATTTATGAGTAAGTTTTGTTAATTTTTACACTGCTCTCTTTTTTTCTCACAATATCTGAAATTATATGCATTAACGTATCCGTCAACTTCCGTAGGGTGTTTCCCATAGATCACTCTTGGAGTGTTGATTCAAAAAAAAATACTGATGAAAGGCATAATTTACTATAGAAAGGGGCTTGGCAGAGATAGCAGTAAACAAATATGGTATGATGATTACAACAAGTTATAAGAGTAATGCACAAGGTAATGAGTATCGAGTATCTAGACACACTAAAACGACACAAAACGAATAACAAAAAAGATAAAAGAAATGAAAAAGAAATGCTCCAGCGCCTCAAATTCTTCGGAACGTCGATTTCCATGTGGGTGAGAGATTCTTAAAAGGTGGCCCAAAGTACTCTATATCGGCAGTTTTGTTATTTTCCGCGATCATTTGACTTATTGCTGTAACTCCTGAGATTTTTGGACACTACCGATATTATACGTTTAGGAAAGCAAAGTAAAAACCTACGAAATGGAATAATATCTATAGATGGTTTGTTTTTTGTCGGTTTTAGACGTTGGCTTCCGGGTAGATCAGCTGAAACATGTGATTAATTGAGTTTGTTCCATTCATAGTCCACAAACGTCTTCAGCCGGATGGCTGCGGTGCGTCTGTTACGGAACCTAATTTTTCACTTGTAGCTACATATTCCCTCTTCCCTCTCGTCACTATCGAGGGCTCATCTTAGTCAGCCGTCGCGTTCCGTTGTTGAGCGTTTGCACTAGGCGAATCCTTCTTAGGATACTTGGTTGCAGTTAGTTTACTTGCAGCTGGAGCCAAGCAATATACCAATATCGATTGCCATCGATCGCCTGTTGTAGGCGCTCAACAACGAACGGTAGCACGGGGTGTAGAGATTTTGGCACCGACTTTACGGTCTCTTTTGCAAAGTTCTCGAAAATCAAAGTAGCTTGTAGCGGCGTTTGTAATAAACAAAAATTCTGTGGATAACGTGTATAGTTTGTGGAAAAGCTTCCCTGAAGATGTGGTCCAAAAGCGTCCGCAACATTTTCAGATATTGGAGAGGATCAATATTGACAAACGGAAGAGATGTTTTTACTTCTGCACGATTTTAAACAAGATCGTAGAAGGATCCTTATCACGGAATTCCTTTCATTATTATTTTTCTTTTCTTTTTTTCTTCACTCCGCTGCAGTAATTCAGAGGTATTGTGATTCCCGTTTCAGTGAGCTCTCACTCTCTAGCCCTCATTAGTTCTTTACCTTTATCCTGTTCGGTGACAAAACTTTCCAATATATCGTCGAAATTGTTATTGGAGAAACATGGCTGTATCTGAAATCCGATTGTTTAAAAAGTGCCCATTGAATGTGTACCGCAAAAATTTTACTTGTATTTGTTCAACACAGTCAGTGCACAGACGTTCTCTCCTGTGAGTGCTTGTTTTTGGATCACAAGTTGTCCACTCAGACCACTCCGACTCTACCGAACCTATTCCTGGAGGTAATCCTGGAAATTAGAGAAGTCTTTTTTTTTGTTCTATTTTGACCTACTAATGTACCAAAATCTTTGTCATTCTCAACAATTCGCGTATCGATTGACATCAAAGGTTCTCGGTTATTCGAAACAGTTGAATCCAGATTGGCTAAATATCAAAGATTGTAACTATTTTTAAACTTCTGCAAAAAAAAACAGAAAATGCAAATTCACCTCCTCCAGCTTTTCTTGCACACTCAGGAATCTGCACATAGTCGACTTTATATTCTAACTCGGGCATGAAATATTCTGATCTAGTGAGCCTGCTGTGGATGTTCAGAATACAGTTAGAAGTTTGAACCTCCGGATAATGAAGAAGCGATCGACAGTCGATATCTCTTTTGACCTTAAGCAATCAATACATCAGTGTTCGCTTTTAAGAGAGGATAAGAATATTTCTGGTGCACTGTGATCTAAAGGCATTCATAAGTGTACATATGAATAAGTTGTTTCGAAAATGGGACTGCTTTCTTTCATTACGCTGTTGTTACGAAAATAATATTTACGTGAAGAGAGGAAAAAATTCCAAACATGTTCATAATGTAAGACTGTTAAACAACGTTTCACATCTTGTTTTTGATTTCTTAATTGAATTTTTATAGCATACCATAGCACCCTGCCTGTCATAAATTACAGATACTAAACGTGAACTTATGAAGTTCCTTATGTACTTCAATTAGACAACTTTTTCCGAAAGGAATTAAAAAAAAACAAACGAAAAATAAAATAGTAGGTTGTGCAAAATTCGCTACCTTTGCCAAAATACACTCGCATATGCACTCTTCCTCACTTGAGACAGTTAGGATCTCGGAGGCATGGCCTGAAAGGAAAATGGCTCAAGTATTTGGGAACATAAACGCTCAATGAGATTTTTAAGTAGGACAGAGAAATATTGCACCAATTATAACATGTTGAGGAATCCTTCGGAAGATTTCATCACATGAGAGAGGTAGGATTTCTTCTGAAATTCTGCGTAAATTCCTTCGGGAACATTTAAGTAAATTCAATGCGCTCACCTGATATGCACAGTTTTTCCATGTAAAGTACATTCGGATTGGGTTTGTACTCTAAGTATCCATTTGGATTTAAAGCATCGGGATAAACGGAACACTTGAAGGATTTCCGAACAAACTGGGAAGAACGACAGAGTAGTGGAAGCCGTGAACCATCCGGATACTAGGAAAACTAAACTTCTTGCACAAATAAAAAAGGATAAAGTAAGAAGTAGGAGTAGGATAAAGGGCAAGTAGGTTAAAGTAGGGGTATCAATCCACTTGGGATGCGTCAACACGTTTTGCTGCAATTTATAATCGTTGAGGTTTGGGAACGACTGTTGGCCAATACAGTCACTTGCGGGGGGCCAGCCGATTTTCAAGTCAGTGTTTTTTTTTAATCCTCCCAGACATGTCTGGTACCAATCTATAGACCCTGCAAGGATGAAAGGCTTGGTTGGCACTGGGGGGTTTCGAACTATTGACCGTGTGGCTACATCGTACCTGTAACCTGCTGCGCCACACCTGCGCTATTACATAAATTGCGGCATATATTCGATGTTTGATTTCAACAGCTGGGCCAAGTCCGGGACGTAATTTCGAGGAATGACGGTGAAAACGAGGAACATCCACTACAAATCTGGGGATCGGAAATCATTGGAATAGTTTTTAAGGACTGCGAAATTCAAATATTTCTTTGGTTTGTAGTAAACCTCTGTAAACATGGCACATAAGGTGCTGATGGAATTATTGCGCAGCGGGTAGTACCTACTGTAGTCAACATAATCGACTGTCGACTCTTATTCGGTTTCAAGGGGTTTTTTGGGAGGATAATTGGGATTTATTTCGACCCCCAATGTCTAAATTTGACTGCATAGCTTATTTTCACAGTTTGGCAGCTCAGCTGTCCTCAATTTATTTATCTCTTGCAATTTGATCTAGATGGGGCCGGTAGATCAAAACTATAGTTGGGTCAAAACGACATGAAGCGCGAACAGTCACATAAGCGGCTGCGCGCTCGAAGCGGGGCGGTGGAGACAGCGGTTGGAATCAAGCTGGGACCGGGGCCAACTGCAGAGATGGGTGGTTGTAGCGAAGATCCTTACACAGTCCTAACCGCTACGCTCTACGGCGCTGCTTCGTGCGCGGTTACTCATCGCATTGAAACACTATACAAGGAATAGGATGGGAGGTGAGACATCGTAAATCCTTCGCATGAATTCCCTACGCGTCACTATCTATACGAATGCAATGATGTACCTCGTGTTGTAAGTAGGAGCTCCACGTGGCAAGAAGCGAAGCTCGTTGCCTCTGAATCTCTGGAATGATATCAGAAGCGCTTGTGAACTCTTATTTCAAATCATTCACTGAGCATATACTGAGGTAATGAAAGAGTCTCATAGGGTCACGATGTTCGCAACGGGATGAGTCCATCTCTATAAGCAGGGAATCACTATCTCTCACTATCACAGCAGAAGGCCACTATGGAGGATGAGAGAGAGGAGAAGTGCAGTGGTTTCAGCGCAATCCTCCCATCTCATACACATCCACGCGAGGTCCGATTGGTGCCTCTGTTTGAGTTCTGCGCGTTCTTTTTCTAAAATGTTACTATACGACCTGCTAAGGAAGGGGAGGAGAGAGGGACGTGTCTCATCCTCACGCTTGTTCCTGGTGTTATTGCTTATCGTGTAACAGTTGTAAACAAAATTGAAGAACAGTAAGAAACAAACTTTTTTGTATGTGACTATTTCCAGTCTACAGTTGCTTTGATATTTATTTGTATTATAACATCTGTTAATTTTTATAGTTAATCGATGATTCCAAATGTTGTCGTGCCAGTTGAAGTTCTTGAGTGGAATTTTTAGTAATTTTTAGTTAGATCTATCGAGAAAAAGAAATGATCTTACACTACTAGTCATGCAAGCGTGAACACATTTCTCTGGTGAATCTACTCTGAAGGTAGCGGAAGCAGCCGATACAACCTGCAACATCTTGATTAGGACGATTAACCTAGGTGAAACGAGTTCATTCATAATTTCTCACTTCCACACCATCAATAATTTGTGTCCGTGCTTTCTCTCCTATTGGACAGTCTGGAATAATTGGTAACACCTGCAATATTTTACATAGATTGAAATATGCTACAAACGAGATCAATTAATAACCAAAAAAAAAACAATTCCACGAATCTCACCTCTACAGGAATGGCTGAAAATGGATCTCGTGGTGGATGCGACTGCTCTTGTCCTACCTGAGTAGCGATTACTTTCTCCTAGAATTAGGTCTCTTGATTGTTTTTTAATGGAATAGTACATAATTATCGCAGAACCTTAAGTGTAGGTACGACTGCACCTTCCATAAAGGCGATCGGCTTTAGATCGTCGAAGCATTCTTGTCGCGGAACAAGGTAAACAGTCCCTATGGATGGCTGGAGTGCCGGGGAACAACTCCGACTAAAATTTTCCATTAAACGCATCACCCCACGAGTCTGAGGTGGTGCAAATTTCAGGTGATGTATTCTTATAGGGAGTAGTAGATTATGGAGAGGAGGGTGATTCCGTCCATTTCTTTTTAGTTGCCGTAAAAAACGGCCCGGAAGATGCGGCGCCGCACAAGGCTGGCGCGCTCCAGTCGAACTCCTTGTAGAAAAAAGTGCGCCGGAACGCTCGAAGCCTCATCTTCCGGGCCGTTTTTTACGGCAATTAAGAAGAGATGGACGGAATCATTCTCCTCCCCATAATCTACTATGCCGTATACGAATACTCCACCTGAAACCTGTACCACCTCAGATTCGTGGAGTGGTGCCTTTAATCAGAAAGGACTCCTGCTGATTGATTCTAACTCATCTGCTTTGAAGACGGAATTCTACAAGGATCTCAAAAACTATGTTTGTAAAGATCATATGAACTTACAAGGACTTTGTTGAAAAGCCGACATTCCGATAGAGTCTACGACGCCCTTAATCACATACTAACCATTTAAGAATGCACTACAAACAAAGATATAGTACCTTTATAGTTGGTCTTTGTTTTAGTCTTCAAAAGTGATGGAAAGGAAAATATTTCACATATCTTCTTCTCAATATCAAACTGAGCTGTTCTGCAAACTTCTGGATGTGCAAAGCAAAGCTCCTCGCACTGAATGGTTGATGACTCTATTCTAAAAGAAACCTGTTGGATGAGCAGATATGAAGGCGCAGTAGCGTTGTATAAGATCTTCTTAGGATGATTTTTGATGAAGAATGGTAACCTGGACTGCACAAAAACTGTACAAAACAGAGTTAGTAGAAACACTGCAAAACCTGTCCCCTTAGAAAAGTAATGATAGCCTGAGATGATGTCTGAGTGGTGTCTGATGTATGAATTTTCAAATCTGTGGACGAGAAGTCTCATGAAACCTGTTGGTGAACATACGTACATATGGACACTTCACGTGACCAAGCTGTGAGACGACAATTAATATGACATGTACTGTTCATGACATGGAATATTATACGAATTGAGGAACTATTATTTATTTGTAGTACACATAATAAATAATCCAGACACATGGCAATTCAAATAAGTGATTTTTTTCATTATGTTAAAAAGGAAAATTTATCTGATACCTCTGCATGGCTGGTTTCACGCATGTCACTCGTACATTTCTGTGTGATGTGAAGCAGTCGAGAAAATCTGAAATAACTTTTTTTTTTCTACATACAAATTTCAGAGACATTTCGGTAAAGATCCTCCTTAAATAATTTTAGTTAACTGTAGTATGGTGGTTCAGAGAACCCGGTTACGAAAATAGTTGGTGGTTAGAACATGGTGACTATTCTGTTTGAGGATTTTGTTTAACCCGCAATTAACCTCTGCAAAATGAAGAGTTTTCTGTTTCTGGCTGGGTTGACTTACTCCAGGAATACCGTTTCGTTTCGTTTCGTTTTTTTTTTTTGGAAAGTTTATCTCTGTGAAGTGATCGTTAACGAAAATGTGATGAGACGCTATCCTCGACATCGCCATCTGGTCGTGGCTATTTTGGGTCATGGTCTTGAAATATTAAGGCCTGTTGTAATATTTTGTCCTATATCCGGCGGTTTTTTTTAAAGGGCCCATTGGGTGCAGTAAATACTGCTATGTTCCCGTTCTCATTAAGAATTATGATTTATTACTAGTATGAGCGCCAAACATTTTGTTTAAGAAACACAATACAAAAGAATACTGGATTTTTCTCTTCTGTACCTGAGCCCTCAATAGCTTATCCACTTGTCTCTACATTCCAGAAAGAACAGAACTTCGCATAAATTGACATTTTCACTTCATTGGTGAAAGAAAAAAGCAGCCGTCATGTATTCTTCCGCTTTCGTCCATTATCTGGGTCACATTTACGCCCATTTTTTAAAAGGCTCTTATTTCCCGATAACAATTATAAATGGCATTATAAATGGCAGTAAGATTCAATAGAGGCGGAAATATCAAATAGCGAGAATTAATGTGAATAGCTGAGCGTGCTATTTTTCCATCTTGTGTAAATTTTGAGCAATTAGGTGAGATGCAAAACTGATATAGTTTAGCGGTTAGATGTTCCGCTTCATGCACGATCGATCGGAGGTTCGAATCCGCCCTAGTGCTCACCAAGCTCTTGATCCTTTCGGGGTCGATAAATTTGTACCAGACTTCTTTGGGAGGATAAAAACACTGACTTGGTGGGTCGGCTAACCACCGCAAATCATTGTAGAACCCAGTTACACGTTCCTAAACCTCAAACGATTCTGAGTTGAAGTGAAGGTGGGCGCGCATCCCAGACACTTTATCCTAACTTTACTTTATGTTCCTGTTCTCATCACAAGCAATTTGAGCAGAATCAAAATTATAAACAGCTCAAAATTTGGTTCTTTACCTTTCCAACCAGTGAAATGAGTCATCGGCATAATTTCAAACCTACTGATGACATTGATCACATTTATGTTTTAATAGAAGCAGGTGAAGCGGTTTTTGTGGGTGTAAGGTACCTAGCTTACAGTTTTTGTTGGAGACAGTAAAGACAACAGTTTCGTTTTCCTATGTCCTTTGATTACTCGTAGATTTTGCATCTATTTCTGCAGTTTTTTTTTTCTCTTTTGGGAATCATTTCTGGTACAGATTACTCTGCTGAGATCTAAATGAGGTATCGGTTCATTCGATTAATACACCATTACAAAAACTGGCAAAACCAGTCATGTGCCCCTGGGAATTTTACAATTTCCAACCCTATCTCTTGACGTTCAACGTTTTTAAAGGCATCACCCCACGAATCTGAGGTGGTGCAGATTTCAGCTGGACTATTCGTATACGGGATAGGGGACTATGGAGAGGGGGGTGATTCCGTCCATTTCTTCCTAATTGCCGTAAAAAACGGCCCGGAAGATGCAGCGCTGCACAAGACTGGCGCGCTCCAGTCGAATTCCCTGTAGAAAATAGTGCGCCAGAGCGACTGAAGCCGTATCTTCCGGGCCGTTTTTTACGGCAATTAGGAAGAAATGGACGGAATCACCCCCCTCTACTTAGTCTCCCATCCTGTATACGAATACTCCACCTGAAATCCGTCCCACCTCAGATTCGTGGAGTGATGCCTTTAAATGTTACAGTTCCTTAGCCGCCGAAAATGAAATTAAGCTAATCATATGCGAACTGAATGGCACGATTCGGCCAATATAAGGTCGGTAGTAATATGATCTAGATAATTTATCTATGCATTCGGAGACTAACAACTTCTTAGCTGCACCTTTGATAAAAGCCCAGATTTGTAACGGTAGCAAATAGCTGCTATAATGACTCTGTGCGAATATGAGAGTGATTCACAAGTACGACATAAATCCCAAGTTTTTTCTTTTAAAGAAAATCCATGAGTATTTTTTTTTAAAGCAAGGCATGTTATTGTACACTAGTGTATTCTCGAAATTTCTAGCAAATGACTGATGCGGCCTTAGACGCCCACCCATCTGAGGCTTTATATTGCTTGAACTCGTTCCATTCTTTTCATTTGTTTCAATTTCAAATAGAAAACTCAATCCCGACAAACTACAGGATATTGTTGAGCACTGTAATTTAGTGTAATCGTCATGCTCTTGAAAAGTGCTGATAAATGGCCAAGGCATTTGGAGAGTTTTCTATTATTATTTTCAAGTTTTCAGTGATCGTTTGAAGTTTAACAAGATGAATATCATAGACAACAGTACAGTAAAATCTATTTAAAGTGAATCATTCTCAGAAATAGTATATAGTGGAGCACAGTATAACTGCAAATCCTTTACGAAATCATATGTATTGATTTTGTGACTGTAACAGTGAAGACCTTAGATAATTTGCTGAACAACGACATACGATCCATGTCCGTTGTAGATCGTCATTTCGATGAACTGATCTCTTTGCGAAGATCGTTGTCCATTTGGGTGATGACCTATTTCTTGCCGTAGGAGATCAAAATCGATGACGAGACCATTGCCATGGATTTTAATCTCCTGTGGCAAGACATAACATTTCAATGGTCCAAAACCAGGTACCTGGTCACACTGAAATAATGTATGGAGGGGGGTCCATGTGAAGTGCTCGCTGACTCCTTACATGTTTCCTTTCCTCTATTTCATGTTTAGGTGAGGTGAGGTTCTCGTCAAGATGATGACTGATTGTTCTGTAGGCATACCATCAACCATGTGTCAGCAGCCCGTGATCAGTGACAATGTGGTTACCGTATTTACGTGATCATCAAATGATGTGGTATGGCGTCGGCAATTGATTCGCTTTGATCTATTAAGTCCATTTAGATCAGATTGAAAAGGAATAAATAAATCGAAAATACTATGTGAGGCTATGCAACGAAGCAGTAAAAATGTGCACTACAGTCTAACGTAGACAAATAGGAATAGGATTCATATATGCATCCAGCTTATCCTGACAAAACAACTTGGGTATTGATCAAGAGTCGATCAATAACTGCTGTCGCCGCGAGTGGCACTTTTCACAGAAAAAAAGGGGAATTGATGAAAGTTGATGACTGACGAGTTTACAGAGAATTTACTACGGGACGTAGGTTGCAATAAACTATTCAATTCATTTAAAGAAATATTTAGTGATAAATACGCTATCTGCATTATTGCTAGTTGATGATACACATCTTTGCGTTCTTTCTAAAGTTCGAACTCCAAGTTTGTTTATAACATAGTATAGATAAATAAAGCATTAATATGAAATTCTCGGATAGGTTCAACTTAAAAAGGAATTTTCTGATATTATTTAATGTAAAAGTCGAAGTTTAACATAATGATTTCGAAATCCCAGGAAGACTGCATCGTTTTTGACAATTATTTGCTTCGTAATTTCACCGCCTTTTACTTCTATGTGTGTAAGGACACGCTACAGTAAGATCATCATTATTTTAAGATGTATAACTATACCTTGAATGAGTAGTGTTTAAACATTTAAATAAATAAATCTAGTTACTCGATGATTTTGATGGAGACGAAACGATAGCGTGCGTCTTGAGCCGTCACGCCTTCTTGGAGTCTATAACGAGGCCTGTGCAGAATTTTAAAGATCGTGATCATCTCAGTGAGTTTTGCTACTATTTAAATTTTTCTGAAAGTGAGTAGTCGATACTCTGCCTCCTAATTAGTTCGGTTAGGACTGTACACAAGTTTTAATGTGGAAGAGTTTTTTGTATGGTTGTATGTAAAAAATGATGATATAGTATAAACCTGAACGCGCAGAAAACCGAAAGAATAAGCTCTTACATTGTCTTGACATGACAAAACTCATTTTCCTCAATTGAAAAAAGGACCTGAGAGTTTGGAAAGAAAGCGAGCTACGTAAGTATCTCGTATGTGCATAGCTATAAAAAGAACGTTGCAAATTCTTCAAATGCCCATATAAACCGTCATCATGTTAACTATATGCAGCACAATGAACAAGCAATTCCATAAAGGCCTAGAATATGTACCTGGGAAGAAAGTGGGCGTATTTGTTTAACGTATGCTGTTAAGTACCCGTTAAACTGCTCTGGTGATCATAAAATACTTTGAAAAGGGAAAATCGTCGAGTGATATTTAATTAATTTAATCTGCACTAAAGTTGTTAACTTGACTATCTTATTTAGAAATAATTTTGTCGAGAAAAAAAAATGATGAATATCATTTAATAAATGATGAAGAAAATTTTTTTCTACTAACCTCCAGATATAGCAATAAAAAAGGAAAAGAATAAGGATAGAGTGCAGTATGAAGCGGTCATCGTTACTGATACGCAATGAACCGATATGGATGGCCCACTTTACAGTTCGAATCCCCGTAGCGAAGCGATCACAGCGGATTATAAGGGCCCCGTATATATGTGCTCATGGCCCAGGAACACAACGTTGATAATCGCGAAACGCAACTTTGAAATCGCATCGTTCGTCCGTCCATACTCTAAATAATGAATGCGTAATCAGTTCGTCAGAGCAATACTCACACGATATTTGTACGTGGACGAACACCTACGATACAAAAGTATTTTTGTACTGAATTACAGTAGTCGTAAAAAAACATGGAAACATCAAAAAAATTGAACAAAGATGGGATTTTATTTGTTAAAATTAATTAGTATTAATTTTAACAAATAAAATTATTATTAGGTATTATGTGGTCTAAAGAATAGTGGTTCTAAGAAAATACAGTCATGTCAAATGGTTGTAATACAATACAACTGATTGGTCTCATTAAACCATACGGTATTTCCCAACTCTGAGCTCCAAATACATAAATAAAGTAATATTAACGTGTTAATATAATTTCACTTAAGTAAACCCCATGGAGCCGACAAAAAGAATTTTAAGAACCTAAACTGACATGTGTATCTTAGTAAATTTACCTAAGACATAACCAAAAAGCTACTTCCCATTCTTTGAAATGGACACAACGGTCTTAAACTTACTGATTTACATCTACAACTGTTCTGTCCATGTCACGGATGTTTACTTCCGCAAAACGAATATGTTTCCTGTTGTTTTTCCAGTATCAGTAGTATCACGTAATTTTCTAATGATTACGATGATACAGCAGTTTCGAAATCCGGCGATTACATATCGTCACTTCCACGATTCTGATGTCAATGAACAGAGAAAAACATAAGCCCGAAAATCTTTCCTATAATATTTCAAAGAAATCGAGTTTCAAATCACTCTTTTTTTTCTCTTTCGAGGGCCTAAAGATAGCGTATCACGGAGCTGACGGTATGAGGATATTTGTGGGCAAATATAGACTTCGGGATGTAGATTAGGATTAGGAGTGTGGGACCGGTCAATTCCTCTTAATTGTCCTGGTAAATATCGTAGAAAGTATGTTCCTACGAGGTACATTAGAAAGCGCCACTCTTCCTCCTTTTCCCTCAGCAGCCTATATGTACATTGGATTTATTTGAACAGGCTGTTGAGGAGACCTCATCGATTTCCAACTGCCCGCTCGCAGATGCGGCTCGCGCACAAGGGTTGTACGTTTTCACATACACCGGAAAGCTAGGAATGAACCTCGTTTCCCACGCCATTTTCCGTCATTTTCGTGATACGCTCCACCTTTATGGGGTGTTTTTTTCTAATTTCTAGGAGTTCTTGGAGGCAATGGCTAAAAAAGTCCCAGACTCATTCCGTCTCTTTTTTCATTATGCTGCTATACAAACTATAGATTTATCCGACATATATTGCCACTGCAAACTTCTGCTCTTCTGCTCACGTTTAGCAAGCACAAATAAAGAAATAAAAAGCTAACGGCGAATGATTCCGCCGTTAATCATAGCAACATGGTTTTCACTCTGTTTGTACCTTCAAATATACAACTATTCTCTTTTGCGGAGGTTGTGGAGAGTGGAAGTTGAGCCCTTAGAATTGAAAAATTGAAATTGAAAATTAGAATTGGAGAATAAAATAATGAACTCCTAGTAAAAGGATCCTTTCTTCAGCACAGGAAAGACAATGGCTGAAGTAAATCGCCCCGCAGATTTGATTACAAGTCAGTAGTGGGGTTTCGATTATCTACCCCCCTCAACCTTTTTGTTCTCTGCTACCAAGCTTTCTGCTCTTGGGCAAGCCATTTAACCTAACCAGATTAATCAGCCACCTTTTTAATAACGTTTATAAATTTTTGGTTTAGATAGTGGGTACGGAGAAGTCTATTCTTCAACGATTGCTAGGAGAGCCGTTTACGACCCAAGTTTTCCTTGCAAGTGGTGAAATAACAAGGGTAGTTCTTAAAGGCATCACGATATGTTCAAAGATCACTTGCAGGGGCGCCGAATCAATGCCGGCTATCCTCCGCGGATGACGATGCGAAGCCAATCCGCAATGAATCCCAAAGCTTCATATTGTTTAGGATGTGATCCCGAAATTAAAAATCGACAATATAGTTTTCTATAAGACGTCGTTCTTAACTCCAAGATCTCTTAAAAATAAGATTAAAATATTACATATCTCAATGCTTTCAACTTTTATAAAGCTTGACTGTTGTTTTACGAGAGTGAACATACAAAAACGACTACATTCACAATAATGAATTCAAAAACATGTTGAGCGCTTTACTCTAATGTTTTCCTTACTATTTATAACATAATTTTTTTGTCATCTTTAAAACATAGGAGCTGTGTACGTTTCCAATGGCGACATCAGTGAGATGATGTTGGTGTTTGTATTGCAGGCTCCGCAAAAACAAAATTAACGGAAGGATTGTGAAAACATCTATTTATCCAGAAATACTCTGACAATATCGTGTTCATATCGCAAGTGTCACTCATTTTTTACTACAAAAACAGAGCCTAGCTGAGGTGTGTGTTCAGAATTCATAATATAATTTTGATTTAATCATTTTAGAACTTGTTCAAACACAGTGACAAGGAAACGCTTTCGTATTTCATTCGATTAAGCTCAGCAAAACGTCTAGCGTAGTTGATTATCCTTCCGTTTATTTCCGACTTTATAACGCTTCGGTTCTCTTGAAATCGAACATTCAAAAGTCTACTTGATAATATTGAATGTTTGCATAGCTCATACCATTCCTTGAAATGAAATCACGTATTCAATGTTGTATATCATGGACAGCGTTAAAAGCAACGTCGTGACTTCATTTCGAACAACATTCCGTCTCAGATGGAATGCACGGAGCAATGAGGAAGGAGGATCACATGTCAACGCTTCTCTACAGCCTTTGATACATATATAAGAGTGAATCCGCAGTTAGAAACAACCCAAAAGATTGCAAAGAAGTAGTTCCTTTTTGGGGTGCTCAGTTCCCTAAGATCATTGATATTTGTAGAGGAGTTTTGTGATCGAGTGATTTTTTTCCTTGAGTCATGACAACATTATGACTAATCAGATGTTCACAGCCTGAATGTGGCTCGGCACTTTCGACTCTGACTACAATAGTGCGCCAAGTACGATTCAAGTAGTGGAACAAAACAGTGTTATCGGGATTATTGTATCATTGGATGAAAACACCATGACAATTCCAGGTTCTAAGGAGCAGAAAAATATCATTTACCATCTTACTCAGTAAGTAATTTCTTGAAAAAGTAAATCTGCAAATTTTTGACTATTAAACGTTCTGATTTCTAAACAAAATAGAAGAGATTGCAGACTATTCATATATTTATGTATTATACCCTCTGAAATCGAAACTTATGAAATAGAACACATTTTTTAAAAAAATAACTCATAAGAGAAAATATCAGTTACAAACATTTCGCTGGTCATGCGATGTTGTGTACTGTTTCGCTACGGAGTCAAAATTTTGTTTTTACACCGCAATGAATGTATTATACATTCTCTTTCCATGTATCAACGAAAGTGCATGATGACTCATATTCCTCTTCCGGCAGCAAATATTCGGATGGCAAAATAGCCCATGGTGAGAGGTAGAGCAGTTGAGCTCATCTATTTATACAACGGTTTCTTAGGGTACTGGCAACAGCAATAATGTTACCTTTTTCTTGTTACTGTTACTCTTCAAACACCAATATGTTAAAAAGAATAAGCTAAGAAGCGATATTATTTAAGTTTCTAAGATGGGGTTCTTCATCCTTTTTTATCGGTGTAGATACGATTCACTGTAGTGATAATTGACTATTAAATCCTTCCCACTCTCAGGAAGTTCGAGTAGACAATTGATTGCGAAGTAATGACATTCACCGTCCCCTAGCTACCGCCCACGTAGTAACTTCAAACTCGTTAGTGGTTGAAATTTCGGCATAGCACGGAGACATGTGACACCTTTCGAGGGAATCCTCAACGGGATCAAGGTTGCATCGCATACATCAAGGCCATTGAGGGCGTTCCGCTTGTTTTTGCAACCATTGAACATTGCATGTCGCTCCAGCTTCATGAGGATTTCTGCAACTCTTCAACATAAGGACAATCTAGTTGTTCCAACCAAACACATACTACTTGTAAAAACTAACTCTTTGATAGAATTTTCTATTAAGATCTTCTCAGCATATTTGTTTCAAATCGTTTTGTTGCAAGTCGTATTGACACAAACTCTCAATGCCTTCAGTTCATTCTCAAGGTTAGTGAACTTGAAGACGAGAGACTTTGTATGAGACAGTCATATGGGTGTTTCGTCCGTTTCGCTAATTTTATCAGGAGATTTCTGCCGTTGATGCTCACAGTGCTGGGAATTGTTGATATGAACGTGATGCCTTCAGTGATCAGACCACGTTCAAGTGTAGAAAATTTAGCGCAAAAAAAAAAAACTCTGCACTGCTGGAGAAGTGCATTAAAAATTCAGTTGAGTAAATACCGCGTCGTATAGTACATACATCATGCGACATTTTTGAAACTTTTTCGCTACTTCTCAACGAAAGGTCGCACTGCTATTGAATTGCCAAAATGTAAATCATGTGAATTGTCGTGCTGAGAATAGGGGAACACATGACAGTGCTGGTGTTTCAGTCATACATTAAGTGTCACACATGTCAAGAGTTTGTCTGGGATGAAACGAAACATTGTGAAAATCGTACAAAGAAGTGGGATAGCTAAAAACTTGAACTTCACGCTGCTAAGACATTCTTAGGTATCACCACCACAGTTAACTTTCCATCTGTACTTTAGTGATTATCATCACACAACAAACTTCTATTAACGCAATGAATCATCCCGGATGACCTTCACCCTATCGTTGTTTAAACACGCTGCCAGACTTATGCTGGCGACATCATATGAATTCGTGCAGGGTGCAGATTTTCATGACGTGCACAGCACTAGTCTAGCGGCACCAGAGTCATTCGATTAGTATTTTTCGAATGATCGAAAACTTTAACCATATAGTCATGCAATTAGATTCACACACTCTCTTGTGGTCCTGGTATTGACGTGCAAGCTATGAGCGACACGTGTATGGCCTCAAACACAGAACTGCTATGAGGGAATTGATAATAGCCTCTTTTCTGAACGGTGTTCAGTTCTCGTCATTTTTTTTTCTTCAACGTCGACATGAGCACGGCAGTCCACCAGTGATAAATTGGCCGTAGCAACTCTGTGGTGTTTGTGTTGAAAAGTGAAGAGTTTCACGTGATAAACCGTTTCATCGCTGTCGTTCCGTCATCTTCTCATCCTGCAGCTGCTGGCGCGCTCTCCTCACTCCCATGACATCAAAAAACAAATTCAAATATTTCGTAACACCGTAAATTTGTTCGTTTTCACACAAATGCATACACATTTATGCGCACCTCAGCAATGATGATGTCACGACAAGAAAAAAGAGTCTTTGCAATGTCGAGGAAAACAAGAACATCCTAAACTTCAGTAAATACTGGTACTTTAATCAAAGGAGTATATGACTAAAGTTGAATCTCGTGATTATGGTAAGTATTATCCTGAACCTGGAAATCCGTACACTTCCTGGACATTACATAAAGAAGTCCAGCTCTGTTCAACGGTCATCCAAGCTCTTCACATTAAAAGTGCCAAGCAAGCTCGTTGGAACTTATTTTCCGTCAATTCGACCTAAAGTGATGGTCGTAAGTTAGTGCAACAACCGAAATAAGTTCACATGTACTTTTTTAATCAAAGGTCAATACGTTATTAAGACAAGCTGATAGTCCGGAACTAACCAGGATGTATGTAGTGCCAAAAACAGATTTTATTCAAAGTATTTAAAGCTCGGAAATGATTCTTTTCGGTAACGTTTATTCTTCTGAGCGACACCCAGCGAATCACTCGTTCCCAAAAAAAAAAAATTTCAGAGCGGTGTTCGAACAAGTACGTAAGCAGTTGTGATGAACTAATTGAATCATGTAAGCCCATTCATAGTGCATTACAACTCGGCTGAGCTGTTACCTCGGAACCGCACAAATATATCTCCTTATTTTCTCAGAAGCTATGCGACTTTTCATTAATATGAACTTTCAAAATGCCTGTATTTACTCATATATGAAAGAAAGAAGCATAAACAGAGTTTTAATCTGACATCATCTAAAATGAGTATCAAAAAGAGGAAAAAAACATTGCTGACTCGAAAGAAAGATTACTTTTTTCGAGCATTTTGCATGAAAAAAAGAAAACCGGTTCATCAAATCATGCTAGGTTTGCTAGGTACTGATGGTAAAACACTGAACTTTGCTGAACATTGTGCTCACCTTTTCACAAGCTTTTGTTAGTATTTGGGCTTTCTTCTCGTAAAATCGACTGCTTTCTCCCTGATTACTTTGCGTTATACCGTCCGCTGATAACACAACGTTTAACGCTATAACGTCTTGTGTTCGCTTGTTGTCGTCACGTAGAGGACACATTTGCAGATTTAACTCCCACTAATATTTAAGCTTCTGACCGAGTGTAATATTTCCGAAAGAGATTAGCAAAAACACGTGAAAAATGCGTAAGTGCATGTCTAAAGACACTCTTCGGCTGGAGAGCTTTAGGGCGCGGCATCTGCTTCCAGACACGTCGACCTCTCATAAAAACTATTGTTGCTGGTCATAATCCAAAAAGATGCATTCTGGGCCAATTCAAGAATAAATTGTGAGTATTTGAAAAGCTTGAGAAACAAAAGTAATAGATTTATGCTTTCTCGTTATGCCGTTACTATTATTGTTAAGTAAATAAATAATAAGTAATAATTTATTATCTACTTATTTAACAACAACTTCATTATTTTTAAATAAGTCAGTAATAAATTTTCACCAAAACCTCGTTGGCATAACATAAACAATAAAAAAGAAAACATTAATACAGTTCCCAATGCCGAGGTTTCAATAAGAGAAGACCTGGAGATTGTTGAAAAAGTAAGAGAATTATTAGCAAGCCGCATAAGCTCATTAGCGCTTGTCACGAAGTATTCAACTCCAGCTTTTCGTTGTTAATACATACAAGCACACCGATGAAATCATCACTCTGTGATCGTTGCTGGATGTTTGTTCGCTTTTTTTATCGGAGATAGATCTGTTCCCCTAGAGTACATATCGTTAGTCTAAGCTACCATTTCTACATTAGAAATCTTCAGCTGGTAGAACATTTATGTAGATATATGCTGCAAGCTGAGTTGTGAAGAAATGACTTCCATTCTGAAGCGAGATCATCTACAAATCACCTGCAAATCGGATAGACATGCATAGGAGTAAGGCGACGTATAGTTGCGTAGTTACTAAGTCTCTTGCCACCGATAGTTCATCGTCATTCAACCGATAGGTAGTGATTTCTCGTCATGTCCAAGTCCTCCTAGGAGAACGATGTGTGCCTGTGAGCGTCATCGCTGTCTGTTGCCGTAGCCGCAGTCCTATGCACCAAAAGTGAAAAGTAGGAAGGACAGGGATATTTTTCAAGAGAAGCGAGGCACTTTCAGTCAGCAACCACACTACGTGTTGTTCGTTGTCCCCGCTCTCGCAGCCTACGATCAATTCGCCTTTTCTGGCGCGGGTTCAAAATATACGGGGGAGGCATTCGCGTCGTTCGTTCCTCAGCTCTCGGACGCTGACGTCGATCGCGCAAATCAAACTCGCATTTTCTGCGGGCCTTGCTGCCGATATATCGCAATGTTAGCAGGAGCAGTACTCACTGAGCGAGCCTCACATCATCGCTTCGTGTTTTTCGATGCGGGGCTATATGAAAGACGCCTGCGCAGTCATCCTCTCCTTCTCACTTCTCATATCGATGAATGGACCCTGGAAACGCATGTATATATGTATTCATACAATCACGTACGCACGGTAGCGGGACGATTGCGCGCGGATTGTGCTGCGTCTCCGTCCGTCATCGGTTACCCTGCGTACTTAGCTCCCCTCGTGTCTCCAAATCTCGTGCAGTGTCTCGCGTTCGGACGTGCTCTCCGCGTAACGCGCACTGCCTCGTCGCATGTCAGCACCCCTGCGTCTTGCTCTCTCCACCTTTCCGCGCTCTCTCGCTACGTCTGCGCTCTCATCAGCGTAACCCTGCCTCCAAGTCGTCAGCCCCTCTGCTACCCGCGATTATCGAAACCACTCCTTCACCGCCGTTTAGTTCTCCTTCCGTCTCATATAAACTCTGTTCCATGCACGACGTGCAGGTTCTAGGCCGTACTGCTGCTCTACATTACGTTCAGGTCCTGCTGCCCCTACATGCTCATTCGCATCACATTTTGCCCATTTCTTCCCCAATACAGAGCCTCATGTCATCCTAGATTGCGCCAAGCGAATGCATTTGTTGTGAGCATTTACTGGACGTGCGTCGCTCGTCATTGGTGTGAGGCACGGGGCGAGGCCGGTATCTTCGAAATTAGCGGGGGAGCGGCGAGGTTTCGTGGGAACGCAAGCAGTGACGTCACAATCGATACGCTGCCGCCAGAGAGTGCACGAGGAGCTGCGTCCCTGACCACCCCAGCTTCACTGCGCTCTGCCTGTCGACCCGCTCTTTATTTTCTCTGACCTTGTCGCTTCTCCGTGCACCTCGCGTCCAGCTGTTGTGTTTTTTCGGCGCGCTAGCCATCCTCGGACCTCCCTTGGTGATGCCTCTCTTCGCGATCCGCTAGCTTGCCTCGCGCCTCCATAACGATGGGAGGTCCTCATTTTGACAGCGCCTCTGCAGCATCCACATCGCAGCGCTGTCTGTTCCACGACGCGTCTTCTGTCTCCCTCATGGGGAACTCTCTCTCAACAGACTTGTTTTACTGCCGCTCGCTGCGTGAATCTCTGCCGTTCAGTTGTTGGTCGGCTATTTCCATACAATCATTTCTTTCTTCGACAGAAAATGCGGTCGAATCCTTGCGTACCCCCTCTGATCTTCTCAGGTCCATGCGGAATGCAAGCCAGATCCGCTCGGGTCTCACCATGATCCCATTGAAGGTCATCTCTTGCGTTCTTTCTGTAATTATGTATCTTATTTGGAATCTGAACATTTCTTTATCACAATCATGACTTCTTCGTGCACTATTATGATATTCTTCTCTTCGAATTCTTTGCAACAATTTCATTGTTACAAATCCCTATTTAGCTACAGTGCATGTGCATAGCCGCGCATTATAAGGATGAGAGTTGATTATTATAGTGCGAATTTTTGTTCTTTTTTTTCGGCAGGCGAACTATATGGCTTTCGTCTCCGGCGGCGGAGGAGGCCTACCACCCCAGCCCGGAGTTCCAGCTCCAGGAGGCTCAAATGGGCCTCCCGTTGCTGTCCAAGCGCCGGCCGCCACTCAACTAGCTGCACATCAACAGTTGTCTGCTTTGGCAGGCAATCAACATTTCCTGGTAAGATTTTGCTTACTATCCATTTTGGCTGCTCACATTTTCTCCTGCCTACAATGTGTAATCTCTCTTCTTACATCGGCAAATTGATCACGTGCGAAGGCCATTTAAGGATTAATAACTTCGCTGCGTTGTTAACAAAAATCAAAGCATTTTTGTATGTTAGCAGCGATGCTTTGCATTTTGGGGATCATAGCCGCTGAGGTTTCAATCGGTGTAGGAAAGACGGTATTAAAACGTACATCCATGGTGCTGTTGACGCGTCTTTTTTCAATGTGTATGTTAAATTTAATCATTCGAGCTCTCTACCTCACTACTGTTTACATTCTTCACAGTTAACATGCATGATTCAAAATGATTTATAATTTGCACCAAACACTTTTTTTACACCTTTCAATCTTTTCCGGTTGTTACGAACGCCCAGAAGCGGATTCGCTATGTTATTATCACCTTTCATGTTGTGTATTTCTATGTCTTAGACATTTTGCCTTGGTCTTTTCACCGACGTGAAAACATCGGAAGTTTGGCAGCAATTTGCTATTTTCTGACCTGTCTATTTTCAAGAGAATCAGTCTGGTCTTCTAAGTCACTGGACTCAACCTTGGCTCTCTGCCAACTCTGGCAATACTCGTTCGATGTCTTCACTTTAACGACCAACAAGCAGACGTAGCTTGTTTTTGCCACTATTCCTTCATCGCGCGCCTTACTCCTCGTTTTTGGCTGTTATCCAAGTATACTGTACCGCTCCTTCTCTCCCACACTCGCTCTGTGTCTTCGTCAATCTTCGGAGGCAGCATCGCACCGGTACTGATAACGTGCGCTTTTTCCCGTAGATTTATGCAGTTTTCCTGAGCCCGATGACATTATTTAGAAATTTCGCCGCCTAAATTGCGTCGCTTCATTGTCTCGTGCTCGTTGTGTGTCAAGTGTTAACAATTCGAGATGAGTTAGTCAGTAGCGGGGAGAGCACGGACAGACAGGACGAGTTCATCGATGTCCGTGTGATGAAGCGAGCGAGTGAGCGAGAAACCGCACAATCTTGTGCAGATCAAAGATCAGTCACTCGGCTGCCGCCCTGCCTTACTGCGAATGCGTAAACGGGCAACATAACACCACCCACACCGTACACCCTGCACGCATTCATCAAGAATCGTCAACGTCCTTCTTGCCCTTCACGATGACGCGAAAGCCTTTCTTTATTGGCGTCGAGGTGATTTTGCTTTCATCTCGAGTCTCGAATTTAGGTTGAAAGTATGTCGGGTGCAAATTTAAGTGGAGTTTGCACGGGGCGGAGATGTTCCACATTTCGTTGCGTGCACGTGATAACCGGCTGTCCCATTGTTGTCAGTAATGTTTTCGCGAAGTGCTATTCGCATTTGTTGCGCGTCTTTCATAATTCTGTGATCACCAAGCCAGCGACACTCACTTCTCCAATTTCATTTAAATTGCTTCTTCGAGCGCATATGACATCGATAGCTAGCATATGCTTTATTGAAGTCGCATTGTTTGAAGGTTAGGTGAGGGTGTGATGTGTATAAATAGTTGATGAGTTTGCAGTTGGAAAGTCGAAGAGCGTGTCTGGCGCCCGTACTGTTTACGACTTTTTGATCAACGCCCAAATACGTAACAATAAGTGCATGATTCCGTCATTGCGAGGCGACACCGCGATCCGACGCTGCAAAAACTGATAGCGCCTCTCGTTTTGCATGGACTCCTGCCCCTCCACCGCTGCTACTTAGTCCGAGCGTGGATTACGCGTAGATGATCCGCTCGATCTTTAGCCTACTGAGTCCAAGTATAAACGGGGGATTTGACGGTTGTCTAGATGCAGGAGCGCTACGGCAGTGTTCTCCACAGTGAGTAGAGATGCTCGAATTGTGATACGACTATTATTTGGATCTCAGTTGCTCACACGGGAGCAGCGTAGGTGGCACGCGTATGCGGGAAAACGAAAAGAAGAGGAGGATACGAGAGGCGGGAAAGAGATGGAGAGAAGTTGTGGCCAGTGATTAGTTGACGAGCAGCGCATGACTGCCTAGCGCCGCAGCTGATGTTCGAGCAGCACCAACAGCAGGAACACCGTTTGAACTCTGCACAACTGTCGCAGTGCTAATACATCTTCGACTCGACTGGGAGCTCGATGATACGCAAACACTAGCGCGGATGAATCGCATACACATGCACACCATGAAGAATTCGGGAAACAGCATAGCAACAATGTAAACAATCATCATTTCAGGACGCTTTACTTCAACAACAACTCCAGCAACAACAACAAGCCGCTGCTCAAGCGAATACGCAAAATCCATCATCACAGCTGGTGGGTCTACCTACGCATGTTCACACCATTTCCATCTTAGTATTAGTATCTTATGAAACACATAATCACTCTCGGATGAGACACTAAAATTGTTGTTTACATCGATACTCGCTCGAGCTGAGTTTCGTCGCCAAGCCACCACTGCCGATCCGTTCATCTTAATAAACACTGCTGCTTCCCTTCTTACCAAATAGCGCTTACACACTCAGGTAAGCCATCTGCTGGCGACTGCGTTGTTGGGTGGATCGAATCCCCTTGCGGCTGTAAACCAAATGGCTAGTGCTGGATCATCGTCGACTGTAGAACCACAAGGGATGCAATTGTTGTCAGTGCTACAGAACCAATTGGCATTTGGTCAACTTCTGCCTCAGTTCCAGGTTTGTTCTCTCCGTAATCGTTGAATATCTTTGCACATTTGCTTCTCTTCGCTTTTGATTTTAGAATGCTTTTTAGGGTGGACAGAATCTTAGCACTATCAATCCACTTCTGAATCCAGCAATAGCGCTTTACTATCAACAGCTCTTGCAACAACAACAACAGCAACAACAATCACTTCTACAACAACTTGCACAACAGCAAATTCCTCAAGCGCAGGCTGTCCAAGTTCCTCAGGCTCATGCATTTCAGCCTCCTTCACAAGGTACTAGTCATAAACGCTTCATACGCTTTTTTCCTACTGTTTTCTCATTCCCACTAGTAGTCAAGTATGCATTAATGCAACTTTTTCTCATAAATCCTTGAGAATAACGGGAATATTAACTCATTTTAAGCTTCGTCCGGAAGCGTAGAGTCACAATTGAATGCACAAGAGCGCCTAATGAATGCTTATCTGAATGAGCAGCAACAGCAAGCTGGTCCGTTCAATATTCCGTCCAGAGATCAGGAACAAGCCCTTATGGTTAGTCACGCTTTTTGTAGCGATATGTCTTTGAAATTACGTGATTATTGTGTGATACATCCCCGAAAGAATAAACTCGTGACTGGCTATGATTATATAGATTGCCGCTTTATCCGCTTTTGTATTTAGAACGTATGGATTTCGATTTCAGTTTAGAATTAAGTGGAATCAGATTTTGAAGAATAATGTTTAGAGGAGTCTTATGTTATCGTTCGTTTTTGCTTTCGTAGCTATATTGCCCGTACTTAGCTAAGGAAAGTTTTTTCTTCCCTTCTCTTTGTCTTTCTTCTTGCTTTATATCATACTACTCACGACTGTTGCTCTGTCAACGTGTACGACTGCTCTTGAACGTAGACATTGTGACGGAGGCGGTGACATTATTATGAGATTGTGTACAAATCCAATAAGATTTTCACCTTTTATTGTGTTCTTTAGTGATTTCTTTGTTTGTTTCTGCGCTATAACGTAAAAGGAAGTATATTGTCAAGTTGAGCTCGAAATGTTTTGAAAATGACTTCTTTTTTCAGAATCATCAGGTTGCGAGCGGAACCCATATTCCACATGTTCAACATCATCATGATCGAACTCCTACAGCAACATCCAGAAATTTAGCTGGTGGAGCTGGTGGAGGCAGTGGTGTGGATGTTGAATCGGTTGAGGAAAAAATCTCGCGGCTCATCAGCGAGAACGAGGCGATCGTGCAACCGCATCAGGTGCTGATTCTGATCTCATATTTTTTCGGAGATTTTGTGACGCGAACAACAGAGAAAATATAGATGTCCATTATCGCTCCGCTGATGAACCGCCCCATAGAATTAGCGTTTTGTTGTGTTATTTGCATGTTAATTGTTACCGTAGTGCTTGTAGTACTAATTTAGGAAAGATGTCAGCTGTCATTTTTGTAATTCTGATCATTTACCAGCATTTGATACAGTCTATACTGATGAAAGCATTGTATCAATTCTTATGGATTTCGACTATCTACTTGGATGAAGAGATTTAACCAGTTTAGAAAGAGTAGAAGTTCTACCTAAACTGAGATAGAACCACTAAGAAATATCAATATCTCACGAAATAAAAGCAAATATGGCTTTTTTCGCTGAAGCAAAAACTTGCAGCGGCGCTGGGAATTCTGCCTTCGGTCATCACAGAGGGTTTCCCACATTTAAGGGAGGTTCTCACGGTTCTTAACCCCACCAGACACTATCCACGCGGGTGTTTATATATGTATCTGTGCGAAACTAACCACACTGGGATTCTGTTTGACATTAGTCATATTTTGATGCAAGGGTAATTTGATTACAATGGACGCGTGCGAGTAGCTTATAATTATTACAACTTCATAATGGGATGATCTTTTACTGTTTATATAATAGTTTATTGTTAGTGTTAGTTAGTTTAGTAATCGCAAGGAAGTAGATTTTGTGCGTTGTTTTTCGTGTATGTTATATTAGACTTTTCTCATGTTGTTTGCAAAGAGAAGTCTGTATATGTTGGATTGAATTTCTTGCGCACTTTATTTACGAATATCCTCCAACCGACACATGTTATGAAGATAGGTGATTGTACGTATAATCTGGTTTACACACGATTTTTAGACGCTTCTGAAGCGAAGGCCATACCATCGACAAGCTGGTGGCCAATCATCTATTGATCATGATAGCAACAGTGGCGGTGAGTACGGTGAGTGTAGAACTCATCAAAACACTTGGACATTTGGTTTGAAGTTCAACATTGATGTTTGATGATTAACCAAGGTGCGAAAAACATTTGAGATGGTATTTTGCTGGGAATTTGTTTGCAGTATTTTTGTCTCATCTAACATACCTTTCTTCTTTGCCGTCCACTACTTTTTTGCTCGTTATTACTACAAGACATGCTTGGTAAATTCAAGTTGAAAGAAGTTGCATCATCGATACTAGTTGTGACTAGAATGGTTTTGTTTTCCGCTACGATGGCGTGAACTAATTTTGCGCAAATTTTTCGATGCAAATCTCGCAAGTTCTGTCTGCATTACAAATTTATTTGTAATCACGCTAGCTTACATCATTAAGTTGTCTGGTAATGACAAAAACTGAAGGTTACCTATGTAGGTTCAACGCGAACGTCTCCTGGAATCAGAGACCATCGAATGTTGCAGTCGAGCAGTCGAAGTCAGTCGCACTATGAACCTTTACTTGTAAGTAGCAACTTCATGTTCATGTTCGATAATACAGATTGTAAATTCTTGGCTCCGTTATCCATTGACATATAATTCCATGTAACAATTTCAGAGCGCCAAAGTTGCATTTGGTGGCAGCTTGACGTCAGGTCTTCCAATTAATAGAAATATCAAACAGGAATCGCTGCCGACGTGCTCGTTCTGCCTTTTGACGTAAGAGGCCACGTACTGTTTGCACAATACGATCCAGTGACGTCACATACTCTCAATAGCTTTTCTATTTTTAGTTTTCCTAATGAAGCCGGGTTACAAGTGCATGAAATTCGTTGCAGCAAAAAGGTCGAGGCTGCAAACGCAGAGGCAGAGAAAGTAGGATAAAGCTACACATATTTTGACATTAATTAATTGTTTGTAGTTAGAAAAAACACCAAAATTTAGCTGCGAGCCGAGGCGGCACTGGCGTTTCAGACCGCAGCAAGAACTCCGGATACTGATTCTCATAGTCGCCATCCGCTCAAAAGAAGGCTGCTTGCAGCAGTGGCTGCCGAGCAACATAGTCCCACGAAGATCCCTCGACCGGTAAGATTACCAAATCTACTGGAGCTTCGCACGCTTCATTTTTTCTTTTCCAGGAGTCCCGAGACATTGTAGTCATAGAGGAGCGGAAAGCATCAGTTATTGACAAAAAGGAACCAATTATAGAGCTGGATGTTGATCATCCTAGCCTTCCACGTAGGTAAGCCAACAAAAAGAACTTTTTTCTTGTGTATTTCACTAGTAACTGCTATAATTTGTTCGTTTAGAGCGACTATAGCGGCAATATCGTTGAGTCAACAACGTGGTCACTCAGTAGCAGCTCCGATAGCAGTATCTGCGATACCATCCGTTATGCAACCCGTGCCACATGCTCCGGCTCCTATGTGCGCCCTGCAGACGGGTGGAGGGTCGTCTGCTTTCGTTTCTCCTACGGGATCAGCTTTCGTGCCTCAACCTGCCCCCGCCAACCAGATTCCTAAGAAGGAGGTAACGAACCAAGTTGGAGACATCCAGAAATTTGATTACTGCATGTGTCATTTGTTTTCCTCAACTTTTCTGGAGACTTCTTTTTTTTTGTCCCTTGTTTGAGATCACATCGTTTCAGTACCGTTGTTTAATGTGTTGTTTTTATATTTGTTTGATCTTTTGTGTTCAATCTTTCATTGCATTCTTTGGTACTGCGCCTATGTTGATCATTTGTTCTCTTTATCCGCTTTTTTCTTCAGGAAAATCCGTTCAGCATTGAAGGCCATGTACTAGACGGGAACACAGAAAAACCGTATACATTAGTACTTACACAGGCATGCAAAGTACAGGCTACAACTGACGTGGCTACCGTACGGAGGTGAGAATGGCGCAGCGATAGTTGGTGGAATGTTACGCTAAGAGCGTCATCATTCAGATTCTACGAGATGACATAGTTAATGAGTCATCTGAATGGGCCGTTTTTTCAGGTCTCGTGGTAGAAATATCACAAGTGAGACGTTTGTTTGCATGCACCGTGCTCAGCCAATGTTTGTTGAACAGAAGGGGAATTTGTCAATGTACAGCAACTGGCATCAGGTCCGTTATTGACGTCACTGTGCGCGGAGATCTTCGCTCTTCGGGAGGAATGCGACAAACTAGTGGAGCGTTTGATAAAATAATTCTTTTTTACTTAAGGTGAACATAAATGAGGCTGAATCAAAGTTGAATTTGCTGTATATGGGGATGTGCTCGACAAGGCCGCGAACAGGTGTGAAGCCATTCTGGCGATATAGTGTTGCTAATCGAGACCATGGTCAATACAAAATGACCCATTCTTCCTTTTGGGAGTACAGAAATAAGGTTTGTGTTTTCAGATTACGTATGCTTGATGACATATGATATTTTAATTGAAGATCAGTTTTTCTAGGTAAAACGTCAAGCAGAACAAATGCAAAACGCCAAGGAAGAAAATGAAGATGATTTGCAGCCATTTCTTGACGGTCTCGGCAATGATGCAAAGCCAGCTGTCGACGAAGTAAATTCCAATTATCATTCCACTCTCGAGAGTATTTCATGTGAAAACATTCCGTCCTACCAAAACTTTGGTTCAACTTCAGTCATTAAGTGAAAATATATCTGAAAAAATGGGATGAGAAATGGTTCTCCTCGCAACTTCTTTCTATGTCTGCTTTGAAGAAGTCTTGTTGCTAACTTCAAAATATATTTTAGGGTTTTATTCAAATTTCCTTCTAAACATTCCTTCCTTTTTTCTGGATTCCGCCTTCGCTTTTTCATAGTAGCTGCGCTTCGTCATTTTCTATTATTCTTATTCAAACATCTTGTGAATATTTCAAATGCGAATTAAGCAGGGGCGGTTCCAGTGGGTAATTCACTATACTTTATTGATTTTATGTTACATTCAGTTATATGGGATTACAATCGTTCTTCGTTTATATTCTTGTTATTCCTGTATTTCCTTCATCCGGGTCAAAATCACGGTCTTCTTGCTGATTCGCTAGAAAAAAATAAGGTGTAACGAATGGCTGTTTACACCTACTATGACTTTATCTAATCCAGTATTTACATCAGATTTCTGACAACCGGTTTTTAATAGTGAACTTTGATTCGAATTTGTGTATTTTTCAACACGTAATGCATGGAACTGCAGGCAAATGACGTTGTCTCTTCCGCCACCATTGGAACAGGAGAAATGGCTGTAACAGAATCTGTGAAAGAAGAGTTCGTTCCTTTTATGCTTAGAGATAACGCTACAATTACGCTATATAAGGAAGCGAAATATGTGTTTCTTCAGAGCAGATGCCACGACAACAAAGTGCAAGCAGACGAACGAGCCGACGAAATTAGTGAAATCGACGAAGAAGCAGGAGCCCATAATCGGCGGATATCGCACGGATGAGGTAAATCCTCTGGGCGTCTGTCGTGCTGGGCGAGTCAGCCGCATGAAAAACATGTGTGCATGACGTATGAGGGGGCTTTGATCATATTTCGGTGTCATGAGAATGAGACGGAAATAAAATAGTCTTTAACGATTCAGGTGTATGTTTACGTTCGTGGAAGAGGTCGGGGACGATACGTCTGTGATCGATGTGGGATTCGATGTAAAAAGCCAAGCATGTTGAACAAGCACATCAAGTTTGTTTATTCATCTTTTGTAGAGAATAAGTGAGAAAGTGTTGTCAAATTGAAGAATGGATTGGTTCCATATCATTGTCTCCACATGTTCTCCGTGTTTGCCTTTGATCTGTTTAAGTTCTACACATATATTGATGAGTGTAAAGACTGCAAAGAGTGAAGAACACTTTAAAGAATCACATAATCAAGGCTTCGTTATATGAAGGAAACCTCTTAGTTGGTGGAATCGTATTTTTCCTGCCGTCGTTTTAAAGGAGTTACAGGGTGTGTTCTAGCATTTTACATTCATTTTTGCTTTGCCGGAAATAGAAGCAAATTTCGCAATAATTTCATTTCGTATCCAGATAATATTCGGTTTGGAATGCGTTGTGTATGCAGGCAGCTGTCTTCTCCAGTGATTTTTTATCGGAATGAAAGCTTTATCCTTTTTTTCAGAAATTCACGCTTGCATAAGCTCTTGCGTGACGCTTAGTCATTTTTCATTTTCAGTGGATAACTACTATAATTGGGGTAACCGTAAATAAATGCTTGTGAGGATGTTTACTCATTTGAGATTCCATTTGGTTAGGAGATTTTGAAGTAAATATGACACTACAACGATAACGGGATCGTACAATTTCAATGTAATCTTAAGTGATTTTTGAGTTCGTATAATTCCCATAAATTGAAACCTTCTTATGGAAGATGCCGTATGGACTATAGTTCTTTGAAAATGTGTGTTGTAAATTCTTGTTTTGGAAATATATAGTTTTTCATTCAAAAAATTTCAGATCTCACACAGACATTCGCCCGTACAAGTGTAAGGAATGCAATTTTTCGTTTAAGACTAAGGGAAACTGGACGAAACATCTCAGCTCTAAAACTCATCGAAGGCGTCTTGTACAAGGTATGATAATGATGTTGAAAAATGTGGAAACCTCGTGACTTGACAAACGGTCAACTTGACACATTTTTTGCAGGCAGTGGAAACGATAGCGACAACGAGGACGGTCTTGTGATTGCCAGTCCGGACGATGATGTAAATGAACAACGATTTCCATTCGACGAAATGGATTCTATTTTGGACAGAGCGGCGTAAGAGAATATATTCATCTTAAAAATTGCACTAGGCGATGTAAAAGTGTTGTCTTCAGCAGCTCAGATGATGAGGCTGACGATCATTTGCCACCAGTGCAGGAATCGATCGAGAATCCATACAGGAAATTTGGACAAGGTACTTCGAGCTGTTACCATTCTTTAACCTTAAGTGTTTAACCTATGTTGAATTTCAATAACATTTAAGCAGTACGTAGTCAAAATGTGTTGAACTCTCACTCGTATTGCAGAGAATATCTTGTTGGAACGGGTTGCTCACACGCCGCCTTCCCGATGGGTTCTGGTTGATGAGGAAGTTGAGAGTAGTTGGCCAGAAGCTGAACGAATGAGACACTGTAGCTCAGCTCCACCATCCGCTATCAGCCCTACAAAAGAAGAAGTTCGGGAGGAGCAAAGTATTAATAAACTTCTAATCAAATGTTTGCAACATTCACCTTGTGGCTTTGTTGAAGGGATTGCATTTCAGCGACTACCTCACTAATAGCCTCAATAGGTTCCACGCCTTTACCGACAGTGATGGCAGTGCCATCAACTTCGTTCATTGGTCAACAACCTCAGCAACAACAGCCTCCACAACAGCAACAACAACAACAGAACTTCACAGTTCATCAAACACCAGCACCAGTCTATCCATATTTGTCGAAAGAGGTAAATATCTTGCTTCAGCTGGTTTTCTGCAATGCAATATCAGCATTCTGCCACATGTATAGGATTGTAATATATTAGCTTTGTCGATGGAGTTCAATTAACTCCTGACAGCTTGTTATTACTTGTTTTTTTAGGAGTCAATGAGGTGCAACCAGTGCGATCGATCGTTTCGCAAAGCATCCGAGCTCACCTTGCATCAGTACACGCATGATATTGAAAAACACCATGCTAGAAATAGAATGTTTCAGGTCAGCTGTTGATGTGTTGAAAATCTCCTAGGTTATGTTCAATGTAGCTACATGGTCATTTTTTTCTTTTTGGCTTGACGTAGTCACTTAGAACGTCTTCCTACGTTTTCTTTGAGTTGAATCAAGTTCTAGACCCAAGCGTTTTATGGGAGCTCTTACACAAGCTTATAGTAAAGTATTGATTCATTGACAATGCGTATTTCGATGTTTTTTAGTGTCCAGAGTGCAGAATTCCATTGAGGACAAAGGCTTTACTAGCGAAGCATCTCGAGGCCTCACATGGTAGTCATGTGAGTTGAAGATGTTTTTTTTCCCGAAAAACTTGACTTTTCGTCATATCCATGATGACGTTCTGCAGCATGTCCTTTCTACGCTTTTTTCTCAAGTGATTGAAGAGTGCAGAGTAGCTTCCACAGAGCTTTCCCGTCTTAGAATAAGTGTAACCTTATTTTGTTCCAGCTTTTAACAAAGAAGGCAATAGAACGATTCACTCTGCACCTATTTTGCTGAGTAGAAGTGTAATAGGTTCCGTTCACCAAAGGGGAATACTGAAGCGTTATGAAATGTTCTAAGTCTAAATTGTACATTCGCTATAGGGTCAGATAAGTGAAGAACCAATTTCACGCGCTCGCTGATAACTCTTCACTAGAAATTGTGTTTATTTTGTCGTATTTGCTGTTATGACTGTTCTTCGTTTCATCGGTTTTTTAGTACTTGTAACTCTTATGCTGATTGATCATGTTTTTGAAGATTTCTGCAAGTGCAACTCTGGGTGAATCTTCTGCAAAGCATTTAGCTTCAAAAGAAAAAAAGGGGAAAGAAGTGTAGAATTAGTTGGATTTAACAAAACTCGAGCAATGGTTTCCATGAATAGTTAATAAATCATATAATTGTTGTTTAAAAGGCAAACAACATCTGTGTGAGGTTATCACACTTCTTTTCCAAGGAGAGCTAATAGTTCTATTTAATACGTGATTATTTGTGGTTAGCTCAGATTGTCGCTCACCAAACGCTCTCTAGAATTTCATTTAACCACATCCTTGAACTGTACAACTTCATTAAAGAAAAGGTTTTTTTAGCTGAATAATTCTGCAGTTTGGCCGCTCTGACATTTTGTTTCCTCTTAATGTACCAGATGTGCGCTTAACATTTACTGACATTCACAGATTGAGACGGACTAACCCGTTGATGAGCGCGTAACGTAGCAGAGGGTCAGGCTTTCATGCGCAAGAGAAGTTAATGCACATCATAACCCGTAAAACAAATGCTGTTATCTATCAAAAATAGAGTGAAATTGCAAAATTAGTTATGAAGGGATTAGTCAATAGACAAGATGTGCACATGGTCGCTAATGGGTTAAAGGCATCATCCCACGAATCCGAGGTGGTGCAGATTTCAGGTGGACTATTCTAATAAAGGATAGTAGATCATGGAGAGGAGGGTGATTCGGTCCATTTCTTCCTAATTGCCGTAAAAAACGGCCAGGAAGATGCGGCGCCGCAGAAGGCTGGCGCGCTCCAGTCGAACTCCTTGTAGAAAAAAGTGCGGCAGAATGCTTTTAAATTTGTAGTAGTTCGCTGATTTCATAGGTGAGGCGATATGGAGCAGTTCTTATGCCTTAAATACCAATTGGCTCTTCTAATGCAGCATGGGAATCTTATTTTCATATGATTTACTCAGTACAGCTATGTATTCGAATTTTCTTTTCGAAACTTGTTCGAAATGTATTTTATGTTCACCGAAACATGCTCGTGGAGTTCGAATCTGTTGCTTTGTTTAGTGCAGAGTGGAGCATATTCTTTTGAGAGAGATGAATAGATTTACCTGTTTTTTTCGATTTATTTAGAATAACAGGTATTTCGTTTTCTAGATAGATGACAGTGTTACTGCTAGTATTGATCCTTGCGCGTCCACACAATCTGTCCTCGGTGGATCAGCCCCGATAGCCTCGAATCCTCGATCGTTTGTATGTTCCGATTGCAATATTGGCTTCAGAAAGCATGGTATCCTTGCGAAACATTTGAGGTCAGCAATAACCATAATTGAGTTGTGTTGATGGTGCACGAAATGCCTCAGTGCAGGTCCAAAACTCATGTGATGAAATTGGAAACGCTCAAACGGCTGCCAGAAGACTCACTCTCATTGATCACTAAAAGGGACAATGGTGCCTGTTTGAACGGTGTGGATACGACTGACTGTGAAAAAGCTCGCAAATCATTGTATGGTGAGTGTTTTCTAGAGAGATATTCCTTTTTAGATAATACTCTTAATTATTATTTAAAAAAAAAATCGGGAAAAACGTCGTTTTTAGAAATTGTCGAGACAATACGAGCGGAAAACCAACGGGCCTCCATGCAAATGGCAGCTGCGGCAGCCGCAGGCACTGTAAAGCCAGCTATTCAGACAGCTAATGTTCCGGATGGGTTGGATTGTAGGGAACAGCTTGCTGCTTCGCCATCACCTGTCACTATTGCTGTAAAAAAAGTTAGTCACCGTTGTGATGTGTCCTGTTTTTGTCCTGTTCTCATCGTTAGTTTCTTGTTCAGGTAGTTGAACCGGTGTTCAATGGCCAGCGATCAGATGTTGAGGAAAACCCTCAGCTGCCTCGTTCACTAACCGAACCTGTTACAACGACAGCTGTTGTTGATGTTAATAATGTTCCACGAAACAGGTATTCTACTGACTTCTTATCTCAAACATTTTTCGTGAGAATTCGTTTAAAGATAGGATGTTGCAGGTGTGACCCCGCAGTGCGATCAAACTCTACCAATCCACCGCGTCGCGACGAGGTTCCTAGCATAAAACTCGTGTCAGCGAACGTATGGATACCTCCTCGTGCTGAGGTGATGAGCCTTGATTTTTTTTGGATCAATCTCCCCACTACATAATTTTCTGGGAGGGTGATCTTCTTTAACATTTTAGTTGACTAATTTGAACTCCTTTCTACAGGAACGACCTAGCTCATCTCGTGACTCAAACAATATCCGAGCTGTGCAAGAGGTAGTAGCTGAATTAAGGGAGGATAATGAAGCAGTGAGTTCGTTACGCTGGTATTTCTTTTCTGGAATGAATTTAGTTTCTTGTTGAAGCGGTCAGTGTTGAAATGTTGCTGACCTCAGTAAAAAGCCGTTACAGCTGCTCAGACTCAGGTTCTTTTTCAGGAGCGCAGCACGTGTTCGTCGCCAGTGCTACGCATTTTAAATAGCAATGGTCATGCTGCTTCACCTTTAATGCCTCAGGGCACCAAGTGCCAGATTTGTGGGGTTAACGCTGATTCTCCTATAGAATTACAGGTATTGTGTTCAACAGGTTTTAATTATACCATGTAGCACCTTCTTATTCGTATCCCCTATTTTTTGAATTTTATTCCAATGCTAATAATAATCAGCGTTGTAGGTCCATCTCTACTCGGATCACATTTCAATTCGCGATGGAAAGGATTTGAAGTGCCCAAAAAGACATTGTGATAAGGTCTACCCAAACAAAGAAAGTCTCAGACTTCATATCATAGCACATTATCAACAGCGTGTTGATGCAACACCAGGTATGCCAATATCTTGGTGTTTGTCTATATCTGCCATATTCAATTTTCCGATATCTTAACCATTTGGAATCTCATTTTTGGCTTTGAGTAATTAAATAAGGAAGTCGAACGTGATTCTACTTTGGTTAAACTGTTTATTTTTGCTGTAGTTGGTAGAGTAATGAAGTAATGTGGATATTTACAGAGGCTAGAGAAGATGACTCAGTTTCGTCTGTTACATCAGCGTTAGCAAGTCGTCTGGCGGAAGACGTCACTGATGCGCGTGGTTCACCCATGTCAGATGCTAGTGATGGTTCGTGGCCAAGTCCAGCCAGGTGAACATTTCTTGTTCCCAGTTGCTTCACTACTGATGTATTTTGTACATATGAATGAATTTTTAATGTTTAGCGTTGAAGTTTCTCGCGCTGGAACAGCCTCAGAAATGAAAAAAGCTCAAGAAGAAGAGGTAATTTCAAAGCCTTCATGTGTTAATTCTTTTGAAGTACAAAGTATATTCGTATTTGAAAGAGTTTTTGTGCGTTTTCAACGTACATTCTCATATTCTCACTTCTCATTAAGTTCAATGTAGACTGGTTTTAATTCAAGTGCCTGTTTTTCAGCAAATGAGTTTGCCGTGCACTCTTTGCAATAAAACCTTTAATGATGCAGTCACGCTGCAGCAACACTGGTTTGGTCATGTTTCGTCAAGAACCCATGTTTGCCAGGTATTTCACTGCTTACATTAATAAAGCTCTTTATATTTTTGAAGGAACATCGGATTGAGTGAGTTGAGTAATTCATTGGAATTCTATACACAGCTGTCAAAGCTTTGCGGTTTCGAAATTTGGGGATTATACATTTTTTGTGGACTTCACTAGACTTTACTTTTTACGTCAAACTCCTGAATGTATAGCAGATCCTTTAGTACTCTACAGGTGGAGTTACAAGCGATCATTTTTTATTGTAAGGGACCAAGTAGCAGATGTAGGTCTTCTTTAGAAACCCGTTTGGGAATAACATAGAAGAAAAAATAATTCGATTTCTTGAATCGTTTAAGTTCACTTTAGTCTGCTGACCTACTATCATGCAATACAGAAAGTCGACTATGTGAACTCATTCCAGGGCTGGAATCACAATTTGCCGGAGTTATAGTTGCTTGCTCTCGGCAGTTGTTTACTCAGATCAGAACCTCATTTCCTTTCTTTAAAAAATTTCCTCAAAAGAAGTAGAGAAGTGTTGAAAATTACGAATCAATTGATTCCATCAGCTTGGAAATGTTTTTTTTTGCAGGTTTGTGATGCTGGATTCACCACATCGGATGCCCTTGCGCAACATTCCCTTACTCACTCTTCAGCGCCTCCCACGCGTTAATAGGCAATGCACAAATGCACGGATATCACATGTATTTGTATTTTGTGTAGCGATATATTATTTATTATATCTCTTTCGGGTTTTCATGACGCTGTTTCACCCATTTGCCATGTTACTTGTTCTAGACTGCTCTTGTGTTGTACAAATTACTATTTTATTTTCATATATCAATGAAATACCATGTGTTTACAGTCATATGTCAGTGAGGGTGGATTAATGTCAATTGTGATTTTGTTTACTTCTGTTGGTGTCATTTCGCTCATCTGCAACAATAAGTTATAACTTGTTCAAATTATGCTATATATAAGCACAATGTGTGTTGTTCATTCGTCAAAGACACAATGTGCAACTCTCTAATGTTCACATCTCATTCATTGTTGATATCCATTGTTGTTTTGTTTAGATGGGTATGTTTGTAACTTTTTGTGACTGATGAAAGTGTTTTTTTTTATTTGAGGACATTTCTAATCTTCTCGACTTCATTCTGGATTCCTACTTCGCAACATAAGAGAAGGACATGGATTGCCAAAAAGAAAAGTGCAGGTGGATGGATCTGATGAGTTCTCATAGGTCACACAACTAAAGTGGAATTACAGTCATGAATAGCTTTCGGTGTTTCCATGTGGAAAATGAAGCGAACATGGATGGTTAAATGTAAGTATAAGAACTAGTGGCCATTAAATATCCGTCCAATATGTAATACTGTGCATGATATATTTGTACTTGGGAATTTACCACAGTCAATAGGGAGAGATGAGTTTCTTCCGGGATTATCTTTCGCTTGTCAGGATTATACAATAATATTGGGGAGTGTAATAAAACAGGATGTCTAACTGGTGATTATAAGTCTAAAATGTTCTGAATAGTGATAATATGAAGCATTTTTCTAATTTTTTTTTGTAAAGTAGTGAAATGACGGAATTTGACTGATTTCTGGCTACTTTACTTGTATTTATGCTGGTGGTCTTTCATTGTTTACTTTTTCTAATTTTTATTTATCAGTTTCACAGGGCCACATTTCTTTTTGCCGAGTCACAATTTTATAGTCCATTGGCAACCACACGACTCACGGGTAGGTAGTGTGAGTTTAGACGTATGAGATGAGACAATCAATTTTATAATTACAATATATATATATATATATAGATGAAAAATTATATATATGCATATATACTTATAAATTATAATTATATCCATCTTCTACACGAAAAAGAGGTATGCAAAATGCCAAAAACGGAAAAAAAATGACTGACAGTGAAGTTACTACCACTTGGAACGAGCAGTTTTAAGCGAGAGACCAGAAATAGCGATTTGGTCCCACAAAAATTAAAGAGCGCATACTCGCTAATACGCTAAAAATGTTTCTGGATTTTCTACCAACAACATTCAATAATTTTCAGTAGTGAACTTCTCACAATTCACCTTTCTTGAACGTAAATTTAGCAGGATTGAGTTGCTTTGAAAGATACTGTAACTTTCGCCACCATTGGTTGAAAGAGAAATATATTTGTTCTCGTGCCTAGTAAAAGCGAAAATTCTAGCATACGTACCAAAAAAACGTTTACAAGGACGTTGAATTACATCTGATGGTGCAGATAGTTATGTCCTAGAATTATTGAGAAAAAAAAAGGCAATAGATCGGGCATTACGATTGCAATTCAACGATTGAGATGGATCTATGATTCGATTTTTACTCTTACATAGAATATATGTAGAACATTGTCCAACTTTCTACAATAACCTATATTAACATTTCACGTGCGATAATTTCTTCATATGCAACTACAGTAACAAGGGAAATAGGTCCATTACGTTGCAGAACGTTCCCATTTTAATGGATGTTTTGTCTAAGAGTGATATCATACCGGAATATGCTTCATATTGTTCACCTGTGTAGAATATCATCGGAAACTCGCAGGGAGTAGAGAAAATAATGGGAATTTAGGAATATTCTTTATCTCAAAGTATGATTATTTTAGTACATTAGGTCCGAGTTTGCATGGGATCGTTGATGTTTTAGGTTCATGAGGAGGAAGTCATACCAATTTCGTAATTTCTTCATTATTTTTTTATCCAGCATACAATAGGAAAAAAACAGCAATATAATTGCCATTGTAAGTCACTACAGTGCTTCTGTAATGGGCACGTCAGTGATATAACTTTCCTGGATCTAGGGAGGCTGGAAATCGAAGAAAACCGCCCGACGAATGTCACTGTAAATGAGGGAAGTTTTCTCAGGCACGAAGTCATCTGTGAGGAGGAATAGAGGGATGAGGTGCTGCATTCCAGCCTAACTCTTCGACGTTTTGAGTTGCTTGCTTAGCTGTATGGAGTCCACGTTATCATGAAGGAGATCTGTCGAAGCACGTCTCAACCGCTTTTCTCGAACTTCCACGTGTTTCTGAAATTGAGCGCCGTAAATGACAGTGGTGATCGTTTCCACACACCGTTTCCTCCGAGTCGAATGTGGAGGAGTCCCGACCTGGGCTTGTCTCCAAAGGTCGTGTCTTCTCTTGCGAACCGAGTGAAACAGCCGTGGAGAGTTCTGAAGGTAGTGGGACCTCTTTCAATGCGCTCGTGATGTTGTGGACTGCTGTTGTCGCTTTACTCCCTTCATTCATAAAAGATGATGGCTCAAAGCTCCTCTTGTGGATTGACACCGTGCATGAAGTTATGGAAGAGCGCCCAGCAATATTTACTTTTGGCAGAGAAGTTTCCAGAAGATTCTACAACCACCACACAGTACGCCATCAAGAATCGAATTGTCGATCAAGGATCGAAAGTTCAGAACTTTTTCAAAAACTCTGATAAGACGTTCTTAACAACCTAATATAACTGGGACCTGCCTGTCTACAGCGAAAAAGGAAAAATTTCAAGAGTTCCCCAGTTTGGTAGACAAAATGAGTTACGCTGGTACTTGTAAATAATGTTCATTGATAAGGAATTGAGTGCACTTCATTTAAGAATACTAAGATCATCCTATCTGCTTAGAAATGCTATCCGAAATATTTTTCTCGGAATATTCTTAGCTATGACAAAAGCGGATATGGAATTTCACAGGAATAAATGAAGAGTTGTAGAGACTATAACAAATCGAAAAATCTTTTTTCGTCCCTGTTGTCCAATGTCCCTATTCATTTAAATCATTGCGGTCCAAACTCAGTCCTTCGGAATCATTGCAGCCCTTGGAAAGTCTGAAAAATATCAGAAAGGTAATATTTTAGAAAAGTAGTACGCATTTCTATCGTTGATAATTATTCTCCCTATATAAATGATTTTGAAAAATGACTAAATGAACTAAGTGATAAGTTAGCAAATCAGGACCTATGGTAACCCTTTCATCTCTTAAAGGCATCACTCCACGAATCTGAGGTGGTACTGATTTCGGGTGGAGTATTCGTATGCGGGAGAGTAAATTATGGAGAGGGAATGATTCCATTTCTTCCTGATTATCCTAAAAAAGGCCCGGAAGATACAGCTGCGGGCGTTCTGGCGCACTATTTTCTACAAGGAGTTCGACTGGAGCGCGCCAGCCTTGTGGACGCGCCGCATCTTCCGGGCCGTTTTTTACGACAATCAGAAAGAAATGGACGGAATCATCCTTCTCTCCATAATCTACTATGCCGTATACGAATACTCCACCTGAAATTCGTACCACCTCAGATTCGTGGGGTGATTCCTTTAATGAGGAAGTGCTCATCATGTCGCAAAGAACGCTGCCTAACATGACGGATAGCTCGATATAAGGGATCGCAAGCACTTTTGAGAGAGGAAGAAGAGAAGAGCAAAGAACTTTGTTTGGGGCAATACGAAAGTGCTGGTTGTCATCCCGAGATCTCATTGAGACGGTTTGTGAGGAGTGAAGAGTTCATATGAATCGTTTGCAATTCGTTACATATTTTCCTCTTAATGTGCACGGGGTTTCACCACGTTGAGGTTCTTCCATGACGATGAAAGCACCTTGCAGGAAGTCACCACATTTCATCGTTTGATCTATCACATACATTCAGACCAAAAATTTTAAGAAATGAGCAAATTGAAGACGATCTGTAGTGTTGTGCGACTAAAAAGTGCAGGAATAAAATCTCGAAAAAATTGCATGGAATCCATTTACGTACGTCCAACTTATCCTTAATATACTAGGTGTAAAGCTGATTAAGTGGCTGTAACTTTTAAAGGTACTACCCTCCTAATAAAAACTAAATTAATAAAATAACAAAATAGAAAATAAAATGAATAAAAAATGAAATAAATAAAAAATAATAAATAAAAGTAGGAACCTAATATCTGATGGTTATGTTCAAATTTTACTACCAGAAATTGTGGGAGGTATGATGCGATAACATAGGATTCACCTTGTTCCTTCATATCTTGAACCAAATATTTGGAGAAATTTAAAAAGGAAAGAAAACTTTAACTAAATTTGCATAGAAATTGATAAGGATATCATTCAGTGGATTCAGTTTACTAGTAGGATTCTCAAGAAACTATATCCAACAGCGATTTGTTAAAGTACTATTCGTTCTTTAATTTTGGACAATTCCAAGATTTCCAGAAATTCTAGGATTTAATTCCAGAAATGGAATGTACGCAACGTGGTGTCAGGTTACATTGAATCTATTGTACACGACCATATGTTATGATCCGTACGCGCCTAGTCGTTATATACAGATTCCTGACACCTGTGGTAAGAGCAGATGGGAATTCGTAGTATGTTCGCAGCACCGGCACGTCTTTGATGCGATAGTGAAGCACTCCAGGTGAGTCATGTGAAGCCGCAGTTATCGATTCGACAACCACCATCAAGAATTGAGGACCTTCTGCTCGGCCGTTGAGGTACACACCGTTCAATTTTTTATGAAACAAGAAAAACTGCTGCGGTTTTCTAAAGGATGAGTGGAATTTCTTAAAGAAAGTGATTTTTGGTTAATTTCTTTTGTTGTTTCGAAGATTTTAAAACTACGATGTGTTTCCAGAGAGATAACGGATCAGTGCGTGTCTATGAACTGTTTGATATAGCAAATATTTGATCGAAATTTTTCATGGCTCACTTCGAAGCTTTATGAGTCACTTATAGAGGCACTATCCATTCCACACTATCTATCTATCTTCTATCTATCTATCTTCATTCAATTTTTGATAATTCACATTATTTTGTCAATATCTTCACATTTTTCATCAGTGTTTTATTTTGATTCACAGTTGAGATATATGCAGGTGGTGTTAGATGAGGGAATGATTGCACTCTCAAAGTCTCATTCGCCCTCATGTTGTTTCGTTGTCTGTTAAAACGTTCATTCATTCGTTCGTTCGTTCATCGTTGGCAGCTTATTTTTCCAATAAGCGCATAGTTTATGTGGATGAATGAATATAATGGATGTACCTTTATCTTTTATTCTCTTTGTTCTCATATGGTCTGGATTTAATTGCATTGTAGACGTTTCCGCGAGATTTCGTTAATAATGAATGCATTCAACGTGCACGCTCTGATGCACAGATCGCTGCATTAGTTTTGCAAATGCAAACAAAAGAGGTGGGGGGGTTAGTCGGTTTGTACTCGTCCGAAGGTAAACCAAATTCTCATCTACGTTTCAGTCAAGTCTAATAATTTTCCTATCTAGGATATGAATAATTTTGAGCGACCACCACTACAATGGAATCGAAATTTTCTCTACGAACGAGAGAATGTATTTAAACTTGTTGAAATAGTGAGTTTTACCTGCTTATACTACATATTAATAATTTCATTTTTATATACCTCTTTTCTATGAATTCCTTCAATTGTTGTCTCAAATAATAATTTTTTTTTCTTGGAGAAACGGAAATAAGAGCTTCAACGGGTTTTGATTTAGCACCGTATCATTTCTCCAGTCAACGAATTTTGATGAAAACAGCGAGGAAAACGTTTTTTTTCTCTCTCTCCATATGAACAGCTGGTGGTGGGAACCAACAGCTCAGCAATCGAATCCATCAATCATGGGAAATGAAATGAGATTCATTTCGGATATGTTCTTACAGTCCTTCCATCTAAATAAGCTCTCAGATGATTTTAAGGGAAGTCGTTAAAACCATGACTTCTACTAAGTTCACTTTATTTAATCATTTAGTTAAACATAGGACAAATACAAATGATTTTTTGCTCTGATTTTTTCTTTAAAATATGTACTTGAGGTTGATCACCGTCCCATTCTAACTTTCAACTTCCTCTTAGTTTATTCTTTTACCTTGTAACGTCTTCAATTGAGTTACTAAATTCTGACTTTATTGAAAAAAAAGTGATCTGTTGCATTTACTTGCATAGTTTCGGCCCCAAACGTTTTTGAGTGAAAAATCTTTCGCACTCTAAAGTGAATGCAAATGATAGTTTCGGGATCTTTAATTCAATTTCTAGTATTCCTTACAGTCCGTCCATAGGAAAAAAAACGATTCCGGAATAGTTTTTTGTTGTTTGTTCCTTTCCACATTAAAAACCATTGGCGACCATCGCAAAACAAATACTCCGTGCAAGTTAAAATTTTAAATTTTCATCTTCATCATAGAATCAGTGACGCAAGTAGCGCCATGTTTTCAACACGAAGTTAACGCTATTAGTATTCCACGGAGAAAAATATCCATGAAAATATATTTACACAAATATTAGCAAACACTCATGAATCATCGGCAACTATTACGTGAAAGTACACATTTCTTTGGTAGTTTTAGGTGTTTGGCGTGACAAAGAAAATTCTCACTGAACAATGGAGCTTGAGTTCAGAGTCATTATGAAGATGAAAATTTTTATCTCTATACCTCAGCTCTCAGTTTTCGCACCTATGTGAACTGTGTGCGTAGAAATTTCTCTGTTTATCGATGTTTTCTTGAAGAAACAACACAATTCACCCTATTGAACATTTTGAAGAAAATCCTTTATTTCGTTGCAATTGTCTACTAGTCAATAGTCCAGTTAAAATTTTTTGAGAACAAGTGTAATTTAGTAGGCTGTCCTAAAATTTCAAAGTTCTCTTTTCTTGAAATCGCTGCATTGGGAAGTGTGTTTATGTTTTCTTGTTATGCCAAAAAAAAGCGAGGTTCACGTGATACTTTAACGTAAGCATAACAAGAAAGCATAATTAAATTAGTAGGATTGAAAAGGTACAGTAACTCATTTGTCCATACTGTAGTGAAATGACTTTCAATAATCTTACTCTGTAAACTTTTGCAATATTAATGAAAATTAAAAAAAAACACACAATTTTATTCCAAATTTAAATTCAAATATTAGTTTTAGGTATTGGGGTCATGCTGTGTGATGATGAATTCCTTATGTTATCCTAATGATGTCGTACTCACATGTACAAACATGTAAGGAAAATTCTAAGTTTCAGTAAAATAAATAGTTCATATGTATGCAACTCGAATATTTTCAGGATGCACTCTGTCACTCAATTATTCTCGATTGTTTGTGTGAACGTATTTTTTCTTATAGTGACCTTCGTTCTCGCATTGTGTAATTTATGCGGTATCACCGATTCATTTTATAAATTCAATTTTCCAGTGATCGTAAGTTTCGCGAGTTTTTAACTAAAACAATTTATTTGCTGAAAAGAAACATTGTTTTGAAAGTAATGAAAGGACTTCTTCATTAAAAAAGTGTTGCTAAGAAATACTTAAATTGCAAATTAATATGAGAAAAACAAATACTAAAAAAAAAGTGTTTGTGTCACATTAATATTCAAGATCGTTTAGAAAAAAATACGATGATTTTGAAATTTCAGCAGATGAGAAGAGAAAACAACATCATTAAACATATTACCTTCCTGTACCAAAACTAGATTTCTCCTTAAAGATTCGAGATAATAAAGTTAGAGATAAAAAAATAGTCTCTTAGTTGTAATAGTACAAATATTTGTGGAGGATTTAATCAGGAACAGAAAGTCCACTGCAACAATTCGCCATATATAGATGATATTTTTATTTTATGCCTTAATAATGATATTTAAGAAAAGGAACAAAGGAATCATTAACATCTCATTTTTTTTCAGGAAAAGAAAGTATATATGTTGGCAGTTTTCATGTATCTTGTTAGCTTTATAATGGTTGGATCAGCGTTTATGGTTTCGACGTTTGTTGTCTACTGGTTTCTTCCATTGGTAAAGAGTTTTGATTTAAAACTTTTCAATTTTCCTTCCTTGTTCGGCTTGTAAGTAGTCACGAATCCTCAACTACGTGTGGATAAAAATTGGAAACTAATTGTTTCGGGACAAGCCAGAATGCAATTTCTTGGAATTCCAAGTATGTAGCAGGCATGGTTCATAATTCAAAATTTCCATAACAAATCTATATCATTTAACTTGTCTAGGGACCCACAACTTTTTGAAAGGAAAGGGAGAAATTTAAAATAGTTTATATCTAAAACCAGGCTGAGGATGCCAGTAGGCTGAGGTTGCCTGAGGCTTAGTTGAAATTCACCGATTCAAATTCACAAATTCAATTTCTTAAAATGTATGATTAAAATCGCATGGAATGTTGTAATGTGCTTGCAAAAATCGTTAAAATGCGCTGCAAAAGCCAGTGACAAAAATGCAAAAATCTCATCATCAAGCGAATGGAATTTTTTTTTCAAAGTAATGGCGCTGCATTTGAATCAAATTTTTTGATGTTGAATTCGTGTGCGGTCCATGAAGGTTGAATATGCGTGCATTACTGATGATGGAATATTTGCGCAAATCATCACATATGCCAGAAAATTTTGAGAAACTGACATAATGACAATTTATGTGAGAAAATATTCGTCAGTAAAATAATCATAAAAAAATAATAATAAAAAATCAAATAATAAATAGTGCCGTATAAATTTACGTGACAATGAATTCATCAATGTAGAGAATAGGTTCATTGTCATACGGAACTCATTTATCGATTGGGTGACGCATTTCTCAGTATAGTAGATCAAAAGACACTGTAGCAGGTATGATCCGAAGACTGCTCATCCACGTGTAGCATATCATTGGTACTGTGATCGTGTCGACCTCACTCTACATTCAGTACGGTGTGGTTTGTCTCATAATTTACTGTACGGATACGTCATCGGCCTTTGTTCTGCGACACTTACGACGCACGTAATCATCTGCGTCAAATAAGAGTCAACAGAGCGTTCATTTAGATCTACCACTATCGATCACTATTGATCAAAATTGAAGGAAGTGTGCAAAAATAGAGATATTCTTTTATGATACACGAACAAACAAGAAAGAAATGGGTCCTTTTTTAAAAAAAGACTCTAAAAGACTTGCAAATAAATTTATATCACTCGAATTCCTCTTTTCTTCCATAAATTACTTAAAACTGACCTAAAGTTGATTTGCAAAACTTTGACAACGCAGATATTACATTCAGAGGGCAGCACTGCACCCAAAACCAGACCCAGGACCTACTTGTATTTGTTGATCAAAATTCGATGTGCAGTAGTCGCACAAGGAGTTTACCACGGATCAATGTTTCTCGGATCAAAGTTCATCTACCAGTTTTTCAGTCCAATTACTTTTCACCGAGAAATTTGATAAGCTTATCAATTCACTATGTGGAATTCTTTCCGAATAATGAACTGATAAGCTTATCAAGTTCCCCACTACTGGAAATATTAATTTATTCCAATTATTGTAGCAAAATTAGCATGGAACAACAGGAATGTGTATTACAGCTTAACAAGTTGAATTATGGTTCCATATCGATCATTTTTCTTCCAACGTAACGGTTATTTACAAATTGGCATAGCTTGAAATTCTTCCTGTGCGTCTGATTAATACAATTCGGATTTTTCAGCACTCTATATAGATAACAGACGTATTTTTGATTATGTTTCCATGAAAAAACATGAATTTATTAGACTCATATCACTTTGTCAGGTACTCCTGAAATGTTCTTATCTACTGAAGAATTCCTTTGTTTTTCCGATTTTGATGAGGTTCTACATATGTAATAAAACGATCGCACAAAAAAAGTCTTCAACGTCTCTTGAAATGATTAACTGATATTACTGTTACTTCGGATTTGTACTAATTTTGGTTAATTTATATTTATATGATGATGAGAAACACTGTACGCTGCTTTCGTTACAAGTAAATTTAATTTACAGGATATTTAGCTGATTTTCACATATTCATGATAAATAACTTGATGTAAAGTGAAGTGATAATTGTGGATAAATTGTAGTAAAATTAATGTGACATGAAAAAAAAAACTAGTTGATAAGTTTGATCGAGGAAAACTGAGGAGATCTAGCGGGAGAGGAAAATTAATCAGTTTTGTACATTATTCTTGTTTGGATGCATGATATTATTTAAAATACTCGAACTGGGTTGCACCTGTAGCGGATCAATTTGAGGATCTTAATAAAGTAAAGTAATATTTTTATTTACTATATTACATTATTTATTTATTTATTTTTATTTTCAGGTCTTCACAATACTTACCACTGTCGCCTACATATATGACCTCATTTACAAACATGACGGGTCAATACAGGCTGCACTTTGTCCATAAACGATGAACAAAGATGATATTATTATATTTATATTTAAAATAAATAAAATTTATGAATAAAACATTTTACATACAGCACAAAAACTCTGTTAAGGCAAAATGCTAAAAGCACTATAGCAGGGTTCGTAATGAACCGATCGAGATCGACAGATAGATTAGTTTGAGTAGTGACAATGACAGCCGGTTTCTTCTTCTTTTTTTTTGTGACAGCTATCACAATTATGGTATTGTTGTGGTCGTATTCGATGCGTAGGCGTCGCCCATGTTTACAACGGTATCCACGACGTTTGAATGCTGATCTGAATGCGGAAAAATCAATTTAAAGGACATATACACATTTTCATGTTTTTTTTTTGCGGTTACGCTAGCAGTTATAAGTTTTAAGTATTCAAAAGAAAAAATAAGCGAGTTCTATTAATATTTATCGATCTGATTTTCTCATCAGCAAGTACTGCCTTGCCCCTGATTACTTGCAAAGGGCTCTCATTTTTTTTAATCGTCTACTTTCTCCTACATTTTAGATCTCCCTTAAGCAATTTGACGAGCCAGGATGTACGAAAGCTTTTGTTTGTCATTAGTATTCCACTGGGACGAACGAGAAGTGGAGGACGTGAAGAGAAATTTTCACTTTCTCTGAAAAAAAAGCAAATCCACATAATGAGGAACACAAGTAAAAAGTGCTCATGAACTAAGAATCGTTGAAAATAAATCAAGAAAGTTTGAAAAATCATTCAGATGTGTGTTTGCATTCAGTTGTTCAAATTCCAGTTAGAGTAGACCTCCTTCAAAGTGCTCTTAATTCAACCAAATCTTTTATCAGTTACATTTGCACCTCTTTCAGCTCCTTTAATTTTGATTATTACAACAGCAGAATTGTTTTGAAGGATTTTCTTATTTTGGTGGAGAGGAAGAGGCATGGATGGAATTGATTGAATAGAGTGAGTTCGACGCAAGGATCATGGTCCTTAGTGAAGAAAAGTTAAGAATTAAGCTGAGTTGGAATGGAGTAAGGACTGTCAATGATGCCACAAAATGTCATTGTCACAAAATCTAATCATGATGCAAGTAATTCAAGTAATTACGATCATTACTTGAATTACTTGTATTATGATTAGATTTTGTACGTTGCCTTAACATATCGTAATGCAACATTTCTGTAAAATTCAAACTGGAAGTTAGATTGACAGTTAAAGCTGGAGTTACAAATTTCGATCACCCACTTCCTACAGTTCGAGTGTATCAGCCGTAACTAACAAGATAAACATGTTACAAACTTGAGGAATCCCTTTTTGTAGGCATCACCCCACAAATCTGGAGTGGTACGGATTTCCGGTGGAGTATTCGTATACGGGGTCGTAGATTATGGAGAGGAGGGTGATTCCGTTCATCTCTTCCTAATTGCGAAGAAGGCGGCCCGGAAAACACGGCTTCGAGCTTCCCGGCACACTATTTTCCACAAGGAGTTCGATTGGAGCGCGCCAGCGCTGTGCGGCGCAGCATCTTCCGGGCCGTTTTTTACGACAATCAGGAAGAAATGGACGGAATCATCCTTCTCTCCATAATCTACTATGCCGTATGCGAGATGGCTTTAATTCGAAAACATTCGGGAACTTCCATCCGGGATTAACGTTTCTGGTGCGAGCTAGCGATCTCAGAGAGAAGCGATTATGGTTGAAACAAGTGAATTCTGTGGAGACCTTGCTCCCTTGACATATTATATGCAATGACTGTTATGTAGATCATTAAATGTACTCCACCTGGACAACCGAGCCTATCTGGGACCACTCCTCTCGTCGGGAATCTCTGGAACCTTGGATTATCAGTCACTAAAGGAACTGATTCCAAAATTGGAATTTCACTCAAAAGTTTTACTTATTCTCCCAACATCCATTTCCGTACCGCTCTTTCAGCGATTTTGTTCAGATTTTCAGTGGCGACGTTTTAATGCAGCGAACTAAAGGAAAACAGAAAGTGAGGCAGGAAGCAATATTATTCACTGCAAGCTAATCCAAATTCGCTTGCAAATTCAATTTTCAAAAAGAAGGTGAATAAAATTGAATTTTTGCACCTCCAACGAGAATCCTCCTTCGAAGTACGAATTTGAAAATCAACTGCTCTGCAAGAAGTGTCCCGAAAAAAGTCTTTTCAACAAATTTGGAAGAAGCGAACAGTGCAAGGCTGCCCCACACCACAGATTTCTTTAAATGAGCATTGCAGGATTTGGAGAAACGTGAGATAGACGCTATTCATCCCGGATTCAAATTGGGTTACTAAATACGTACTAGAAATCTTCTGGATTGTAATTAGAATCATAGGAATAGTGATCAATGGGTTAGTGATGCTGACTCTCCGGCTCTCCCAAAGACCGGAGTAGCTATTTGTTATAAAGAACAAGGAAGCACGAAATCTGGATAATTTGATAATTTTCTAATTTGGAAAAAGTGCCAAAGACGCACTGAAAGTGGTGAAACTATATGAAGAAGGCACATGGAAGCAAATATCACCGCGGGCAACAATTTCCAGTCAAACTTTGATTTTTTTGAATATAGAAATAAGTATAAGGAGGAGTTGCACATTTGTTTGGTGGTTTCAAAATTAAACTAAAATAAAGCAGTAGTCACAAAGCTACAGTTTTTACGAGAAACCATAAAAAGACGTAAAAAAAGGTAGAAAGAAAGGGAAAGGTCTGGCTCTAAGTGAAATTTGGAGTAACCAAAACAGTAGAAATACGATACCGGATGCTGCGTAGACATTATAAAAAGAATTGACATTATAAAATTGAGTTTTTGTTCTCCCTTTATCTTCCTGTAAACAAAAGTTCACGAAAAGAGTACACTTAGAGAAAAAAAGAGAAGGATGTTTTCGATTTTTCATAACCTAAATGCCATCGTTAAATAAATATGGGTGAATCTAAGCGGATGCGCGTATCGAGATTTGTTGATATTTTATTTTTGAATGAAATATAGTGGTATTATGAAGGCAAGCAGTCATACTTCAAATCCTTGCTATTTTGAATTAAAATAAATAAAATAGACGAAAGACTACCTTGAACTGAGGTATCGTGAATCGCATTCAAATAAACTTTTCTTTTCATGGTAAAAAGAAAATTCTTGCACTGCACGATTAGATGGGCTCCAAAGGAGGAACAAAAAATACAAATCCTGTGTTTATGGTGACTATCCTAGTGGTAGTACAAATTTTTAAACATATATGAAGCAAAAATCTTGCATTTGTTCTTAAAAGGTAGAAAAAAAAACAAGAACGCCAGCCAAAATTTAATCTTATGACGTTCTTTATCAAATCTTTTGAGCATTTTAAAAGATTCTTGAGCACTTGAGCTTATGCTCGTTGTTTTCAGCTTAAAAATCAACCAGAGTACATTGTTAGATGAAATGATGTGATTATAGTACAATCCTCCTTCTTCCGGAGAAAAACAGCCGATTCTAATGCGCAGAGTTTAGAAAAAAAACTATCCTATTACTGGAGAATAAAAATATAAAATTAACGGATATTATTAATATAAAATTATGGATTTTTATGCTAAAGTGAAGACTCAGAGTTGTAACTCGTTTAGACATCTGGAACACATCATATTATTGCTGTCTCTCCAGGAACATTAAAGGTATCGATTTGTTGATGTGATTTCCTAATAATTACCCTTGTTAAACAAATATGTTTATTTAAAAAAGTATTTCATTTCATCAGAATAATGAGAAGGATCTGTTGAGAGTAATCATAAAGTAATTTTTCCAGATTAGATTTTTAATGCGAATTATAAAAGATTGAAATGAGAAATATCTGTCAAAAAATCGATTACGCTATTTCATCTAGTACTACACTAGTGTTTACCTGTTACTTCTTTTCTTTCTCTTCTATTCATATCGCTTTTTTTCTCTATCATAGTTTTTGAGTCGTCTTCGTCACTATTCTTCCGATCTAAAAACAACTCACTTATACTATGAAAACCATCGTGATTCTAAAAAAATAGTTTTGTGTTCTACATTATTTTTGATAGCATAACATGCGTTAGTTCTCTTTTTTTCAGCCTGCTTCTCTACATTTCTGGCAAAGGCTGTTTACTGGAGGAAAAAAGAATGATATAGAACCTGTTAAATTGACGAATGCATTTCTGCGCGTTGCTATCGGATTAGAATCGAGAACATGTGCATGTCGTCGAGCTTGTAGTCGAATCTAAATTGGAAATTTGGAGAAGTTCCTGGATTTTTATATTATTTCAACATAAACCTGTTCCACTGGAAGAACCCTCCTTCGTTTCTTTGGTAGTTTATCACGAGCTTGAGTATGGGAGTAGAACATAGCAAAGTTGGAAACAATTACCTCAAAAAGCTGAATTGGAAAAAAAAAAGAAAAAAACGAGCAAAACTGACTAAAAATAATTGTCCTTTAACCTATAGCTGAGTTATGCAGTTTTTTTTCTCTTTACTTCTGTAATTTAATCACTGCAATTTCTACAATAGTAGTCAAGGACAACACACTATGAAATTGACAACGTCGGGGGGTCCCCACAAAAAAATAATGTTAGGGGTTTAGACTACGAGTTCCATAATCGTCCTGAGAACGGCGCTAGAAACGGCCTCTTAGTGCGATTTTTCCTACGAGACCCCTAAAAACGACATCTTTGTATACGCACCGGTTCCCTCAGCATCTTATTGATTGGTTTTACTTCTATAAGCTGGTGGAGAAACTTAATTGATTATCATCTGCTTGTTCGGGGACGCGGGATGTGTACTAGTGTTGGTCGTTTTAAGGTGCATCGTAAGGAAATCAAGGCACGAAGGGCGTTTCTCACGCCGTTTTTCGTAACGATTAAGGAGAATATCAGAATATAAAATCTATATCACTTACGGAAATATATACCGTAATTTTTCGTGCAGTGATTCCAGCAATATAAATTTCGTAGTATGCTCTTTTTAGAGAATCCCTTTTTAAAAAAGAAAGATATTTTCCCTTAGAAAAGAAAGGGATTTTAAACTGTTGTGCCAGCAGTATATTACCAGTACTCATAAAAGCTTTAGCAAAGTTTTAGGACGATATGATAGTACCATTGTGTTCAGTAATCGAGTAGTTCGATAACGCTAGAAGACGGATGTCCTTAATTTTTCTCTCTTTTGAACTTTTATGTAAGAAACGATAAGTGATTCAGCCAAAGTGAGGATTATTAGGATTTGCTTTCGTTTTGTCTCTATCTCTTCATTTTACAGTAAAATTCTCCGCATTTTTTCAACTATAAAAAACAAAAGAATGATGAGATCCTTCACCACAGTCTCGCTGTTAAAAAGTGATTTGTGGATCGCTTCTAAGGAGAGAGACCAGGACCAGGTTCTGTCTAGTATAGTTTTAAAAGTACTCGTTGCTTCTATTTGTTGCTATCGCTTGAAAACGCCACCGAAAACTGTGAAAAAGGGAAAAAAGAACTCACAGGTACTGGAAGTGCTATAGTTAAGACACCCATTACAGCACAAAGTGAACCAACAAGTCGTCCAAATGACGTGTGAGGAGTCATATCACCATAGCCGACCTGTGGATTACAGTTATAAGGCCAGAATTAAAGAAAAATAGAAAATAAGATTTTAAAAAATTAAAGAAGCGGAAGGAGGAAAAAAAAGCAAGGGAAACTAAGTGAAAGAAATAGGAAGAAAAGTAGTGAAAAAAATTTACAGTGGTCATGGTGCATATCGCCCACCACAAGCCCAACGGAATTGACTGGAACTGATTGTCTGGATTTACTTCCATTTTCTCAGCATAATAGACGAGAGCAGCAAATATAACAATGCCAAGTATAAGAAAGAATACCTTTAAAAATTTTTATAAGTTAATTTTTCTACTATTATGTACAATTTATCATGCTCATACCAGTAAAATCAATTCTTTAGCACTAGCACGAAACGTATGAATTAGAATTTGAAGACCTCTATGATGTTGAGTTAGCTTAAACAAACGGAAAATCCTGAAAAAAAAGAAATATGGGGAAAAATTTAAATTGAAGCAATGTTGTCAAGAAAAAAAAAGGTGAACCTAATCATTGAAAGGAACTCCACGACATCTTTTGGGGCATCTTCCAAAAGTCGAATAAAAATAGCATCAGCATAAAATGACAACGTTGCTACCTGAATCATGTAGAATAAATTTACGTAGTAATCAATAATTTAAGAACAAAGAAAAAATGTATGTTATATTTTTCAGCAGCACATGTAATAATTTAAGTCGACATTTGGTATATTTTTTCTCCGGAAAATTGCTGGGTATTCAATTCTAGTTTGTACACTGCCTAGGTAATCCGTTGAAATGTGGTTCACGTCAACTGGCACCATCCATAGGAAATAAAACTATCGCAAATTTTCAGCGTTTATTTCAGACATGTGACGTTTTCTGTACAACCACTTGACTATTAAGAAATTCAGAAAGATATTGGGAACGCATAGATATCTTCTTTGCCTACTGCTAACTGTTACGACAAGAAACAAAAATAGAAAAATCTGAGAATTACCAATTACAGATCTCATAAAATCTCATTTAAAAAAATCTAGCTAAGAAGGCTTTTCATCATGTATTTACAAACATCTATGTAAACTAAGGTCAAGCGAACTACATTTTTCCCAAATGTCCAAGTCAAATAAAATAAAAGTATATATAAAAATATAATAATACTCCTTATTTTTTGTTTTAAAATAGTGGTTCTGGACTACGTATCATGGATCTCTGCACACAAAGACTTCTGGATATCTTTTTCCTTCAAAAATCTCACGATTAAAAAGAGAAGTACATAGAACTCTGCATTCAATAAAGCCCTGCATTTTTTTGCTCAACAAAGATTTAATAAATTTTCCTAATGTCTCTAAGGATTTGATTTTCTTTAAAAATAAATTTTCCATATTTATCATTATTGAAAGACTGCAGCAGATGTGATATTCTCTCAGCCGTTGATACGCCTCGAGATTTGATTTTGTCCTTATAATTTCAAATGATTTTGTTTAAACAAACAAAATCATAAAATTTCCTCTATTCAGCAGCCAAAAAAAACGCTGCCGTAACTTCGTTCAGGTCGGGTCAAAAGTATGGAAAAACTGGATAACAACGTGTTCCATTTTTCTTATTTAGTGTGCAATTTTATTTCTATTTGCGTCGAACTTCTATTCATTGTTACTTCCATGTTTTTCCCTATAACTGGTTTCTCAACACGTCAATAGAAAACCCACAATAGTTCCTATACCGATCTCTGGATTTTGGATTTTTCTCTTTCAGAGAATCAGATTCCATTCCTCTTCTTTGTTTACAGACGTAGCGACAAAAGTCAATTAATAAAGGTGTAATTATCATGTTCTCGTCATATTCATTTCCCATCTAACTGATTATAATGCATTTGCGAAAACAAGACGGAATAAATACGTTTGAATAAAAATATTGAAAGAATAAAAGTTGGTAGAACTCACCAGATCAATATTATTGAGCGGTGATTTGAGAAATCCCCATTTTGAAGGACAGAATATGAATCGTATAATAATCTCTAATGTAAACCAAATATTACAAATGAGCTCCACCTAAATTATTTGATGTAAAATTAAAAATTATGCAGTAAAACGTAAAATTTCCCTCTGTTGGGGGAATGAAATTTCAACAAACCTGTCCAAAAGCGACATGTGGTTCGGTTGTTTGTCGGCTAACACCAACAATAGACCGACCATGATACGTCATATTTGTTGTTTCAATAACTGGTATACGAAAACTCGGATGAGTTTTAAGGCAAAACGATAGAATCGATACGAATATAAAGCATACAGAAATTCCAGCAATAATCTAAAAGCTTTGCTATATAGATAGGTCAATTTGTATATTAGAAAAATAAGTGAAATGATGGTTTGAAAGAAAAATAAATAAAAGAAAAGAAAGAAAAGAGAACGAATGAATTAACAGTGTTACCTTTGCCGATCGTGATGAATACGGTTCATCGAATAATGCCCATATCCTAGGTTTATAATACATCCATTTTGTGCGTTTCCCCTGTAAGATTAATTCAGATATCACATTTTTTGTGGCAAAGATTAAAATGTCACAAATTTTTCTGAAGTTCCAGATAATAGTGAAAAAATTCGGCGCCTTACATTGACTAAAAATAGATAAGATTTTAAGGTTTTTTTTAGAAATTTCTTTCTTTCTTTCTTTCTTTCTTCAATACACACATACCCGCCTTGCTCATTTATGTTATTCCAATGCTATGTATATTTTTATGAGAGTGTTTTTTTTTCGACAGAATGTGGATTTTCTTCACGAAACGTTAATTTTGTTATTGAGAAAAGTTATTTATACAATGCAATCGAAAACGCGAAGCAGGTGCAGCACGTAGTTATCAACTGAAAAATCTCGCAACTTCGCAGTAGAAGTCATGTTTAGGGAAGAAAGTCTTTTTTTTTTCTAAAATAACAATTGATAAAATGTGGAGATATATCCTCTACATGAAATCCAAAGAAATATAACAAGAAAATATATGTAACAAGCTACATTGGCAAAACCTAAAAATTCTAATTCAACCGCAGGCAATTTTCAATGAAACATCAATGGCCAGACACACTTTTTTTTTAGCGGATACAAAAAGATCCCAGAAGAATAATTCTTCCATCATGCACCATTTTGCAGCATCTGCTCAATGAATACTGCTCAATTTACTCGTGCCCAATGCTTCTTATTTTCCTCCGAAAAATTGTTGCAAGTGTTATGTGTCGTTTATTTTTCCAGTTATTCCACGAGCATTGTTAGTTTGATTCAAAATAAAAATAGCCAACATAAACGAAAACGACTATAATTCATTATTCAACCAGACACCCAACATAATAGAAAGCCCTCCTCCATTTTCACAATAATTATTTGAAATAATTGCAGTGGTGTTCTATTGTTAACCTGCATATTGTCGTATAGGAAAATTTTAACATGAACTATTTTTTTTTCTCGTTACAGCTTCACTCATAACTGTTGACTAGCCTCAAATTGCAGTGCGATTAGTCATTTTGTGCTGAGAGGAGGATGTATGGATCTCTTAACTCAAACAGCTATAGGATTATGTTCTTTCGAAAGAAATGCACATGTGCTCAATGAGTTGCATGGAATTGTAGGCGCTTTACAGCGCTTTCATTGCTTGAAGGATTCATAATTATAGATTTGAAAGTTTTTTAAGTTCGTACAGGTTGGTTGAACTAAACGTCAGGGTTTCGTGATTAAGCTGGAATAAAGAGGCGGAACACATAGAACCTTTTTTTAATTGAAATTGCCAAACTCTACTTTATATTCCGCTAATTTTATGAGATATTAACCTCATTACTAACTTAGATCATTGCTCTTCGTAAAACACCTCTTCTGTTCATTTTCGAAATCTCTGAGTGCAATCCTAGTTGCATTCTATGAATAGGCATTAATTCGAGTGTACTTGAAGAACGCTTATGTATTCTCCTTAGCACCTATTCATACTCATTTCTGAGAACGATTCATAAAATCAAAAGTAAAGAAATGATGAATAGAAGTTAATTTTGTTGCAAGATAGCACCTGAAAGTAATCCTCTTCCCATCCGAACTTTTTCATTGTATCTTGCTCTCTAAGTTGTGGATCATCTTCTCTTTCAACATCCATTCGATCGAGCACAGCCAATGTTTCCTGGGTGTCTCTGAGAAAGTGCGTGATTTTGTTTTGACATACGGATTAAAGGATATTCACAACTAAAAATAGCCGTTCTGCAATGGGCCTCGAATTCATCTTCATCCGTAAAAACACTGTAAAATTTCAAGACATCTATAAGATAATAATTGACTGGTATAGGTTAGAACCGAGAATCGAGTGGAAGCAATTACAAAAAACTATAAAATAAGTGCTAGAAAACGTTGCTACACTTTTTTGTCTCATAATGGCTTAAAAAAGGAAAACTACTTAACTCACACTCTTAAATGTATCCGAAAAATGGACAAAATTGGTTAGCATAGAAAAAAAAGTAACAAACTTTGCGTGCAGTAGTTGCATCCAACAACATGGCTCTGTATCACTAGCGTCCAGACCCCAGTATTGAAGTTCTTCTTCAAATAATGGACCACAAACATCCGTTGGATAATGTAGTTTACCCGTTCGATAATAATTAAGTACCTAAAAAAAATTATTCTATTCAATAATTGCTGGTTTTCTAAACATTCACCAGCATTGGCAGCATACCTGTGCAAAGACGGCTGGATGCCTATCAAAAAAATACTCGTTTAAGAGAGGATCGAAATTCGCGAGCGAAGGCGTCAAACTGAAAGAAATGAGGATGAGCTTTTTGTTTTATTTTAATACTAGAAAAAGTTAGAAATTCCATTATAGCCGTAACCTCCATTTGCGAATTTCGCCGCGGAAGAAAGCCGAAAGAAACTATTTTTAACCGTATTACTTCAATCCGATAAACATGAGTATTTTTTATTGAGAAATAACGATAAAATAATAATAATAATAAAGAGGTTGATAAAACCAGTAGTTAAGGAGTAACTTTTGGCAAATTTAATCTGTAAAAGTCAATGAAATAAAGCGGAACAAAAAGAATAAAAATTAAATAAAAGAATATCAAAAAGTGCATTGCGCAAATAGCAAAAGAGAAAGATTGCAAAAAATCAAAAAATTCTAGAATGTTGATGTTTGTTCTTTGAGCCTAAAATTGCCGTTTTTTAACGTATATAAACAAGCGAAAAGAAATATATTGGATTTAAGAATGGTGGAAATAAATTGATACCTTAAAGCTGGAGAAATACAAAGAGCAGTAAAATGAGTGGAATACAAAAGTTCCTTAGCAGAGACAACTCAAACCACGAAAAAAAAGGAAAAATTAAAGAAGCAGTGAAAAAATGTACAGAGGAGTGCAAATGCTTCGAGGTGAACGTGAGTGAGCATCGTTTTCCTTTTCGGTAAAATATAACATACCGGCTAAGTCGAGTGGCTGGAATTTTCTTAAGCGTAGCCTGATATGTTTCATGTCGTACACCTCCGACATTCAGCACGACTCTTTCGTCCATAGGAAGGCCTAAATTGGAATAAATGCGGTGGAAACTATGGAGTGAATACGAAAAAGTGCACCCATGAGAAGGATAAATGAATTAAAGTGAGCAGTTAGATGTTTACAGCCAGGCTTGAATGAAACGATGCAAGCATTTTTTTTCAGCTTGCTGAATGTGCTCAGCTATACTTGTTAAATATTCATGATGCAACTAAATGAAAACAACTCAAAGACGACAACGGAGCCTCAAATGGACTCATGAGGTATCCATTCGCCCGCTTGCGCCTTACGCACTGACGTTCCGATGCGGTGAACTGGGAATGCGCCAGGATGCACCCACTACCTCTCTTTCAATCACATTCAAGTGGTTTTTGGGATGAAATCAACGGCCAAAGCTAGTGTTGAGCTCTCGCCTGAGGAACGAACGCTAAGGAGGATGTGATTTATAAAGAGTCTCTACCACGCCTCTATTTCTGAGTGTTCTTAGCTTTTGTGGCATGTTTGAAAACATGTTTGAAAACAGCTGCATTGTTAAACATACAACGGTTTCGGGATGTTGAATATACCCGGGATTTCGCATCCTCCACATTTCTGACGATCGTCGCACAACATGAGACTGCTACAAAGTGAAATTTTGGCGAAAATGAGTGTCGAGTATTCATAAGTACATATGAGTACATACCTACTATGTTTATGAAATTATAGTGCAAAGAAATTGATGTGGTTATTGTGGATTGAATAATGGGTTATTTTTTTTTCATATTTCTCTTGGGGATAAAAGAATAAGAGCAATGCGGGTTCCTGGTGAAAGCAAATCGGCCACGGATATCAGAGATGTTTCGGGTCGTTACGAGGCGAGAACACGACCTCAAACAATATGAGCGACGGGGCCATTGTGGTTACATGGCCTACGAGATTTGGTAGAATCGTCGAACGAAATAGAGGGCGGGCTAACAGATGTAGCATTTTTCCGCATAATATTCGTCATGTTTCCGGGGAATTTCGCCGCCAAATCTCGTTGGCGCTGAGAGGAACTTGAGATGGCGACATAAGCAAGCGTTTATTTTTCAACCACGTCTTATTTATGTGTCATTCATGTCAACGAACATTTAACTACTTCTATGAATGGATTCTGGATTGTAAAGGAACGCTGAAATCTTTTCGTGGAACATATACAGGTTGACGCTAACAATGTAGAATCGATTGTGTGAAGAGATTTCAAATGATTTCCATAAATATAGAAAAAATTTTGGTAATTCTATGGATCGGAAATTTTAATCGATAAGTAAATTATTATTGTACTAATAGAGTTAAACGTAATTTTGGCGTTAAGAGATTTTTTCGAGAAGGAACTACCAATGCTTTGAATTGGCCATAATTTTGTAAAAAAAAATTGGGGCTTTTAAGTGAAATTACGGAAGAGAATAATATTCAATTCAATGTACGGCATAGCTGAAAATAACTCTAGCATAGGATAAAATCCGAAAAAAAACACAACTCATTAAATATTTCTCTCAGTGCCGACTGTGTTATACACGGGATTTCACAGAATTAATATTTTCAAGAGATATGAAGAGGAAATCTCTGCAGATGTACACGCGAATTCGTGACAGCACTAAAAACTTTGGGAATAAATGAGGCGATAGATCAATGATGTGACTAGAGTTGTAGATACGAATTTAAAATTCTATTCTAAAATATCTAAAATTCCAAAATTCTAAAACAGAAGAAGGAAAAAAAAGCGAAATTTTAAACGTTTCTTCATTTATTTATATTGTTGGCGTATTTGAGACAGTTAAGTTGAGGATTTAGAGGAAATCATTATGATAGCTGCGAAAAGCAAAATATTTTCAAACAGTATTAGTCTTTCCTAGCAGCAAAATAATGAGCTTCTTCTCCATCTCAATCCTACCACAATTCTCGTGCCATGCCCAAATGGCTCCCGAAAACAACGACAATGAGCTTGCACTTGAATAACCGTCTGGAATTCTTCGCGATGAACAGCTAAAAGCGGAAGGAAATCTGAGTGCATCTAATGCATAATAGTGTCAAATCACTTTATGGTTAGTGTACGTCGGACAAATTATGGATAGATCGTCAATCTTAACGAATTCCGACACGACCAAAAATCGCACTTCTTCGTATACGCTCGTTTGAAAAACGCAGTGATGTGAGAAAGTTGCCTGCTTCATTCAAAGCGGAAATGGTTTGCCACTACTAACACAATAATATATATATATATATATATATATATATATAAGTAATATAATAATGTATATTATATGAATAAAACTAAAATTGTGAAGACGAATTACTTAGAAATTCATATCATTGCCTTGTTTTAAATTATTTAGTAAAAATCTAAATCAGCTGAGTTAAACTTGCACAACTATCATCCTATGATTGGAAGAATGCCAAGAAATCTCGAGTGTCAGATAGGATCATTCAGGATTTCTCATCAGATCGCTGTAGCTAAGTTTCAAATAGCAAAATGATATATACACTAATGAAGAGCAGGAAATTAGAAAATTCTGTTAAATACATGTCATCAACGTTCGAAGTTGATAATGATACTGATAAGTAGAAAATAACAAGAATATTTGCAAAAGAAAAAGTGATTTTTCTATTCCTGAAAACACATGAACCCAAACAATAAGTGGAACTGTGAAAAACAACGAGTGAAAATATGGATTCAGTTGTCCATGCTGATCAACGGTCTCATATACTGCGTAGTCGTGTACCTATACTCTGTCTGTTCCAATTTCACACATGTTTATGGAAAAGAATCATATTTGGATAATGCACGTCACTTTTATCCTTAAATTTGGCTGATTAGAATCGCATTCGGGGTGTTTAAGCTTTATTTTGTTGATATTAACGAATACATGTGCTCATATATGTAACAAATTACAATAAGGTATAATTTTTAAACTATAAACAGAGGAAGATGTGAAGAGATTCTAAAAAAAATTGTTTTTAATAATAAAAATCAATGAGGTGAAATAACGCCAATTCTCGAATTTTTTTTTTGCCTCAAATGATAGCACCTGAGATCAATAAATTCCAAAAACGTAATATACTACCTTTTTTTCTCGTAATGTAATCTTTGGTGAAGCGAGTAACGTGGCACCTGGGATAATTAAATTCCAGGAATCAATGTACATCTAAAGAGCGATGTTACTATTTTAAAACATGTCGTATTTTGTTGAATTGATAAATGAGTTCTCTACGAGAAAACAAGGATATTTTCCGGGTTCAATTTGTAGAAAAAAAAGTTCCACCGAACGAAAAACACTCACTGCTGTCTATGTGCACTTTGCTGGCGCATCGAATGTTCAACGCTCTAACATTTTTCCCTCCATTATGTATGGCAAAACAATAGGAACCCATTCTTTTGAAATTTTTATTGTAGCTCGAATATTAGAATTTCCTAGATCATTCCTAGCAAAATAGACAAATCACGAAGAGGATCAGTAGAGCAGGGATTGTTGTCGTTGCCCTGCTAAGAATAAGAGGAAGTCTTCAGTTAAGTACTATATGAAATCCTCTGGAAGAAAATCAATATCAAAGGAACTAAAATGGTTGTAAGCGAATTAGTGGTTGACAGTGTGATCAAAATTTAAAATCTAATCTTCCTTCAAGAATGACAAATTTTTGAAAATTTTCCCAATACATCAATTTCGTTTCAATTTGAATTTCAAAAATTCCTGCTCTTTAAATATATGACGTAAGAACGAAAATAATAAGCATTTCGAATCAGTAATTAACATTGGAGATGGAGTGCACGAAGTTCCAACTTGCTCCGCCCACGGTTCGTGAAACGTTGCGATCGGATTGCACTCAGATTTGAGGTTCGAAATCACGAACCCTCATTTCTCAAATTTATTCCTTATAAAATTAATCTACGTCCTATTTTGTTTTCATTGAGAACTATAACAAATTAACAATTTAATTTTCAATCAATTTTCTAGCTTTGGCACTTTCAACTTGCGAAATTTCTTTTTTCTTCTTCCTTTGTAGAACGTGTCTCTAGAGAGGATTTTCTGGCAAAAAATAAAAAATCTCGTCTATGCAAAATTTGAGGCAAACGTTTTGGGTAGGTCGACGCTGTTGACATGTGTCCTAGCTTTTTGTAGAAAACAGCGTTAGATCATAAGAACAGCAGTTTTTTTTTTTACTTTTCCATTTTTTTTTTGTTTCAGAGTAGAAGGAAAACACGGATTTGACTTGCAGATTGTCACTTGTTCACTGTTTCCATTATTGGCTCCCGGAGACACGAAGATGAGCTTGGATCTAGTACTAATGCCCTATAATTTTGAGTAAAACGTTAACACAGCTCCTTAGGTTGATGAACTCTCTCCAACTAGATTTTCTTGAACGTTTACATAGTGCGCGATAAAAATTCGGGGATATCCTGAAGAGTGACATACTGGAAATAATTGAAAATCATCCAGATAATATTTGCAATAAGTTTTGAAGTGTTGGAGCACTGCTTTTGTTTTTGCAGTCCACTTTCGCCGAGTATCATCATTTTTCAAAGCATGCACCATTTGTTTGGTTCATTTCAAGAACGTCTGCAAATGTTTTATGAAATTTGTTTCTATGACAACAGTAAGGTGATAAAAGTGAACAAATTATTAGGAAAAAAAAAGAAATTGGTTAACAATTTATGCACGGAAAAGACGTATCCTTGATTGAGGTCATTATAGAAAGATTCAGCTTTCATAGTATTTCACAAACAGTTAAATATATTAGTATTCTAGCAATGCTTAAAACTCATGAAAAGGGTCTGTTGTTAAAAAAAAACCTCTTCAAGAGGTCCAATTACGTTCAAAAAATAGTCTTGTTTTTTGTAATATATAATAGCTGTTACTCATTTTATTTCAAGTGATCGATATGCCAAGAGATTTGATGCATCAATATGGGATATTCAGGATTTTCTAGAACATTTCACACCCCTTTTTTTAAACAGGTGCCGATTGAGGAAAATATTATAAAAAATAAGTAGATAAAGACGATTAGGGCAGAACTGCTTCAAGAACTAATTAAGGGATAGACGTTCTAACATCTATGAAGTGAAATATCTGAAAACATGACATGCATATCTTCTTCAGTCCAGCTCCACGTCTCCAAATTTCAGAATTTCGAAATTTTCTGAGTTTTTCAAGAAAAAATCCTAAATTTAATAATAAGATAATAGTGTAGGAGAATAATAAAATAATGCCATAGATAAATTAATAATGAAATAAAGTGTAGAGTATTCTCTAACGTTGTTTTAATCAGAACTCTAAGGTTAGTGGAAATACTGTAGGATCAAGTAGTGATACAGTTCCTGAGTAGGGGGTCCGGATATGTGGTCAGCTTTATGGCAGTCGTCTTCCTTACTCTTCGGGCTAAAGTCACATCCTCGACATGTTTACGAGCAAATGTCGGACTTGTCTTTACTGCTTCAAATATGTACATTCATTCATCCGAAGAAGTTCTTATTACTTTTATTATTTTTCACCTACCTTCACAATTACCGTAATCATTCTAAATTTTATTATTCTCTTAGTAACTGTTGTTTGATGCGTAAAAATCTCATGGAACGCTATTTTGGCTTTAATTCGACTGTCCAGACACCCATTTTCACTGTGAGGGATAAAGTGCACGGCGTTGATCAACCTCTATGGGGATACGCCCACGCGTTCGAGATCAAATCAAGATCGCTTGAGGTTTATGAACGTGTGTGCAGCCTCACAATGACTTTCTGAGGCGAGCCGATGTGTCAAGTTAGTGTTTTTTTCTCCCACACATGTCTGGTACCAATTTATTGACGCCAGAAAGATGAAGGGATTAGTTGGGATTAGGCGGGATTCGGACCATCAATCGAAGCTGCAGTCCCAGCAAGAACCTCCTTACCGGCTACGAAACAGCTGCCCAAGTTGCAGTAAAAGTTGCAAAAGGAAAAGAAATGGCTGCAGAAATCCCTTACACAGCATTTTGATTATGACAAATGGATCCGAAAAAAAAGACGCACTCTTCACAGCGCGTTAACTTCCCGGATTCTAGATTTTTTCTGGGATCTTAGAGAATAACCTCTCCTTATTCGGCCAGTCAACTCATAACTTCTTGTTTAGAGGAAGAAGAGAAAGTAGAGATGATACGAATGTGAAGTTCCGGTCATGTTGGATTTTCCAATGAGAAACAAATAAATCTGAGGTTTTCATTAGGCGTATAAAGTTAGCTGGTTGGTCATAAATGATAAGTATAGGGAGCATCTGAGCGCCAGGACCCAATCACCGCTCCTGAAATGAAATAAGAGGACCGCAGTGTGATCTAAAAGAAGTACTTGTAAATGACGATAATAATGTAACGCTTCGGTCATATCAACTACAAATAACGCTATTCATAATTATTATTATTGTGGCACGAACAATATACATAATCATACGTTTGTCATAGGTACATATAGGCAAAAGCTATTTTAGTAATAAATTTCAGGATTCTCTGTTACCAATGCTAATTTTGTTTCACATTTGATAACTAAGAATTCCTTGAAGAGATGTCATCCGAAAGTTTTGAAAGGCAACAGAAATAGAGATTTCCTATGTGTGGATGCAAATATTTGGTTACTTAAAGGCATCACCTCAGGAATCTGAGGTGGAACGGATTTCAGGTGGAGTATTCGTATACGGGACCGTAAATTATGGAGAGAAGGTTGATCCCGTCCATTTCTCCCTAATTGCCGTAAAAAACGGCCCGGAAGATACGGCGTCGAGCGTTTTGGTGCGCTATTTTCTACAACAAGTTCGATCGGAGCGCGCCAGCCTTGTGCGGCGCCGCATCTTCTGGGCCGTTTTTTACGGCAACTAAAAAGAAATGGACGGAATCACCCTCACCATCACCGGAAACTGGAATGCGGTCAGTAACGGCTACATACCTATGCGGTCTATCACAAAAAGAGCACAAACCCGAAATAAATCTTGTATGGAGAAAGTACCCTTTTGTGTACCATTTCTTTCCGATGAGGTTAGCGCTGCTATTCGGCGGTGTCTGAGGAAAGCTAAACTTGAAGAATCTGTTGCCATCGTGGAGCTCCCCCCTAGTAACCTTAAGCAAATACTCATTCGGAATCGCCTATACGATCGTATTTGCACGACACCGGAGTGTAAAATATGCCCGGATAACAACGAGGGTGATTGCATGAGTTCATGTGTTGTTTATATGATTTCCTGTGTACAGTGTGGTGACGAATACATAGGAGAAACAGCTAGACCACTATGTATTCGAATCAAAGAATACCTGGACGGCATACAATCATACGACTCCACTGCATTGAGTGGTCACAGGGTGCGGCGTCATAACGGAGAAGATTTTGAAGTTAAGATCACGATTTTGGCGCGCGAACCTAGCATTGCGGCGCGCAAGGCTCTGGAGGCTTTTTGGATCCACTCCAAGAGTCCAAATATGAATCGCAAGGAGGAATGCTTCTCCATTACGCGGGAACTCGCGCCTTATTTAAGGCTGATATTTGATTGCGCTAGTCACCTCACAACAGGTATCTAACAGTGGCAGGATAGTCAGCTGAACCTAAGGTACGATGTTTTCTTCCACTGGTAGCTATGAGGCCCAACGGTTAACGTAGGACTTTCTTTGTTGGGCGGATAAGGCGTTTGATCTGATTAGTCACATTCGATTTCACCCCTTTCAGGCTCTGAAGAAGGCGATATTGCCGAAACGTTAGCCACGAATAAAGGACTATAACTACCTCGTGTACGGCTCTACTAAAGAAAAAAAAATTCCAGTTTTTTTTTCGGAGCAATTCTGCGTATAGGAAATTAACTTTGAGTGTACTTCCTCAATTTCATCCTCAATGTAATATTAGGATAAGATTCTTCGGCGTATCAATCCACTTGGGATGCGCTAACGCGTTTCACTGAAATTCGTACACGTTGAAGTTTTTGGAACGAGTGTCGGCCTATACAATGACTTTTGCAGATCCAAGCCGATGGTCAAGTCAGTGTTTTTATCTTGACCAGACAAGTTTGGTACCAGTTTATGGACCCCGGAGGGATGAAAGGTTTCGTAGACACTAGGGCGGTTTCGAACCATCGACCATGCGGCCACAGTGGACCTCTAACTGACTTCGCTACACCCGGCCAAAGTGATATTCTTCCATAGTATTAGTACAACAAGTTAATTTCAGAACGTTCTAGAAAGCATGCTAGAAAAAACCGGTAGATGTGGAAGGAATAAATAAGAAGAGGATTATGAAATTCTTTGGAAACGCAATCAATATTTGCCGTTGTACTTTTTCTGCCAGGGAAGTAAAGGATTTATTGTATGACTCTTGCATATTTAAATAGTAGCTAGTACAACTTCTGAAAATAAACTGTTAACGAGTACGATGATAGTTTGCCTGAGAAATGTATTCGCGCCGAATAATGTTAATAATCAAGGATTTTCTAAGGTAGACCTAGATCAATACGAAAATTAGGATTGCGTTGTAGTGTTCCAGAAGGCGAAAATAAGAATTAGATGAATAACTGTATTCTATATTGCCTAGCCTATCCATTAATTTCCATTCTCAATCGTCATCTGTCATTAGTTTAAGGAAAAAAATAATTTTAAGGAATAAATGGATTGATTTGAATCGCATCAAATGTATGATTTTTCTTTTTCTTCACAATTATTGCAAAATAGAAGAGACTGCTCGTTAAGTACTGCACTTAGGAGAGGACTACTTGGATTCTCCTTAAGCCTATTTTGACGGAATTATCACAAAAAATTTCTCATATTTATTTTTCTCTTTGCGTATAAAAGCTTCATTAGCAGCGCACATATGTGTGCTTCGTTGTTCCGTAGCAGTCAACGAAATCCCTCGTCGTCTTACTCAGGCTTTGAATAATTTCCTTGTTGTCAACATCCGAGACAACGTTGCGTCTAGCATGCCAATACATAATACATCCGAGGAAATGGTGTCATCGTTGGAACAAAGGTGTTTTTTTTTGTGTTGCCGAATGAGGGTGAGATGGGAAGAAGCAGCACATATTTACATGGTACATTTTTAGAAAATTTTCTTTTTAATGCATAGAAAATATTGGGAATATTGGTCCGAAGTCATTCTCTCTGGTGCCGTGATGTCTCTCAGCAAACAAATGCTCATCTGGGAAGGTCAGCAGTGGAATAGAAAAGGACTTTGTGGAACAACGAAAAACAAATTTACCTTTGTATTGTTTTAAATATTTTTTATTGTTTACTCTCGAATATTCTAGCTATGAACCAAATTCTTAGAGAAAATTATCTATGATTGCAAAACCTTGAAGTAGAACTAGAAATCTATTGCTCTTCTAAGAAGGTAGATTCGGCAGAACTTTCTAGACATACATAGAATCCATAGAATCTGAGGATCACATGTAAAAAAAGGATTTTTTTTTGAATGAAATAAAGCAATGCATATACTTTGAAGTGCATATAGTCATTTTTTTCAGAGGTTTTTATGTGTCATACTGTACGTTCCTTTTTTCTACCGTTGTCTTATGAAAAATATTACGGTAGCAACTTAATCAACAGCATATGAAGAGGGATATTTGCTGCAGTTTCCTGGTTATGAGTGATGTAAAAAAACGTATAATCATCTGCTTTAGATTCCCAGAAATTTCTCATGAATTTTAGAAATTTACATCAATTCAGTTCTTTATTACTGTTTACTATTGAGTAAAATAAATAATATTAGCATATATCCATAAATATAGTGACAAGAAATTATCTTTAACTTATAGAGAACGGTTTTCCTACTCAACAGATAAAGTTCTTTCCTCTATCAACATTACGTACAATGTCCTATATTTTACGACAAATCCTACAGATATGAGAGAAATACTCGTGTTTTTTTCGATATCTGTGCTCATAAGTGCTTTCAAGTTGTAGTCATCAGTAATCTTATTTGAAATTCAATAACTTCACTTCACTACTGGCTAAAAATAGGAAGGCTTGCATATGTTTGGATCCAAAAATACGTGCGAGGAGAAGTTTGCATCCTCAACATACCCTTTCCGTAAAGTAGCACTCCATGTTGTACCTGTTTCATTAGCGAATATGGGAAATTAGTCGTCGTCCACAAACTAACCATGGTTTCTTCGTGGTGATACGTCGAACCTTCTTATCTCTCTCTCCCTTTCTCTGGAGAAAGCATTTTTATAACTAGCAATTCTTTCGAACCGAAGCACTTCGAATACCGGAGGCCTTAGAGTGATGGATGGGACCTTTTCTCGCTTTCGGAAAGAGTAAAATGTAGAGTAAATAAAGCAAGAGCTTCGAAATACGAACCAAAACTACTGAAACTCACACGAAAATCGTCGTCCATCGTCAGCGATACTACTCGTGGTAGAATTTCGATGCTGATACCACATAGCAGATTAGGGAATAATTTAGAAAATGTACCGAATATGATCTATTGTTTTTAGTATGTACGTGTTGACGATGTGGTGAAAGCGAGCGCGAATTGAATACGCTGCTGTTGAAGATGGATGTATAATTCTAATGTAGGAGACCAGATGAGAATCACGCAAGGGGTTGTCCGTTCAGCGGAAGAACGCCAAAAGCGGTAGTTTGAAGAGAAGCGACACCAAGCTTACGAGTACTTGAAGAGCCAACAACGGATGAGACGAACGCCTCCCGCCTCCGGTGCAAGTTAACCCGACGAGGAATGTGAATGAGGAACCGAACCTATCCACAAATTCCCCACTCCATGTTCGCCGACATATTTGCTTAGGAGTAAACACATGTTTAACTGGTTTACTTTTACCAATAGCTACTTCTACGAGGATATTGGATGGGATTCCAATACAAAAACTACGTTTGGAAAATGCCAATTATTCATAAAAGAAGAAATATTAGAATCATAAAATTAGACAACTGCAATTCAACCATTACACCCTCGCCCTGTTTATCTAATAAACTCTAGAAATTTTAGCATCTTTTCCTTAGCATCATTGAGTTACCGTGTTCAATTGCAACACATCTAGATGGATTCGACCCTCACTTTTTACAGTAGGCTCCTCGACAAAGACATCCATCAATTTCTTAATTAGAACCCACCATTTTCTCCAAAGTAGCAGCTTCCAGAACGAGAAAATTGCGAAGATTTTGTGGAATCAAATCTATTAGTAAACATTACGAAGTTCAATATGTAACAGTGAAGAAAAATAGAAGGAAAGGCGTTTGTGATGAGGTTTTCTTGGCAGTAAACAGGCAGCGTCAAACGAGGTCACAAATAGACGAAGATTTGTCGAAATACTTTGTAGATTCCCGAATTATTGTGGGCGGGTTGGTTAGATTTCATTGGAACTCCTAATGCGCAAACACGTCGTGCACATAGGATGGTGGAGAAGACGGGGAGACTTTGTTTTTCACCATAATTGTTTTATTCTATTGAATTAAAGACCAATACAAACTAATGTTTCCATTAAGATCTTAGAAGTCCTCCTAAACAGTTAGCTAAGAATTAAATTTCTTAAATCAAATCGAAAAAAAGTATTTTTTAATTTTTTATAAGGTTAAGCTCGTTTAGCGAATATCACAAGTATAATGCAAGCAACATAGGCTATCTAAAACTATAAAGAATGATCATATTTGAAAAAATATAAGGAAATATGAGTCACTGATTCCAGAGAAAAAAAGAAGTAGTAAGAAAATTGTTGCATAAGAGTGGGCACTGATTGCAGTAACGACATCCACGTCTAGAGTCATGCATAACAAATTGAATTTTGAGAAAGCGATGACGATGTCTGGACACATCCTCGAAAAGAGAAAAAAAAGACCAATTGTAGAAATATGCGTAAGTTTGATATGATTATTGCAAGTGAGTAGAAGAGTTTTTGGACGACTCCACCACCTAAAGAGATCTTTCGTGGACAAAAGAACACTACGGGAATATATGTATGCATTGCTGGTTGCTGAGCAACATTCTTAGCGCTGATCCTTGTTCTACTTAAACACACTAGAGTGCTAACGTTGAAGATTAGTCATTGAAAATGAGCGACCCGACGCAGATACGATTTCATCCCATCTCTTGGCGAAATAGCGACCTCTTGAACCTCAATATGAAGCGGCTGAGGCTAGTGAAGCCGAAGAAATGACGTGAAACCTTGCACATCTTTCTTATACATGCATGAATTTCGGTGAATAATAGAGTGTACAGCTTCTTATGTTCGTCAATTGTTTGTGGATCTTTCCAAAATTCTGCAGAAAAGTTGTTGATAAATAGAATTGTAAATGTGAAAAAAGATGTTGATGTGAAGTACCGATGAAAAGCACATATAGGCGAAGTTTATGGATGAATCAATCTCAGATATGCAATATGTTATCTGATACTCTGGATGTCTCACTGCAGGAAATCAATTTACACTAAGGATTTATGGATGAAATTTTTCCAGAAGTTTTGAAAAGTCACCATGCATGAAAGTTTTCGAATCGAAAGTGTAACTGTGTGCAAAGCATTTTGACGTCTGTTTACAGGGCACGTTGTTCATCTAGGATTACCTGTACAAATAAAATTTAAAAAAAGCACATTAAACTATTATGGTTACAAGGAGAAAAAAAAAAACAAAGATCGTAGTCTATATTTGATGGGGATCTTGATTAAAATGTTCATCCACAACACGTGTCTGTTTTTCAATAATTGAATCCCGGATGTGTATTGTAACACGGAATTAATTTCAGAGTTAAGATGCATCAACCCAGAAAACCTCCTTAGAAATTCTGGGCATGCATATTTATAAGTGAACACTCATGCAAACACATATTTCTAGATAAATGTTTTAAAAAATAAAGGTCGATCTATATTTATTTAATGAGGGTGTCCATATGGTGAGGTAAAAGTTCCGGAAAAGAAAAGGTAATGAGTGAAAATGTTTAACATATTTAGCAAAGATTACTTTCAAACTATATCTGCTCGCAAGTAGCAAATAACTCCTGCAAAAAATTGCTGTACTTAGATAAATAGAGTAAATTTAAGGGTAAAAATATATAAAATTTTTTCACGGATATCAAAGAGGAGGTATGAGTCATGTATGTATTATCAAAAAGCGAATGTATTTATGTTACTCGAGACATTCTGAAGAAGCATAGGAACGATAGCCGGATATGAAAACGAAGGCAGAAATAGGGCATAGAACATGCTGAGTATTATTTACATATGAGGCTGAAGAGGGGCTAAGGATCAATTGCGGTCGAGGAAAATCCATGGATAGAGGAATTTGTGGGAAGTTCTCGAATGTTCTCAGAGTACATTTGTATTGGTAGGGAAGGTATATGGTTGCAAACAATTCCGAAAAAGAAAAGGAAATAAATATGGTCTAACATATGAACATATGGTAAATGCATAATATAAATGATTAATAATGTGAAGAGAGGTGAAAGAAAAATGAATGTAAAGTATGATAAATATCGAGAACTTACAAAAAATAAAATTTAAAACTTGTAAATTCTTTTCAACATATATTAGATATATATAATTGTGAATTTGAGCGTTTGATATTCCAGCCACAAGCATCAAACATGTTTACATTAAACAACCGTCACAGAATTGTGAATGCGAGCGTGACCAGGTGAAATAAGATGTTAAAAAAAACATCGAGGATATCGCCAATTTATGCAGCTCTGGAAAAATGACACGTTTGTCGAAATTTCCTGCAGCTCAACGTTTCGTCTATTCAGTGTAATAGAGGTTTTCGTTTTTCGCATAGGTTTAATTTTTAGCGATATGTAGAAGTGTGCTCGCTTAAATTTCAGGACGTTTGTACTGAAAAATGCTGACAAGTTTCCTAACATACGTGAAAATTATTATTTAAATATCCAGACGAAATCGATGTTTTTCCACAAAAGAAATCCATTCTTTTAACTTTATAAATAATTTCATATTTTTTGTGTTTATATCTTATACACCTTTTCTAGAGAAGTTGAATTAAAAGCTATACAACTCATTTCTCCCTCTCTCTCTCTCTCTCTCTCTCTCTCTCTCTCTCTCTCTCTCTCTCTCTCTGATCTTCTATAATACATTATTTAGCAACTAGTTCAGTAACTTTTTTGTTATTACGGGAGTCAACCTATGGTATATTTTGTGGATTAGTACTTGTATATGGAACATAAAGGAGTCAGTTCATATAAATTACCTCAGAACGTCGTGTCGTAAAGAAAGAGTTTCGGCTGCTCTAATTAAATTTGAACTCAGACGTTGTTTTCAACCACTAGTAACAGCTCGAACTCCTTAGTTTCTGATCAAGATTGCGAAATTAAACTCTTCAAAAAATAAAAATCACCTCGTTTTTTGGATAAGAACTTGCCTGACAAAGAGAGAGAGCCATTAAGAAAACCATCTAATCAAAAAAAAGGTTCACTGTATTTCAGGTAAAATCACTGGTCAAGAGGGTTGCTTTCCAGACTTCATGTACATAATTCCAGTCAATACGATAAAATATTCGTCTAGCAATCCAATGAGCTGAATAAATGGGAGGGTGGTTTCGAATAATTGGGAAGTTTCATATTTCCAATATATTCTTGTATATTTAAATTGGGATCAATTTGTACACGATTCTTCAGGACTGGATTTCAGGATATAAAACGCCCATTTTTGGCATATAGATGCAGTTTTGCTGTAGAAAGTGGGTAATGGCGTAGTTTCAGGTAAATCTTATCGTAGTCATCCACACAATGCGGATCCGAACGTTTTTTTAAAATACTGGAATAGTGAGATAGAAGTTCAGCAATTTAATGTTAATTAATGGTATAACTTTGTGCGCAAAATAAAATTGGATACAAAAACGACCATGAAAATAAACAAAATACGATTTTGTGGTTGTGAGTGATATTGGCTAACATAAAAAAGTAAATAATTTCAGTTAGGAATTCACGTCACCTCTCTATAATGCATTTAGGATTCTCTATAATGAGAAGTAAAACTCTAAGGATATTTTCCTAGGAGTGCTCCCATGATCATTCGACCTGTGTTTTCATAGGAATACTGAACTTTTCTATTATCCAGACAATAAAGGACACTTATATCTACTGTTGAAGTTAGAACTAGGTCTAGGAGTTACTTAAATTTAACCTTGAATGCGAATATTCCGCAGACGCCTGGGGCGAGCTTCAATTTTTTTCTCACCTCATTGTCACTGCAATAATCAATATTTAGGAATGATCATGGTAAAAAAGAAAGAGTGACGTGTCACAAAAATGAAACGTCGCTCCTTCGAAGAACACCAAACTGCTTAGAAAAAGCCAGAACAACTGTTAGTACAGAATTTTACTTGTTAAACTAATAATTTCCTTCACGATCACTTTAGAACAATTGATTACAGTCACCTTGGAACTACCGTGATCTTCTTACTTCAAATTCAAATGCTTGAAAAATATAAGGAACAGACCATACAATGTGATGTTCAGAAAAAAAAAGAATAAAAATAAAGATAAAAAGACAAAGTCACTAGCGTATCAATCCTATATTTATTATACTATTATTTGTTTGTTTGTTTCTTTTTTATCCAATATATATATATATATATATATATATTTGGGATTCATCAACGCGTTTTATTCCAATTCGTAATTGTTAAGGTTCTGGAACGCGTGTTGGCCAAATACAAAGGGTTAGCAGAGGTATTAAGTCCATGTTTTTATCCTCCCATACAAGCCGATTATAATTTTATCGACTCAGGAGGGATGGAAGAGATGGTTGGCACTGGAGCGGTTTGGAACCATCCACCGTGCGTCCACAGCGGACCTCTAACCTACTACGCCACCAGCGCCGAATAATAATAAAGAAATAAGAATAAAAGAAAGGCATCTTCTTTGGACGATAAACCTTTTAACGGACGTTGATATCAAACGAATACCGTATAGTAGTGGAAATTGCACCAAAACCAAAGATTCCATGAAACTAGTGATTATTCTCAAATTACTTACTATAAATTGAAGTAAACACTCAAGGACCATAGACGAGTGCGAACAATTATCACCTTAATAAATAATCGGTTAATATCTCGAATAAAAAGGGTTTCTTAACGGAAATTTACGGACAAAATTGTCCAAGCTGATTCGAAAAAATTGATTTGGGAACTGAGTGAATTGAAAAAAAGGTTGAAAGATGAAAAAAGGAAAAAAAAAGGCCGGCAGCGTATGGATTCAGAAACGAAGCGATACTAGAAATCTCACATGCGCGTGTGATAGATGAAATTTGAGTGGGGGAAGTATTTTCCCACGGTTCAACTCACTAGCAGTTCGACAACTTCTATCTCGTGTTGGGTAGAAACATTCGCTACGTCGTGATTCTCGGCACAAATTCATCGAATTACGGCAGAACACACTACGTCGTTCGAGTCGAAACGGCAATGAACCGCTTCGTTTTGATGGTCCTGGAGCGGACGGCATTACGATAATGTGAGTCTGTAAGAAAATAGTATACATTGTAACGAAAACTGACAGTGGTGGAAATCAAACCAGCAATTTTTCCGTAACACTTTGGAGATTAATTTCGACGCTACAAAGTACGTAATCAAGGATTGAAAGTGCTTAGAAGAGAATATCAGAGGAATAACACAGTTACACAAAGTTCCATCAAAAAGAATCAGCTTGTGGTACAATTTTATAAGAGGTCGTAATCGCAGCGGGACCCTGCGCTAGCTTCAGTCAGGTTATTGAACTTAGCCTCGGTCCCACCACGTCAACTGGAGAGCACGCGGTTGCGCGATTGGACCACGAATCACTTTATTTTGACCCATCCGTAGAAATTAGAAAAGAAAAAAAAATAGAAATTTATTATCCACGTATGATCTTGAGGTAGAGTTCGGAGTGTGTCAGCTCTGCACACCTTATGACATATAAAACATGTTCATTTTGATTAGAACAATTGAAAAATCCTAGATCTTCTGAGATTCTGGATTTAATCCATCTAAACCTTCACCGGACTGTTGAAGATATGTTGTAGATAAAGTATTTCAGGCAATGAACAGTATAGTAAGTACAAAAACACTAAAATTAGCGTGTAAACAGTCTGAATCAGTCCATTTAACTTAATTATCTTCCAGGATAATTGCTTAACAATCACACATATTCTTAGAACACATTATGAAACGGTTTCCACAGAATCAAATGTTAGGAGGCAAAAATCCGGAAAATATCATGGGATAGTGATCGTTGTAATGCTTATCCTATATGAGGTATATGAGCCTAACAATGTTAATAACAATATGGCAGCCCTCTGTTTTGCGGAAGTCGCCAACGGTCTAACAGCAATACTAATATAATTTATAATATTAGGTAAAAATTCAAGAATCACAACATATCAGAACTATAAAATGAGTGAAATCTCTATATAATGTCTGCAAATAACGACGATGCAGGTACGAGTAAAATTACCAGTTACAAAAGATTTTTTAAGCATGCAAAGAGGAATTTTTAGGGGAATTTTCCAAGTTTCTCGACTTAGCATCTGCCTCCTGTGTTCGTAAGCAAGGATTGAACGAAAGATACATCGATCCGCAGCCCATTTGTATGGATAGTGATCTTTGAATTAGATGCAAAAGAATTTGTAAACAAATGCGTTTTTTTTTGGTGCACTATTGCTGTATGTAAATTAAAAAAAATTCAATAAACAAACGTGGTATATGAAGAAGTGTCCAGTACGAGGTTTAACGATGCTTTCGAGCGATACTGCCTCTTTAGCTATTCAAACATTCGGACGTTTTACTTATTTTTCAGGATTTGAGTCTGTGATCTCTCCGAAATGTAAAATCATCCTCTTCCTACTTTTATTTCTGTAATTTTCAGAATTTAGATTTTTGATAAACATTTCATTGATAAGACGGAGGGGCCCCGAATACAATTAAAGTCAGGGCAAAACTACTGATATCCGTGTTTGTCTCCGTTGTCAAGTGTCTGGAGCATCTTCGTTAAGGACCACCCAACGAACGTCCCAAAACATTCCAAAAGTCCGTCCTAAAATCCTAAAAGCGACGGAATAATCCGTCTCAAACCGTCGGAACCGTTGGAAGTGGACAAAATTAAATTTTGAAAATACTATTCGAATGCAAATGAGCTACTGATTTCGAATGTATTTCCAAAATTCACTTTTGACAAATGTCTGTGCTAAAAATAGGCAAAGTTTCCCAACCTTCGTTAACTACTTTCACATCTCCGCAATCGTGACGTTAGAATATCCGGGGGAAATATCTCCGTTGAAGGAAGAGGTGGTTTTCATAGGATTTGGGCTTAATTTCTCAAAATTAGAAGAAATGTTTTTTAATTTCGTAATTAGAATTTATTTTAAGAGTTTTTGTACCCCACATCGTACGTGGGATCGAAATTTCAATTCTCTACGGAAATTAATAGCTGTGCAAAATCTGATCGGAAATTTTTCTTAGCGAACAATTTTTTCTTGACATTATTTTAAATTGTAAATTTCTAGCTTTGAAAGTGTCACTTACAACTTTGCACTATTTCGTTATTCGTTGCAATCTTTGAGCAGCTGTCAACAGCCTACAATGAACGCTTAAATCCGGCGTATCGGTAGTTTCTCAGGATTCGCCTTCCTTTGCAAGATATGGTTCATACGCTTAAATTTGATGACAACTGGATGTGGTCTGAGTGATCAAATTTGGGAAAATTTCGACATTTTTTTTTCACAAAAACCAGGTGTACAGCAACTTCATGCGTGGGTCCCTCGGCGAGAACCTCTGTTGAAGATTCGCCCAGTCCAGCAAGGAGATAAGGAGTTTTTGGCCCGAGGATGGAAACGATGGATGAATGTCAAAAATATTTAGCATGTTAAAGAAAAATATAATGAATTTCTGTGGAATTTTCAACAATTACCTAGCTATTGCTATTATTTTTACAATGAATTTGGGATTCCATTCGGGTAAGCTTATATTCAAGTATACGTATAGAGATCATCTTGACTCCTATTGTGACGCAGTCCCAATTTTCATTTTGTCTGCAAATCTCACTGTGTAGAGTGACGAATTTGAAGTCACATTCCCATCACATGTCATGGCACGTGATGAAACGTGCAAAATCAGGACACTGACAAATTGCATTGACTTAAAATGTTAATCTTAGAAGCAAAACCATCTGTAGAAGTGTCAACAATGAAGAAAAAGTCATCTTGCAAACACATTGTATGTGAAAGGAAGCGTCTCACTGTAGGGAAATATTTTCATTTTACTCAGGATTAGAAAAAATCGACGTTGCTTTGATGACGGGTACGTATGCAACTGATTTTTGACATCCGGCATTAGCAAAAAAATACTTCCTGAATTAAAAAAAAGTCGAATCCTTACCTGTTGAGAAGAAAAAAGAACATTGATTTATAAAGAAATATGAGACAGTTACATTTAGAATGCATAAAAAGTACGAAAAGTACGAAAAATGTAGTATGTATGTCTCTACTATTAATTTAATACATTAGACCGCATGCTAATGGAAATGTCAGTGCATGTGAGGTAAAAAAAATCAGATCCGTTCTACATAGAAAAAAAAATCTATAGAACCACGTTAGAATTTTTATCTCGCTATCAAAGTCAATTTCTTTAAAAATGTAAGTGTTTTTCGGTGTATTTACTGAAATCGAATAGAAATGAAGCTGTGAGGAGAAATGTAGGAAAGTTTTCTCTTCTGTTTGAAAAAATAAAAATAAAAGGAACAGCTGTTTACGCTCGTATGGTTTGCAGTAAACACATTTTTCGCAATGGAGTACGTGCTATAAATGCTTATTACTGCTAATTCCGCCACTAATCGCTTGGCTTATGTGTATATATTTTGTTGTGCACCGATTAAACACTCCTGCTTTTTCTGGTACATATTCAGGAGAAGTAAAATCAATTTTTTTTTTAAATATTTATTACATACTTTGTCGTTTCCCAATTATGTCGGTTCTGTGTATTACTGTAAGAAAAAAAATAGTTAACACATGTACGTTGAATAATGTGTTCAAAGTTTTCTGGACGATAGAGGGCGAAAGTAATTCTTGACGAAAACTGCACCATCTTCGTAGTTTTTGGAGAAATGGACATTTACTTGCACTAGTAACCGTAAGTTTCTGCTTTCAGAACTACAATTTCCTAGTTTTTCTATATTTCGTTACAGTTTTTCTAAATATTGGTTTAAAATTGGGACAAACTCCTCACTATGTACTTTTGTTTATTACATTGAAAATTCCTCCAAAAATAATCTCCCTGTATAAATTTATTTTCTTCAAATTCGAAAACTCTAAAGTTGTGAGATCCCGCTCATTTCTTCCTAAAATCCTAAATTTCTTCCCATAAAAAACGGCCCGGAAGATGCGGATTCAAGTGTTCCGGGGCGCTATTTTCTACAACGAGTTCTATTGGAGCGCGCCAGCCGTGTGCACTCGCTACATCTTTTAGGCCGTTTTCTTACGGCGATCAGGAAGGAATGGACGGAATCCACCTCCTCTCCATAATCTAGGACCCCGTATGGGCATAACCCACCTGAAACCCGTAACACCCCAGATTCGCGGGGTGATGCCTTTAATTATGGATTATGAACAAGTTTCCAGTTTGCTATTCTTTTTTCTCAGCTTTATCTAATGGTCCAATGATATCTCTAGATTCCTCAGTAAAAAAAGAGCAACAGCGTGGAAAGTTCTAAAGATTTGCCCCTGTCTGGAACTATAACTCTTTAAGTATAGTAACTGTTTATTTATTTATTCTTATTGTTTACTTATTTTTCTTCAATTTACTTATGTTATGTTAACTGGAACACAAATACCGCACACACGATTTCTTTCAGCATCGCATGACTGGATCCAGGGGACGACTTCAAGAATATGTACATATTCGTAGCAACTTCTTCAGATAAATGTGGTCGCATCCAGCATTTTAACGGATATTTTACAGGTGATGTAACAAGTTTACATGTTGTGATCCTTGTTTTTTCCGGATATATTCTTCAGAAAAAGACGTCGGAAATTCTCTCTCGACAGCCTACAGTGACTACAATATTCGTTGAAGGAGAACGGCAACGATACGTAATTTTACGTGAGTCACATGATGCAAGTTTGGCATAACTTAATAGTTCGAATATTAATATGTTCATTTTTTAAAGCTCGAATACAGTAGATATCGGAATTCTCGGTTAAAATATACTATTTATTATTATTATTATTATTTATTAAGGAAATAGTTTTCTCCACCACTGAAATCCATTTTGAAAAGAAAAATCAAGAAATTTTCCCGATGATTGTCGATGTGTTTCATTTATTTCTCAACGATACTACACGTTTATAATGTTCCTGTAAAATTAAGGAATCTAGGCAAATCTAAATCAAGGAAAATTTCTGGAATTTTTATTCTGGGAACAGAAAAAAATTGTAAGATATTTATAAGAGGGAAATGCTAAGGATTGCAACTTATTCTTATTTACCTAGTCGCTTCAGTTTCCAAGAACTTCAAAAAAAATCCGAAGGTAAGCTTAGGAATACATGCTTAGATATTAGCCAATCTGTGCTATCGAAAAAATTACCATCAATTCACAAATTCATGAAGAAATTCTGTCAGGAAAGAAAAATAGAAGACAAATCACTGCCTAGGACTTTTTTAGTGCCATGATTTACTTCGCTTCTTATATATTTTGATTTTATTAAGCCTAGAACGTTTTCCTGCAAGAAGATTTCTGGCATCCAATGTTTTTTTTTAATCCTGACGAACCAAAAAGTGAAAAAAGACGAATCTGCTTCGAAAAAGCACTGCTACCACAATGAATTTCTTTAAAGGAATTCTTTTCCATGTGACTTAGCATCGTTTATCGAAACGCCAAAATTTTAGTGAATTAAACATCTTAAACATGTAAACTATATTAACTGTAATTATTTCTAAACTATAATTCTAAAGTTAGAAGTTCGTAATTTCAAGTTCACATATAATTCTAAATTTGAATTATTTCTCAAAATCCGAAGAAATTAGAATTGTTTTAGAATTTTTCCATTTTTAAGCATATTTAAGGTTTTTAAGTAATGCACGAGTACGGATTTTTTTTAAATAGAAGGATTAGATTTTTATGAAATGATTGGAAGAAATAGTAGGCATGTAAACATGGCATGGCTTGTTATACCATTGGAGAAGGTCGGGAACGTCAATTGTCCTATGAAGGCGGCACGTAAATGAATTCCTTGAAGAGCTTGTCACATGAAAATGTGCGCTTGATGTGTGACAATCTATAGAAGCGAGAAGCTATTTATCCAGAGAAAAATTTCGCCGAGATTGCAGCAGTCAATGTAACGGATGTGAAACAAACTCGAATGTTTATGACGGTTTTATAATTTTTTGAAAACGTATCTATTCAGGACATTCACAAGAACTTTCTAGTTTTAGTTTTACTGATCGTTAAAATTTACATTTAAATCTATAAGAAACAAAGAGCAATTTTCGGCGTTTAGAGGAGATAGAAAACCTGAGCAAAAAAAAAAAATCATAGGCTTTGAATACCTCCTCCACGCAATTCTGATGGGAAAATTTTGCACTTCAGGCTTGCAAATCCTGTTTGTCGTTCGAGATTTGTTTGCACTCTTAGAGTTCTCTAATCTATACATTTTATTCAGTAAATATAGGTACGTGGTTGCCTTTTTTTTTCTAAATTAATGAATTGGATAATAGAGGTGGGTAGCTGAACTAAACAGATCTTAAGTTTTAGTACCAAATAACGGCAAATATATGTATATATTATATAAATGTAACACTGTATAAATATTATATAAATATAAGAAATATATGTATGTAAGAAATTTTGCAAGTTGTGCAAAGAAGCCGTGGCAACCAACCAATGGAAATATTTCTAGCAAAAAAAAACAAAATAGGAGAGAAAGAAGGGGAAAAAAATCGGATAGCATTAGGAAACATGTACGCAAAGGAATATAGTCACCGCCTTATTGGATTCAGGAATCGAACAGCGTTTCTCCCATCTTTTCTTTCTGCTCTTCAATTACTGAGAACATAAGAAGATTTAGTATGCAAAGCGTTAAGGGTTCATCAGCTATACATTGAATAAAATGTGAAGATTGCTCAAGATTTTTCCTCTTAATATATACTTAAATAAAAATCTTCATATAAATCCTAGAATAACAATGTGAAAAACTTCATTCATTTATGCAGTAGATTATTCCTCGTGAATGACATATCCTTCACGTAATCATAGGATGTTCCCAGTGGGCTTGGATTTATCGCATGGGCTATTTTGTATTATTATAAACGGTTGCTAGAAAGTCAACAGTCGTTGAGAAACGTTAAAAAAAAACTCCCGCTCACATAGGTATGTCATTTCTTTCCGGAAATTACCCAACCCATCTCGTATAGTTTTCCAACAACAAATTAGAGATGAATTTCTCATAAATTCAACTATACCAACAAATTAAGAAGAGACATATGCAAATAAAATTGTACTTGGAAAGAATGACAATGAAGTGAGGTAAATTAAAGAGTTGAAAACAAGAAAAAAATAGGATTAAAAGCTGGAAAAAAGGAGAAATAAGCGCCTCAAAGTAAACAACATACAATATCCTGTGAAAAATTTATTCAAACTCCTACATTTCCTCATATTACTTGATTCGCATCTATTAGGATAGAGAGAGGAGGGAAGAGGTGAGGGAGTGGTTCTGATACCATGAAAACAACATACATCCTTTTGGAGGGCATTGAAAAGCGAAACGTCCTAAGCGAAATGTTCATTCAAAATTTAATTTTCTTGCTCAAAAATGAATTCTTCCTTTGGGTTGCAAGAAAAAACGTTATGTTGAACAAGTCGTTGTTTTTCTTTATTTTAGTGTGAATTTTTAAAAACATTGGGCAAGGTTTTTTTTTAATATTTATTGATGTTTGACTGATAGCAATTATACTTCAGGTGCTTTTAAATTTTTACAGTGTTTACTGTTGGGATTTGAAGATTTCAATTGCAATGACTCATGAAATAATTTGTTGAGGTTGTAATTTTTTAAATAATTGGTTGATAAAAATTGCTTGCCGTTGTAATTGAATATATGGACCAAAAAATTCTAACTCCACAATTTTTTTTTGAGATCTTGTTCTAAAGTCTGGATTTTAAGATCAGTAGTTACGACCATAAATCAATAAGTGAGACTAAATCTCATATATAGAGTGAAAAATTGAAGCTTTTTCGAATTCATCAAGTGTGTATGTTCTGGTAGGAGAATACGAAATACTGAGACCTACCAGGTCCCAAGGCTTCTTCTTCTAGGATTTCTTCTAGGCTATTTCCTTAGAAATATAGATGAAATAAATTCAGGATCCGACAGCTTAGCCATTGCTTCCAGGATTTCGTATTCGCATAATTTGTTCGTGCACAATAAACGGCAAAGAAGATTCAGTGAAAATGTCTTTTAGAATGCACAGATTAATTGATTGGGAGAAATCCAAATCCAAATCCAGTGACGTTATGTGAAGAGCTTTCGGATAATGTAAAATCGAGATAACTACGGAAACATAATTGGAAAGCGTTGAACGATACTGCAGTGTAATGGAACGTTCACTAAATTAAATTACTTTTTAAAATGCTGTGAATTTTGTTATCGAAGTAATGTTGTATTTTAAAATTAATCCGATTCTGGAAAACGGACCTACCCACGAAAAGGCCGTGTTCTATAGGAAAACTTAGAATCGTCTTTAGGAAAGAAGATCACATTAAAGGATGTTACTGAGACTTTAAAGGATTTGTACATGAAAAAGAATTGGAATTTGTCAGGAAGCAGACAGATAAACACAGAGTGGCTTGTTAGGATATGCTGAAGTGTGGTCTTTCCAGAAAAAAAAGGTGGAGAAGGGTTCTTCTTCGACAGCCAATAGAATGCAGGATCTCCTGAGAAGAATCTTCATGGCACCTTCCACGAAGGTGAAATAGGCCCTTCCATGAGCAATGAACATTTCCGTTGTGTTCTAACGCATGTTTTTCTGCATCTTTTTCTGAATTTAAGTGAATAAGGTGCAACACGTTGATCAATCCTTTTTTTTTGGATGGGCCGACATCAATTATGAATTGCTTGGGGGGTATAAACGTGTGTGCTCTGAACAATGAGGCTAGTTAGTTTTTAAAGTTAGCGTTTAATCTCTCCGACAAATTTGGTACCAATTTATTGACCTTTAAGGTGTGGAAACTACGGATACCCTAAGGCGGTTTTGAACTTCACCGCACAAATTATGATCACAGTCGAACTTCTTACCATCTGCGCTACGCCCATATTTCTTGCGGCTATTAGACGTAATTTTTTTTTGTGAAGATATTAAAAAAAGTTTATGCTCCATAACAATCACATGAACATCGTCTCAAAAAGGTTATTCGAAATAATTGTGAAGAAATTCAGATAGGTTGAACAAAGAAAAACTTAGAAATCTCAGTCATTGATCGAGAATTTCTTGTCATGCACTTCTCCTGGATACTCGAGCTGCAGATTTACTCGTCCAAAGTCGTAAACCTTAACAGAATCGGAATTACATCTCAATATTATCGTGTCTTTCATTAATGATTCATGACGCATCCACTTAAAATGTAATTTTTCTCAGCAAAGTAGATGGATTCTGAAGAGAAGAAACAATAAAAAGGACAAACAACAGAAAACAATAAAAATATCATAGATTTTCTTAAAAATCAATCCTATAATTTTCGCACATAACTGGTTCTTTCCTCACCACCAACGTATTTCGTTTTCATATATGATCTTTCCTTTTCTAAATTCACGTTCTAGCGAAATATTGACGTTATATTACATAGATTTTTTGTTTCCCTGATTCTTCCTTATTAGGGTCATACCTTTATTTTTCTAGTTTTCGAGGATTTTTTTTTGCTTCATTTGCTATCTTCTTAGTTCTCATTTTCCTCATAAGAATTTATAGTTACTGGAAAAAAGTGGTTGTTTAAAAGAGTTTGAAGTAATAGAAAATTCGTTAAGACCTTTCAGTTTACATTATAACGTAGCAGCTGCTCTGAAAAATTCCGAAATTCTTCTTAACGGTTTATTTTTTAGTCAAAAATTAGCCTGAACGGCAAACATATAAGATTTGTAGCCGCTTAGAAACGTTAACTTTTTGAGTGTTTGAAGTAGGAAGAAAAACCGTGGCTTTATTTTGAAGTCATTCATTCGAGAAAATTTGAAAGATGTTGGTTTATAAATGCGACTGAATTTTGTTGAGTAACACGAACGAGGAATTACAGACTCTACACATGCTCGAATGAGTTTTTTAAAATGGGAGAATATCGCTCACCGAACTATTCGATCACATTTTACAGCTATTCTGAAACCGTTGATTTTTCTCAATTTCAAAAAAAGAACTCATTCCCAATTTGAATCACTCTAATATGAAACGAACATTTATCGCTTTTTCTTGTGCAAATTTATGTGTGAGAACTTTTTTAGTAGGTTTTTGTTGCCACTAAAAAATCTTTTCTCAGTGCCTTCTCTAAACAGAATACGATTGTTGCCGACGTGGGAAAAAAAAAAAAAACTTTTTGTCATCCAAAGTTCAAAATGAAAAATTGTCTTAGTGTCGTGCTACCCGAATGGAAGATAAGCTTAAAAAATTCTAGGATATTTCTAGCTGTTAACACAATGGATCGAAATTGTATTTTACTGAGAAACGGTTTTAAATTCCACCTTGGATGGAGAATTTTATCTTGACATCTGTGATCTGTGACACGTAGAGATAGAATTACTCGTTGCAATAATTCTATTATAGTTATCACGGTTCCGTTTCGAAACAATTCTACGCTTTAAAATTGCCCTTCAAGGACTACCATTAAAGTATTCCGAGAATCCGGAAATTAAATTCACCAACACAACTCATTCAATTTATATGCACGCTTGTAGATTCTATCATTTTGCAAATAGAATTTGGCGTTGAATACCTTTCTTGCTCTTGTTCCTACTGTAACGTAGTCTTCAGGCAGTCGAATAGCCCATCGTTTATATCCGAGCTGTAGATGAAAAATGAATGGTAATGAAATTGAGAAAAAATAATGGTTATATTATAAAATAAGGAAGGCAGAGAGAGAGAGAGAGAGATTCGGATGCATCTATGTGGATGAGATAAAAACGTTGACTAACGTTCGCCGTTTGCTTCTCATCCATATCGCAGTTATGATGAATAGTCACGAAAGGCTGAATTTCCGTTTGTGTTGATGGGAATCTTGCTGTGTTTCCCTCAAGCTGGAACATTCCAGTCGCTTCTGTATGTGTTTGATCCAGAAGTTGGGCTAGATCTATTAAATAAAATTATTAGATCTATGGAAATACATCCAAAAGCGTTGACATTTGATGGAAAAGTACATGGAAAGAAAAATAAACGGCAAAACATAGACACAAAATTAAAATTAATGTAGTTTCGAGTTTAGCCGTATTAAATGCGCATATCAATAACCATACATAATAATGATGATAATATACCTAATAATAATAATATAATATAATATAATAATATAATAATGCAAATTTAATTTTTAAATTTGGAATCGATACGATTTACATACATATTCTCCAAACATCATGCTAGTTTCTATATTTCAGAGATTTCGTGGATCATATCAGTGGAAATTCAAGTCATGGTCCAAGAATAAAACCTCTAGAAATTAATGAATTACATTACAAAACTTTGTCGCCTACACATTATTTATTTTGTTATAGGGCCATTGATAATGTCGATTTTTTCCTACTCTATTTTTTTTTCGAGATTTCACTGATGGTAACATAAAATTTAAACATATTAATATGCTTTCTGATTTTCTGATTTTTTTATGACTGTTAATTGATCTTAAAGGCATCACCCCACGAATCCGAGGTGGTACGGATTCCAGGTGGAGTATTCTTATACGGGATAGTAGATTATGGAGAGAGGGTGATTCCGTCCATTTCTTTCTAATTGCTGTAAGAAAACGGTCCGAAAGATGCGGTGCGTGCACAAGGCTGGCGCGCTCCAATCGAACTCGTTGTAGAAATTAGCGCTCCGAAACGCTCGAAGCCGTATCTTCCGGGCCGCTTTCTACGGCAATTAGGAAGAAATGGACAGAATCACCCCCCCCCCCCCCTCATAATCTACGATCCCGTATACGAATACTCCACCGGAAATCCGTACCACCTCAGATTCGTGGGGTGATGCCTTTAAGAGATGAGACCTAGTCTTACTCAGAGTACAAATCTAAATTTTAAATAAGTTCGAAGTTTTTCTATGATTTCTGCCACCAATTCACTTGAAAGAGTCATGTTTTGTTCAAAAAAACTGCTTCGAAATAAGTTCTTGGGAATCAAACTTCCAAATAGAATCCTGGACTACCTGCTTTACGGTGCTGCATAGAGAACAAGAAGTTCACTCTCAACAAAACCGTATTGTTGCAATCTCATTGTTGTTCGATCTGTTTTCATAAAATTTCTACTGAAAATGGTACACCCAATATTTTTATTTTCTTTGATCACTCCCTTTCATTCCCTTCTTCTCGCAAAATAAACCTGACAAAAAGAGAATCGGATCTCTTTGATGTCCTCATTTTTCCATCGCTCTCTATTTGTTCTTGAAAACTTCAAAATTGCACTAGAAATAGTTAAAAGCGAGATCTTTGTGTTTTTCGAGGATTTTGGATGAGTGAGATATCCAAACTATGTCTTAAAAATGAAGTTTTTATTTTCTGCCTATTGAGAGCTAACTCTTAATATCCTTCGATCCAATATTTGAAATGTATTTAAAAATTCACGAAAAACCATTAAGAGAAGTAAATGCCTAACTTGTAAGGATACAAATTGATCTTTCCAAACAATGAGAATCTTTTCCTAGATGAAATAAGAGAAGAATTATCAAACAAAGAAAAAATGCTACGTCAAGCATTTTTAAACCTGGACAACATTATTGTGGAATAGTCTTTTATCTGATTTTACCAGCAGATGTGAACTTTTCACTATCCTAAAAAAATATCCTAGCAATTTTCTTGTTCTTGAAGGTAGACTTCTCAGAGGTGACGAAGAATCAAAAAAATTTTATGTGCACATTCCAAAGATAACTGAATTCATTTACTTCAAGAAAAGAGTAGTGGAATCTGCAGATTTTCAGGATGTTAAATGAAGAAAATTTTATTTATTTGAAGCAGTATCGTCATCTTATTCTATTACTTTATTACTGTTACTAGCATGATCATAAAAAAATAAAAGTAAATATGGTAAATACAATCCTTATTGTTTACCATCAGCAGCGTCTTTCTGGTAAACACGGAACAATCGCACAGTTGCACCTTTTATTCCTTTGTCACCACACAGTAACGTTCCTTTGATAGCCATCGACCTAAAGTTCATTTCTTAAAGTGTTTTCTTGAAAACAGAAATATTAACAAAATTTCTAATTCAAATGAGGGTCATAGGGGAAGTAAGTGCAAATATACAGAAAGTATAAGTAAACATCTCTTCCCTTCTTTATCTCATCTCCTCCATAAAGTGAGATCCATTTTCTTCAACATTTTTACTTTTGAATAGGGATCTAGGAGCAACTATTTCATTATTCTCACCTTTTTTTAATGACAGCTATATATATGTTTGAAAAAATTGGATTTGTGGCATAAAATTTTTTTACTCGTTTTTTTTTCGTTAATTTATGTTTTATTTTGATATTGTTGTGATGCCATCATTATGGAATGTTTTTGCTATTTATGATCCATGTTTAGTTTTACTAGGTTTGGATTAGGTTTGTATTTTTACCTTTTATTGATGGAAAACATAAACGCTGCTACAGTAGTCAAATATTTAATACAAAAATAAAATGAGTTTGTGACCAGCTACTCTGTGTAAGAAATACCGTTTGAATCGGAGTGCATCCCCTAGAATAATTTTTAAATTTAAGAGGACGACAAAATAGTGATTTGAAATATTAAATATATCCCTCCAATATTATATTAACAATAAAAATAAGAATTTTTTTAAAGAATTAATTGGGCCAAATCAAGCTTGATTACGGTATATTGGAGTAATTAATCCGGAACAGTGCAAATAACGCAGATCAACCGACTTTACATCAATAGTATAATTTCTAAAGCCTGCAATACCACTAGAAAAAAATTTAAGACAAAAGTCAGGTCAAAGAGTAGGGGAATATAAAGTAACCCATGATCTAAAGGTTCCTAAATATCAGAAATGAACTGAATGACATCTGTTAATCGACATAACTGATAGAGAGTGTTTTAAGACAGAATAAATGCACAATCCTGGCTACTTTCTAGGTTTTCCTAAGCAGGCTTAGTTCAGGATTATTAGATGAGCTGGTATCCCACGTAAGAAAACAAAGACATAGATCCCACTATCAAAACAAAATGTTTGGCTAGAAAATTTTGTTTTAAGCTATAAAATGAGCTCACTTTTGAAATATAACCTTTTTTGAACATATTAGGATAGTATCGATTCCAGTCAATTGATAATTTTTCACTATAATTAAAAAGGTATTCAAAGAACTAAATATATTCATAATTTAAAAATTACATTACCTGTTAGCAACATTTGACGGAATATCCAAGTCACCTCCCATTCCTGCCACACAGGGTACAAGTAATAGCAATAAAAGTGTAGCCATGCTGAAAAAAAATGTTAGCAATAAAATTTTTCTAACCTCTACCAAACCATGTAAACAATAGATTTGAAAGATGCTATGACCGTTGGGACAAATAAGAATGCGGTGTCAGACTATCGAGTGACTATCGTTTGTTTACTTTTCAGGACCAATTACTGATAAGGAGTCCAAGCGGCGTCCATTCGATCGGATCCGTTTTAGTACGGACAAGCTGACAGCACTGCGACAACAATAAACTGTCTATGAAAGATAATCGATAATGGGAAATGGAAATAACAAGTAAATCCTGAGATCTCTCAGGATTTATTTATTAATTCCATTTCTTGTGCTGCTTAAAATTAAAAAATAAAAAAAATAAACTTGAACTTGCTCTTCTTTACCATTGAATTTAATATAACTGGTTAATTTTATCTTATGCTTTTCTTTCTTAATCCGAATAGTAAGTTATTCTGGATTCACTATGTATTTCAGTAAATAAATCCTTGCTGTTTCAACATAATCGTTATCTATCGTCCACCTTAGGTTGAATAAACCTTGGTGAATGGAATTTTTCCAGCTTCATCTAGGATAGGATATTTTTCAAACAGTATACGTGCCCTCATCTGTCTGGTGGATATTGATTGAAAGGAGAAATTACATATTTTTGAGCTAATTGTTACCTTTGCATCCGTCGACCTAATGGTAAGTTGTGTGCAGTTAATTCCCTTGTGAACAGAAAAATGAGGACTAATGAGGTAGTACTTAGTCATTCGTCAAAAGTGGTCAACATTAGACTAGAAAAAGTTAGGGGATAGCTGAAACGAATTGAAGATTTTTTGAACTAAATTCTATGCCGATATAATAATAATATAATATAGATACAATAATATATAATAATATAATATGTACAATATAATGTTATATAATATAGATATATAGTTATAAACCCATATGTATCATAATATAGTTCTACTAGAATATTTCTTTTAAAGGTCAAAAAGGTTCGAATTGTTGTCCACACACGGTCTCAGTGGGACCCTCGCTAGCTTCATTCCGCTGGGGCTGAGCAGGGTCCCACCTTGTCAATTCGAGAGCAACCACTTAAGCAATTCCACCACAATTCAGTTGATTCGTAATTTTATTTTTATTTGATCGTAGGAGTGGAACATTCCTTTTTGGATGAACTTGGTAGATTTTAAAATGCAGGGATAAACATACATCGAAATTTTTTAAGCAGTGTTCAGGGATGAGAATTTGATTCGGTCCATTTATGGATGGATCGATTATTTGTATGAGAAGGTAACTACGTATAACGAGTGCCCTGAAGCAATATGAAGGACCAAATCCACTCTTTCCCTGGAATACATCCACGTCAGGATCTGTATAGAAATGCTAGCTGAATAGAATTTTCATCTTGAACCCCTCTGTAAGAGTTTATTGAATAAATTTGTTCTCCTCTTCGTAAATAATTTGCTGTGCACATGACCTTTGATTGTTATTTTCAAGTTCTATGAACTCAGCAAAGAAACACAATGTGTCTTGCAACGAACGAAGGACGTTGACGGTAATAACGATGTCATTTTCCGAATACTTGCTTTAAAAAAAGTACTACCTTAATTTTGATGAACATTGCACAGCTCCTCTATCTAAATTTCATTCGTCTGCAATAGAAAGGATCGCCAATAGTAGCTGTTGGAGATAATATCTGGTTCGTGTCCAACGCATTGGAAACAGAAAATTCCCGAAAAATTCCCATCCCTAGTCTGATAATGTCCTCGACATAAGAATATATGTATGTATGGGTGACTCCGTTAGCATTTGTAAAAGGAATATTGTATTGTGTGTATTGTTTTTCTCTCAAAAATTTATCATTAAAACAATATTTTATAAATCCCCAAAAACTTACGTTCATCTTTAGAAATGGATGAGACTATCAGTTTGAGTTTGAGAATTTGAGTTGAGAGAACCAAGTTTGAGAAATTTATTATTTGTCCGTCCCATGTTATTCCCACAAAATATAAAGCACCTTCATAGGATTTTTCAATATTATTTTTCAAAAGAAAATTCATATGTGTTTTTATCTTTTTTTGCTTATGTTTGTCAATGCATATCAACTTAATTTCATGTCTGAATTTATATTTCTTCACATCTAAACTTAGTTATACAATTACTATATAACTAAGCGTTCTACGGTAGTTACGGTAGTCCACCGTCGCTTTTTACCCTTTTTTTACGTCGCTTGCAACACTGTTTTAACCACATATCCAGAGGGCTTCTTTCTTTTTATGTAGTTCGGATTTTCCTGGTCACTTTTCTTCGCCCTCGGAAGCTGTTGAGCATCAATCAGAGTTCAGTATGTGGAGCAACAGTATCTTGACTTTTTCAGTGCAATACAGACGAATCTATGTTTTTGTTCACTATAAAAATGTCTTCCATTATTACTGGTTCTCAACTTTTTCTGGCTACACAGGCACAGGATAATTTGTTATTGTCGCAACTTCCATTGCCATATGAACTGAAAAATTATCGTCTTTCGTTGAAACTTGTCATAATCAAGTACCTATAGATATTCATAACACGAATCGAACAATATTGTTCATATTAGTGTTGAATTTATAAATGCAAATTTCAATTAAAAACACAAAACCGTTCAATCACCAGGAAATGCTTACATGTAGAAAAACGCACGAAAAAAAAAACACTGAGCTGAACGCTGGCGTAAAGAGTAGAAAAAAAAAGAAAATAGAAATGCAAAGAGAAAAATTGCAAGTGCTGGCGTGCAGATAGAAAAGATTAATGGTCGACTCGTAGCTTCTTTGGAAAATAAACGACTTGGTTAGGGACGAACGAACGTTTGCAAATGGAATTAGCAACGTTTTAAGAATTACATGAAAAAAAAACCAGAGAAAAAAAACGTATGAATGCAAAAATACGAACGACCTGAGTAGCTCGAAGCGAATCGATTCACGATTGAAATGCATAGGCACTTGGATTCGAATTTGATGATGAAAGAAGGATGAAATAAAACGATTTTCGAAGAAAAAAAAAACATCAATAGAAATATGTTAAATGCAAAATCTAACAAGACACGTTAATTTAAGAAAAAATAACAATTTTTTTTTTCTAATACTATAATATATCTAACAACAATATACAACAGCTACCATTGTTAAGGTGCTAGCAATAACAGGGGTATAACACGGACCGGATCTCGTAATTACCGGTATTCCACATGTTATGAGCAGATCCAACATTAACACCGAGTGCACAGATCACAAATCTATCAGATTCAACCTCAAAGCCAGAGGTCTATACAAGAGATTGGATTAATCCAGAATTTCGTTTTTTTTTTCTTATCCAGGATTCGTTGCATTTTTAGCTGCTTCTGGTACAGCTGCTGCGACAACGTCACTCTTATCTTTAGTGAGATTCATCGGAAACACTTTTTTCGACTGTAAATATAATCTATGAGTACATGAATAAACAGAAGGAGAGAAAGGAGGCAAATAATCTTTAACCTTAACTCTTGCAGTATCTATGGTTGGGAAGAGATCCTCCGATCGGCGCAGTTTCTGCCGGCGATTGCAGAACCATACTCGAACAACCTGAAACGGAGAAAGATTCATATTTATGGCATGATCAGTACAGTTATGTCACAACTACTTCTTTTGATAGTAGATGGGATATGTGAAAAAAAAACCCATTGATCCTATCAGAACACATTTAAAAAAAAAAACTGACATCTCGTTCCAAGTCCAATGCGTTTGCGATTCGAACCATTTCTTCATGTCCAGGACGTGGATTCGCTAGGAAGAAGTTATCGAGTGATTTTCGCTGAATAAAAAAAAATTGATTTGGAAACTTTCGAACAGGATTGTAAACGTATCCAGTTTTTTAGAATTTTTTTCTGCATACATATGTAACGGTGCAAACTAAATACAATTTACATTCAATTGCGCGTATAATTTTTGCACAAGCACAACAGAGTTCTACAGTTTCCCTTTCAAAAGGTAACACGATAGTCATATCTGTCCTAATATTTCATGTAAACAGTAAACTTTGCAACTGGCTGGAAATTTTCGTCGTCGGATAATAACAAACCTGTGATAAATCAAGATTCGTCCGTTTTCGACGTCTTTTCATAATAGGCTCTGAGTTCGGAACATGTACAGGGACTTCTTCTACACATTCCTCCACTTTCTCCTTTAAATATAGAAAATCTAAAAGAAAAAAGCTTCGAGATGGCAGAAATTTCATTTACTTTCGCTATCTCAATCGTTCTTAATTCCTCAACATTCGCACCATTCGCTATTGCTGCTTCCTGTCCTTCTAGCCATTCCTTCAGTAGCGGTCGAAGTTTACACATATTTTTAAACGATAGGTTCATTGCCTGTAAATTTAACCAATTAGTGACTAGAATTACATTGATACTGTAGAATTCTATCACCTCAAAACGAGATATAGTGGTTTGTGAGAAATCCGTTCCATACTTCCGGCCCAACGCAAGACCAACATCCCCTTGGGTATAGCCTTAACAAAATAAATGCAAAATTTAAAAAAAAACAGCAATCCAGTAAGGTACTGATTTCTTTACCGAGTTTGATGCGTTGTTTCTTGAAGTGCTGGGCAAAGCTTTCAAGATCATCTATTTCTGGACGCGAATTTTGTGGACTGGAGGTAGACGCCTAAATTGAGCATAGCAATCATTTTTTACAAAAAGAAGGAAGCAAACCTTGAGGGAGAGTGCCACTTCTCAGTAAATTTTGGTGATTAAGTTTGATTTTTGTGACATAAATCGAAAAAGACGAATGTGAAGACTGATCTTTTTCTGATTTCAATGAAAAATACCTCAAAGCTTACTGTAAAGTCGTCGAAGAGTTTCCGTTTTGTGGGTGGTCGAAAGGACATCCGCGGTAGAGTGCGGAATAGAGGTGAGTTGAAAACTGCATCCATATCCGATGTACTCCATTGATTTACGGATCGTGATGCCAAGGATAGTGGGTTTAAAAGCGTCGAGTTTTCACACTTGTTCATCCGTTTTGATGGTTGCTCAAGTCGTAAACAAAGCGCTTGTGTTTCGCCTCTAGGTGTAATCACTCGACTCTCTGGTGTTGAGTCACTTGTGCTGTCCGGTTGAAAAAGTAGACCGTTTGTGGCCTCTGGATGATATGTAAGAGCGAATTTTGGTGTGGTTGGCGATGCTACGGAAGAGGTGTTCATCAAGGATGAAGTGTTGACAGATGATGACGACGCTTTCGCCTTGTTTGTTCCACTTTTCGCATCACAGCTTGTAGAATCAGCAATAAGCTTGGAAATAAACGACGACAACAAAGAATGAGCATCGGTAGTGGGCCTATTTGATGAGGCATTTGTTCGATTGGTTACGGTGGTGGAGACATCCTAAAAATGACTTTTTTTAAAGTGAAAGCAGACCTGTTCAGCCATGAAGTATTTGAAGAACTATGTATCGTATGTCTTAAGAAAAAAATCCAAACTTTGAAAAAAAAAGAGAGAAAAGTGAATTTGTTTTGCCTTCACAGCACCTAGAAAAATGAAAAGCTTTCATAAAAAAACCTCAGTGGTATCTCCGTCTTACAACGTTTATTCTTTCTATTTTTTCGCTAGTTAGTGATTGCTGATCCCTAACAACAACAAGGGATCTCGATCTAACAATATGGAGTCAAAATTTAACAGGGAGCTCATAAAAACTACAAGTGTGGGGGGGACGAAAAAGCGCTCAGTAAACCCTTTATCGACCTCATTGAACTTATTAGACCTCAACTTCAGACAGAAACACGGTAACTTCATTGGATGATCTCCTAATTACTAAAAATCGAAAATTTTCCCAGCGGATTTTCAGAAACCTTGTCCATTTTACTTGAAACTATCGCAAAATAACTGACCATTTGTTTTGTTGCTTCTGTTACATCAGACGAATCGTTCCTTGTGGATGTGCTCAGCAATGATGTCAAAACTGCAAGAAATGTTTGTGAAGTAGAATAATATCTATAATATTTAAGAATTAATAATTTGCCTCATTGCAACAGTCTTCAAGTAAGAATGAATTAGTCTAAGGAACAACTTATTTGCATCATAGCGAAAGTCGCTACATTTCAAAATGAGGATCATTTGCATCAGCCTTTTCGAGGGATTGCTATGAACTTACCAGCTTGCGAATCATTCTGAGCGATGTCCCTTAGGCAAGTTGACGGCAGTGGATTTAGAGCAGCTATCCGAGCTTGCTCATTTAGAAGTTGAGTGGTGGCGAAAGCAAGCGCAGGATTTCCTGGAAGAAAATCCACCATAACCATTATCACAAGTGGGAAGCCCATACTTTGCAATATACAATGTCAAGACTTCCATTTCGTTTCAAATTAAGAATTCATTGGATTCATGACATTTTCATAAAATAACTTGCAATGTTTTAAAGTATTAAGCAATAGCAAAATGAGCATGAAGGGGAATTTCGATCAGATTCCAAATTTTGCTCAATTTTACTAAATCCTAAATCCATTAAAAAAACCATGTAACAAAAGACAGTAAGTGGAACAAAAAATTTCTTAGCAGTGAAGAAACTGTATGTACACGGTGAGGAAGATCGACAAGGAGTTACTCTACAGTAAATACTAGAATATATGTGTTTTTAGGATACGTGGGAAATCACGAATAATTAAACTAAACGAGGCTCCAATTATCTCAATCATCACCCTTCCAACTCCTTGTTTTCAGGATGTAATCATTGTGTAAATATCTCTAATGTTCCCACACCAAGCAATTTCGAAGAATATAACCATTTCATCAATTCAGGTTGAACCACTAGCTCGTCAAAAACTCCGTCAAATTTTTTTCGCCGATATTTTTTGATCTTTCCAGAGATTAATAATAATATTAATATTAATGATCTTTCCAGATTCCTCAGTCCAAAACTTCTTCATTTATTCTTGAAATAACTCCCTTAGTGGAATATTTGTAGCGAGGCGATCTTAGAATTGCTGCTGGAGATGTCTAGATCATTAGGAGGGCTGCCTGTTGCGAGACGGCATTTTTATGAGGGTCATTTGTTGGAGATAAACGGGAGAAGATAAGCGATGAAGCAAAACTAGCAAAATAGTAGTAAAAGGTATTTTTAGAACCTTTTTGACAACATCGAATTTCTATTCCGTTCAAATGCATCATGAACCGAGTTATTTTCCAAATCCAGTTAAGGACTGGCTTCTTTTTTCTTTCAAAATTACCAGATTACGATCATGTGAAATTATGTTCGGACCTGAGGTTAATAAAAGTTGAAGTGTAGCCGCTTGACCACCGCCTGGACTCGATCCAACCAACATAATGAGCCGTCGTAACATCTCCATTTGATCCATGGATCTCTTCGCGCTTGGTTCAGCACTTTCTTCCACCCTAAAAAAGAATGTTTTTGTTGTTTTTTAGTCCTATACAAAAATACACGGCATATTTTTACTTATATAAACAAATATTCGTGAAGCAATTGAATTTTCTCATGTTGCACTCAGAATAAAGATCACAAACAACACTGTAAGTTTAGCTTCTATTCCTATTCCTAAACAGTGCCTTAGCCAAAAGAACAATCAAAACGCATATATTTTTATAAGCCTCAATTTTGGCAAAATTTTGGATCGTAGTGAGTCGCAATGACTGTTATATCGTATCTTGTCTGCGTTTTAGAGCGTTACTGTAGTGAAACTTTGGTGATAATAATTTTTAGAAATTTTGTTTAAGATCGGTTTCAGTGTTTTTACCGAATCTGGTGCAGTATATGTACCTTTTTGAATGCATGGATTGATTCAATCCTGCATTTCAATGTCAGGAAACATTGAAATTTTTTGAGGAACTGCTTCAAAGTCTAAAGTAGGTTAAAATAGTGGTAGTAGTTTAAAGTAGATTAAAATTTGTTTCGAATGCACAACAAATCGTCGTTCGTGCGACTTACAAGATGGGACCCTTTACCTAATGACCATAAAAACAAGTTTTTTGTAAGGTGTTCTTCAGAGAAACGAGATAGATGAATAGAAAACAAGTATAAAACTGAAGGATAAAGTGAGGAAACATTTCATTTCAATATTATTGAGAAAATAGGTAGGCTATACACTAAAATTGCTGAACAAACTCGTTGAATAAACGGAGGCATCTAGCATCAGGATGCGTGCATAAACCCTGAATAATTGCATTGATCCGATTACACAATAATGCGCTACTATAATTACTTCGCTACTAACTTTATCGTTCACTTAAAATATATAATGAGACTCAAATATCGAATATACCACTAGTTCAAGTCAATTCCAACATATTTTAAATAAGAAATATCCTAAAATACTCTCGAAAAATAATATTAAGTATTCTTGCAACGTCTTCTTCATTTTAAAGAACATTTCAAAACATGGGAAATTTTTACATTCAATTTAATTTTAAAAAGAGGAAATTTCTGAAAAAATTCGGCAGATTTCATTGATCAGAGAACTAATCAGAGCAAAAATGAAACGAAATCTTTGCGATAATTGTCGGGATAATTACAAAATTTTAGATATTATGTGAATGAGTAACCACATTTTAATAACAAGCAGCCCAAGTTTTAAAATGTCAACCAACTTCAGTTGCAATTAATGCGAATTTTAGCCTACTTCAACTCCAGTATAGGTTTATGCCTCACGATACCATTTAAAAAATAAGATGCTGAAAAAATCGTAAACATAAAATAAATTCTGCAATGTGGTTTTAGGGACCTTGCAAAGTACGGACAAGTTTTACTGGTCAGGACAATGGTGGTTTTTTGTCCTGTAGTACCAAACTGCATGAGATTGATTTTATTTATCGGTTCTGAATTTATTCGTATGATTTTTTTCTCCTTTTCTTAACCTTTAGCCATAGTTTTTAGAGTTATAATAGTCCACACCAGTGGTAGTGGAACAGTTGAGAAAATTTTGTAGGGGTGAAATAATAATAGGATCAAATAATGATGATTAGTAGTAAAAAGTATGATAAGTATAAAACACAAAAATATAGTATGAAATAAAAAATATAAAAAAGGATTATAATTAATCCCCTCGACACAAGAATTAAAAGGAGATGTGAACAAACACCATCTTGAATTCTAGTCTAACGAATTTGGACTGACCGTTCTTGTTTACTTTACGAACGTTTCTTTAAACAAACAAATAAAGTTCTTTTGAAGAAGATGGAGACCACATGCTGAAAGTAACAAGGTACGCTGCATTTCTTGTCCAGAAAGTAAACATCAAGAAAATTTCAAGGATTAACCGACTTGAAACTGAGAATCATGACGTAAATATCGCTCATCTACATACGAACCACCTCAAAACTTTGAATAGCAGTGGAGAATGCAAGGAAACTCTAAGGAATTAAAAGAATTATAATGAAATAGAGAGACTCACACTTTCTGTAGTGATCCCATGTTTGGAATCGGATCCGGCGGGCATTCCTCTGACATCGCTTGATTCAGTTGTCGTTTCATGTAACTTTGCGGTGATGTCCGTTTTTCGAGGTTGTCCGCGTTACTCGAACTGACAACGTGATTACTCGAATCGATCACAATTGTGTTTGGATCGACCGCAAACGTTGCGGATCCGATATGAAATTGTTGAGGTTCAGGTGACGGTAATGAGGTTGGTGAGATCGTTCTATCGTCAACTGAGGTCGACGTTCTTTCATTAACATTTAGTTGTTGAAGTTGATGATGATATTGTTCGACATCGACATGTGTTGTAACGACTTCAGGTTCGGTGATGGACGTATTCGAATTGCATGACTCTTCATCGCACTGCAAAACAATGGATAAGCGTTGTTATTGTGCATTCAGGATAATGACAAAGCGTTCAGCCTCATACAATTAAACGCTAACATTCCGCAAATTTATACGATTTTCATTCCAAACATGATGAATAGTGTCCTTTGGAGGACAAATGCTCATACACATGCATGGTATCATATATGTTCTATATGACACATGAATTTTTGAACTTAACTTTTAAACATTTTCGACGAAACAAATCAAAATCAAGGAACAAAGAAGAAGAACTACGGGAAGACGAAACTGCAGAGCGTGAATAGCGTCAGAACATAACTAAAAATTCTGAAATTATCCCAAATGATTAAAGTACAACTTGGGGAAATTCTTTTAAGAAAAATCAAAACACTCAAAGTTACAAAGAAAATCAGAAATTACCCTTTTTTCTTCGAATGTCAAAGTTCCGCGTAGTCCCAAATAATTTAACCTTCAATTTAACATTTTGGAACAGAAATTGCATCGCAACATTTTTTGCAAGCGTTTGAAGATATATGAAGTTAAAATTTCGGTTAATAAAAGATGAATAATACGTCAACGATGACTTCAATAGTCTCCTCTCCCCTATAAAAGGTTTGGCCCAAAGATGTTGTTTGGATTGGTGAAACCAAACCAATCTCATTATGACCTTGTCAAATTCGTACCTTTCCTGGAATAGCAAGTAGTACTATCGAACCTAACAAAACACTTTTAAATTATTTCAAAACATGAAAAATGTAACAAGCGAATAGAACTTTCCATACTGAATACGAAAAACACTTTTCTTTCTGGATGGAACTAAAAACATTTTGCCACAAGTACAGCAGTTAAAAATTTTTTGGATCTATTTGCTGAAAAAAACTCTATTGAACAAAAATGTGCCAATTAAACACTCTGAATCAGTTACACAGCTGCTTTGGAGAAAATCCTTGCTTAGCAAATGGTTAATTCTGTTATTTTAAAGAAGGAGCCACCAACAATAAATAATGTGTTAGACAATAGAATACGCTGTTTCTATTCGAATATTACGAACTTCACGAAAAAAAAAACCATTCCAGCAACTTTTTTTTCCTAAAACAACAAAAGAAGTGAGACATTATGCGGCTTATCAGGAAGCGAAAAGCAAACACAACCATGGTAGCCAGAAATTTGCTTATTTGCAAGCACTGGATGATTACAAATATGCATACACGCAAACTGCATGAAAATTTCAGGCTGGGAAATTCGGAGAGCACCTAAAATTATGAAATAAAATTTGAATAAGCTACATCAGCGATAGAACACATAAAATGAGTTTTGTTATAAGAAAAACGTGATGCAAAAAGGGGCCAAAATTTGTCATTTCATCCGTAAAACGACTGTTTTGATCCATGTTGCTTCCTAAGCTTTTAAAAATCGTTGGATAATTTTGCACTTTGTCGAAAGCAACGGGAAATTTATTGATATCATTCGAAGACATCAACTTCTACATCATTACTTATGTTTAATGATAAACACCCTCTACAATTTTCTCGCTATCCACAAAACTTTTGAATGAAAATAAAGAAAAAAAAAGGATAACAGGGAAGAGGATCCAGTTAATGATTTCACGTTCTGACATCGTGTCAAGAAGTTGTACGCACTCATAGCTAATGCTTTTGAGGAAATCAAGCAGAACTGGTTTCCCGATTCGTAACGATGTATGTGGTCCATATGGCAAAATAATTGCTAAATTAATTTCAAAAAATAATAGATAAGAGGAAAGAACAGTTCGTATTCTACTATAGTTATATTAAGAATAAAAGATAGTGTTTCTCAAACTCAAACCTTCCCCTAGTCTACTAATTTACAGACAATCTATTGACGTCCGGAAATGCCAATAATAAAAAAAAAAGAATCGAAAAAAGCTTATCAGTCTTTGTGCTTTTGTAAGAGGACAAAAAAAAAATCCGTAAAGAAACTCCAGCAGTGGTGATGGAAGCATGATCACATCCGGTTTAGTTACGATAAATCCAAGAGAAAATATAGTGAGGGTAGGATGACTGAGAGTTCGCGATCACATGCAAACGCTGAGAGGAGGCGCGGCTGATTATGCAAAAGCGCATATCGATTCGAGACAACAATTGGCTGCTAGAGGAGAATGCTTCGAGTTCAATTGTGAGTTATATATGTGGGTGGAGTCAGACAACTTTTTTTCCCTTATTCACTCACTTCGATGATTTTTCGCTTCACCGGATGCCCTTTACGTCGCCGAGATCCTGTGCACGTGCTTGGTTTCCCGATTCGTAACGATGTATGTGGTCCGCATGGCAAAATAATTGCTAAATGATTTTAAAAATAATAGAGAAAACGAAAAAAAGAGAAAAAAAAGAGTTCGCACTCTACTGTAGTTGTACTAAAAATATAAGATAGTGTTTCTAAACTGGAAAAAAATCTAGGAACTACGAAAAAATGACGCAGAAAAATACCAAATTATTGCCTACCCCGGAAAAATTATGTAATTAATTAAATCTCTGTATACAAACTTGTTCCCGATATGACTTTTCTATAAAAAAAGAGCAAATTGGAGGCGGTCATGATGACGAATATGTACTCAACGAAAATCCGGAAACTGGCAGCAACTACTGAATTAAACATTGGAAGTCAGACAGTGAGATTAGCCGGGGCTAAGAATCACAAGTCACACTCTGTTGTTGATTAGAGTAGAAACTCCTAGTTTGCTTTGATTATGGTAATCAAGTCTAGAAATATTCTTTGTATTTTTACTTTACTTATTCATATTTAAATTTGGAAAATGATCAGATTTGCTACGAAGTTTCTTTGAAGTTTACTTTTTTTTTTGAAAAAGATTCTGGGATTCAACCGCACAAATAAATGAAACATCTATGTGTCGGCATGGTTTGATTATGAACATAACGAATTTTTTCACTGAAATTGCACCAAAACTTGTTTATAATAAGAAGTGGTTCTACTTCAGATCTGCAAAAAAATCTACAGATAAAAAATCAATACTGGATAATTTATTGCAATTTTTTCGAAGACCTCCAAGAATGGGCATCATTTAGACCCGTTCAATTCTTCATATCTCAATAGATGACAATAATCATAAAATTTAAGCACTCTTCTAACAACAAAATCATGTTTAAAACATATTAATAAAATTTTATTTATATACAATAAAACCATATGCAGAATATGCTATATTTTTCATCTCATAATTGAATAAAACTCCTAAAGTAACACACCGTAGCTACAAAAAAGAATGGTAGTATTTGCCTATAACTATATTAAAAGTGTTTGTTTTTGTATGAAATAGTTTTCTCAACTCAGAAATTGTATCAAAAAGTTGAGAGACCTCTATTGACTCACCCTCATTACTCAGTGACACATAACTGGCCTCATCCATAGTAGTATCATCAGCCTAGAAAGATAAATGTTTATGGAAAAGAATAACTGAAGAGTTTTTAGCTTTTTTCGCTACTAAGGAAAACGAAATCAGGTAAAAAAAAATAGACTAGATAACATGTGAAAAATGATCGGAGGAAAAAGGAAAAAAAATTGGAAAGAAGGAAAATCGTCGACCACCACGCACACGTATCGAGCAATTGAAAGCAAAAAGAAAGGTACATGGTGGGCGGCCACCCAGTGTGGTGATTATTGAGCGTAGATCAATCCTGATCGATGACATTGATGACCACAGATCAAACGTGAGAATGTTAACGTCGGTAAGTAGCAGGGAATAATTCACGTGGATTCTCAGTGGATTAATCGTAAATAAACATTAATATCCATAGAGAATCCATGGTGTGTAGTTTGATATAAATGCAGAGTACACAAGTGTATGTATAACTGCGTTTGATAGGATGCAAATGGTCAAAAATGCGGTCAAATAGGACTGGGATGGATGGGGGAAAAAAGCGGGAAAATTTTGGACAGAAGTAATCAAAAATTCTGAAATTATCCCAAATGATTAAAGTACAACTAAGGGAATTTCTTTTAATGGATTCTCAGTGGATTAATTGTAAACAAACATTATTGTCCATAAAGGATCCATGGTTAGTAGTTTGATATTTATGCAGAGTACCACAAGTGTATGTATAACTACGTTTGATAGGATGTAAATGGTCAAAAATATGGTCAAATAGGGCCAGGATGGATGGGAAAAAGAGCGGGAAAATTTTGGACAGAATAGAAAACATTCCATCGGACGTTTATCAATGTGTGTGTCAATAAGCATATATGCATATGGAGGTGATAACGAAACGGCAAAATAGTCATGTTTGTCAAGTTAAACACCCATAGCCGGACGCTTTATTCAGTTCACTTACTCATAATATTATGAAAGACAATGAGGAATAGTTATTGAACGCTGAACAATCACATTTTATAACATAAAAATATAAAAAAAGGAGAAAAATAAACAAATAACATGGATATAAACGATAACAGATAAACAATTATAACAATATTATTATAATAAATATATATAAATAAATCATATAGATGAAAATAAATTAATAGCAAATAATATAAAAGAATAAATAAATAGAATAAGAAGGAACGGGGAAATAATAAAAAAGGAATAAGAAGGAACGGAAGAACCAAAAAAGAGTGTAGAAGAATGAAAATAACTTGAAATTCGAGCCGTTTATTTTATGAGTTGATTGTAGGTTTAAAATTTTGCACATATACTTAATTAATGTGATTTAATTGAATTGATAGTGCATCAAATTACCTTTTTTTTTGTGGACAACAACTGTGAAAATTACTTTGAAACATACAATTTAAAGTGTTAATTCTTTTAACTCGTTAAACTTTTAACATTTAAAATTATTATTATTAACCCACATTTAAAAATTCTTTTCAAATGTTGGATAATAATCACTCCAGAGGAGCAACATTGGAAAAGAAAGGAATGTTACTCTTCTATATGTCACACGTCTGATTCATGCAATACCTTAGAGTTTTAAAGATCAGTTAGAAATCACAGTATTTCTGGAATTGTTAGTACATAGAGAGTAAAAAGTGTACATACACTTATATAGAATCCACCAAGGAATCCTTGGCGACTTTTGGGAATTTTCATATAAAATTGACTGAAAAGTGCTTTCAACGGTCAGCCGCATTTTAATTTTAACAGTTGCAAAAACGAATCAATATGTTTCATCCATTTTGCTCCAGAAAAGTACATGAAAATCAATAAAATAATGTCGAAGAAGAATTTTTTGATCCGAATAAATCGTTCTAATTCAAAAACGAATCTATTTAGACACCTCTAAAAAAGTGCCGTTAGCACCGTAAGAACTTATAAGACTTCCTTATAACGTCAATATCTTCATTCAATACTATTTAAAATTAAATGGTAAAATTTGTTAATATTGAAAAATAAAAACTGCAATGCTATCCTCCATGTTGGAGGATCAAAAAAAAGAGGTGGGATTACTAATGTGCATTCATTAACTAGTATAGATAATACTCAATTTTTTCGCAGTAAATGAGAGTCCGCTCGTTTTTTTTTTCTTGTGATGTAAAAAAAGCAGATTTTTTCTCTAGATGAATACAAATGAAATTAATCGAATATAGATTTTAGTGGAAAAATTCTGTAAAGATACAGTCACGTTTTACATACTCTCGACAGTTTTTCTTTTCTTTAATGTATTGTATTGTTGTTATTTGTGTTACTAAAATATTGGAATTCTTCCGAGTTTTTTTTTTCTCCCCGAGATACCTTCCAAGGCTATTTGACGATGCGAATGACATCGTAGGACGGTGAAGTCTTAGTAAAAACGCGTTAGTTCCACAGTGGATCTCAAAAACATCATTACAACACTAATGTTATCTGCCACAATTGATTAAATCATGTGATTATGTACGAATGCACTGTTAGGTGAGGATAACTCGCTTATCTATCTATTAATAATTTTCCGTTTTAAATTTATCAAAAAGAAAAAGAAAAAAAAGAAAAACGTTTTACATTTGGTTTGGTTAAGATTCCAAGCAACAATCCTTTATGATTCCAATGAATAATCCTTAAATGTTTCTTCACGAAAAAACAAGAGAAAAAAGAACTCGGATAGAATACGATAGACTGAACGGTAGATAGATCCACCCCCGTAGATAATTCACAAATGAGGAAAACAGTAAAGCGAGATTGAATCTAATCTGACTGAGGCAGATGATCAGCGAGAACAGCACACACAACTGTTGAGGTAAATCCTCTGCCTCAAAATATGTTTATGCAAAACGAGCGGTGATTTGTGGAGCCGCATGCGGTCGACAGCCCCTCGTATTACACAATCATTCATTACCTAATCCCGACTATTATACGAAATCACGCTCTAACACCTGTTCAACACACGATTTTCGTTGAAAATTTGATGTTAAACAAAATTAGTAGCCCATTTTTGGTCATTCAGTCTTTTTAAGGAGCAATCAGATCATTAAAATGGCTTCACTTTGAACGGAGCAAATCTACAGGAACGGAAGAACGATGTAAATCTTGCAGGATAGATTGAAAATGATTTCCCTGAAAAAGTGAAACCAAAAACAAAAACTGGAGAGAAAAATTGCGAAGAATTGGTAATTGATCAAAAATAGAAGAGCTCAAAACATAGAACAAAACAGTGTGAACAAGTATCGAATTGATCAGTGATTTTTGGACACATATTGTATGACACATGAGGATTTCCAGTGAGGAAAACTGAGGACAATTTTGAAACTGCAGAGAGAGAGAGAGTGAAAAAAAAACCCACAAATGCAATTTTACTGTCAACTAAAAAAATAGTTCAGTCAAAAAATCGAGAGAACAGTTACTAGGTAAGTTTTCCGAAAAATTTTAAGTGAATAGCGATGTCAATATTCACCCGAAATGTGACTGAACAACAATGGACGAATGAATGATCAGAAAACATTATTATCTTGATTTTGTTTCTATCGATTAATGGAATCGAAAGGAGTTTGAAGAAGGTGGGAAGGTAAATTTGTTGACTTTATTCAGATCAGTATTTTAGCATTAATAATTCCAGGACATGGATATCACACATGGGATGACGTGGATAGATATCATTGATAGGTTGATAGGTTGATTACTGACCCAAAGCCTATTTATCTATTTATCCACTGATTGATTAGCTTCTAGAAATCCATGACAAATCACCGTATTTCAAATATCTTATCATAATTCTCAATTTGAAATATGCGGTGAACAAAGTCTGCAATTCTTGACAGTTCTATCATATCTAGCTAGAGTGTCCCCATCGAGAATATAGAAGTGCATGATAAAATCCAAACAGAATCGTGAAATAAGAAATTATGAAATAATGAAATTTTAATTAAGAGGGTTACAGTTCCGAATTTTCTAACCAAATTTGATTTTTCAGCAAGTTCAAAACAAAATTTTCAACTTTTTTCTCATTTTTTCTCCCTACCTTTTTCCATTTTTCTTCCTTACTGGCCGAGGATTGAGAAAATGAGCAGTAATGAAAAAAATGAGGAAGAGACTGAAATCTGAAGTATGTGGTGAAATATAAACGAAAAAGATGCTTGAAATAATCCCAAAAAGCCTCCAAAGCAGATGAGAGAATCACTTTCTGGCTTTTTTCTTTCGAGGACAGGAATTTTTAAACATTCCATGAAAAAGACAACGCATAGAGATCATCATCAAATCATAACTTAATCCAATACAGAATTTAGACCTTTTGTTCAATTATATTGTACTTTTGTTGTTAATTGTTACTGTTACTTTGTTACATGCTATTGTTGCTTTGGTTTTTCTAAATTCTCAAAAATTTATCAGATTTATCACAGATCGGGCGGGTGTGGTGTAGCGGTTAGAGGCTCCGCTTCCTGCACGATCGGAGGTTCGAATCCGCCCTAATGTTCACCAAGCCTTTCATCCCTCCGGGGTCGATAAATTGGTACCAAGCTGAGAGGATAAAAACACTGGCTTCGCTCATCGGCTAGCCACCGCAAGTCATTGTCTAGGCCAGATACACGTTCGTAAACCTCAAACGATTCTGAATTGAAGTGAACGTGGGGGCGCATCCCAAGCGGATTGATTAACGCCAGAAACTTTATCCTTTATCCTTTATCACAGATCAAATTATTAGCATAAAAAAGTCTGCTGTACTCGAGAATATGATAAGGAAAGATTGAAACTGAAAAGTTCACAATGAGGAATTAATAACCCGTGAAAAAAAGCGTAACAAAAATAAGCAACACCACTGATGACAGGTCTAGCTATGCGAATGAGTTTATCTCACAGTTCAAGCGCTATTCACCTCTATTTATTTAACAGAGAGGCGAGTTTCGAGGCTAATGAGGGAATTCTTTCGCAACAAATTTTCTGTATAGCAGGCAAACAAAGCATTTTGGTAAATTTCACAGAAAAAAAAACACAACTTCCAATCCCTATGCCATTGTTAAAAACCAATTTTAAATTAGCGCTTTTCGCTGTGTAACAGAATATTTGTAGATTTATTATGATTTTTAAAGACCTTCATTGTTTTCTGGAAATTAGAGAGAGAAGGTAAAAACCAATGAATTCTTTCAAAACACCTTTAAAACAGAAATTTTTAGGTTTTACTCTATTTGAAATCTATACAGTAGTTACATAATAAAATACATAATAAGAAATACAATACAATACAAATACTAATATAATAAAGAAATCTATACACTAATTATAATAATATGTACGGTCGTCACGTCTTAGTACAATTCAAAGAAAAATTAACGATGACGTCGATTAGAAATTGTCATCTCATGTACAGTTTTCAACAAACAATCCAATTTCCGTACAGGTTTTTTTTCCTGTCTGTACCGCCTCCATACCTATTCGCCAATGTTGCATGTGGCGTCGTGATCAGAATTTGATTAAAAATTCCCGAAGAGTCACCCTAGTTTTAGTAGTACGTTTTGACAGTTTCGTGCGGGGCATTAGAGAAAAAAAAAGAAATGAGAACAAACATATCGATCAGCTCCCAACTAAGAAATGAGGATTTCAACCGGATGGAAAACGAAGACGAACGTAACGCTATGCGAGATAAGTAGATGGGTAGATGAGATTTCAAAAAGAGTCATATATACACTCACACTCATATCACTAATATTCACTCACACCAGAATTGTATGAACGATTGAACTGGGAACGAACTTTTCACGCTGGCATCAGAGGGACGGTCGACAACGACGAGATCCCCCGTCCGTCCCGTCTGAGCCTAAATGGAATGACGCTTCCGGTGGATGTAGTTTTGCATATTAGATGGGGATATGCAGAAGCATTTGCCTATGCAAGCGAAAGAATGCCTAAAGTCAACGGAGGTTCCATGAATAATCACAATTGCAAGAGGACGACCAGCTTACGACTGCTATTGCTGAGAATATTGTGATGAGATGAGGGTAGAGTTGAAATATCATCCATCTACCGCCAAAAATTTCAACATATAGGTAAAAATAGGTAAATGATGCTGTTAAATTCTAGAGAAACAACAACAAAAGTCCTTTATCAAAAGGAGACTGTTTATCTCAAGAAAACAAACAATTTTATCTATGATATATGTACAGAGTATCATATAAAGTGAAACATTATGCAGTTGCCAGTCGTGACTGTGCAGCGATTTCCACATAATTAAAAATACATATCCGTATTCACCTATTTAATATATTCATCTCGCATGAAATAACACATACAATTTCTCATCAGTCTAGCCTATACATTATTTTTTTTTATTTTGTCTGTTAAATTTATGCATCAAAATTGACACTTTGTGAAAGAAAATTCATTGTTCAATAATGTTTCGTTCTTGTTAAATTATTATAATTATTAATAGCAATGTCTTACTGAAAAATGAATAAAATATGTACTAACTAAGGAAAAGATTAATATTTCAAGATATTTTAGTAAAACTACATATCACTAATATTTACAGTATAATCATCTCAAGGAATTGATAGAAGAAGGAGTATGTAGTTCCAGGAACAAGGATTTGGTTACTACCATCCTGCGCTGCTCCGCCTCTTATAATTCGTCTCATTTTTTTGGAAAATTTGTGAAGTCTTTGTCGACTACGATAGAAAATTGTTAGTCCATGTGAAGTACTTCGCGAAAATTTTAGTAATTTTATTCAGCTATAGAAATAATTAGAATTAATTTTGATTGGAGGGATATTCTGACTTTAATTCTATAAGGTAACGAAGAGATTAGTAACAAAATAGATATAGATGATCGGAGAAAATCCGGATTATGAGCAAGAGATGTCTAAGACGGTGAGTATTTGTATCCACAGTTATCCGAACATTCTTATACAGAAACGATTAAACTGTGGAAAAGTACTTGGCGCACATTCTGACTAAGCATACAGTTGAGTGCTACCCACGCACTAGTTAAATTACTAATCACATTGTGTAAACATCTAAAAAATATGACTATGTTTAATGTTAATTCTAAAAAGCTTAACTTAAAGCTATTCTAGGGAAGTTAAAGTAAAGTTATTTAACTAAGTAACTAATAGTATGTTAACTAGTAGAAATATAATAAAATATTTATATACTAACGAATTTCATATCTATGAAGAACAAGAAGAAATGTTTCAAGAGACAATGAGAACAGAATCCTTGATTACTGGAAAAGCGTAACACCTAAGATTCCGAGGATTGAACTTATTTGTAAAAGAAAATATGTTACTCGGTTTTCACAGCTTTTCCTGGGATTGTTGGAATCTTTTTCAAGCAAATCGACTTCTAAAAAGTATACCACGGATCTGTCCATGCTTTCATGGTCTTCTGAACTTTTAGAGGTTAATAAAATTTGCTAAAAAGCTAACAGAGCAGAGCATAAAGAAGAAAAGATCATTCCGATCAAAAATGAGGAATGAAAGTGAAAAATAACTTCGTCGATCCTCATCCTCTACCATAGAAATATTTTGTTGAAGCATAATTTCCTTTCCCATCAGATAATCATAGAAATGCAAAGATTTCATAAATTGTAATAGTTGTGTTAATCTAAGACAACGGGCCCAGTGTTGCTTTGTGAAAGAATCCTTTTAATCCTGGAAAAAAAGACGTCAAAAATATTAGTTCCTGTTGAATGCACAAAGTCGTTCTTCTTCCTTCCTTCCACTCTCTTCCTCAATGTTCCCTTAACATCAACAGCAGTCAGTACGGATGTTCCACCAAATTTACTAATAGAACGAGTTCGGTATAAGCTGAGCGACCTGTTACGGTTCGTTGTCGTGGTGGTCGTAGTCATTAAGCCGGTCAGAAGCACAGATCACTAATGAATGTATTGTGTACGAGTGTGAGGTAGTATTGGTATGGATTGATTGGAGGTGGCTGGTTGGTTGGGTGGTGGTCGGCTCTGACTTCGTTTACATATAGGCAGGCAGAGTGAAGTCTCGATAAACACAAAATTATACGGCGATCGGGCGCCGCACTATTTGCATACCGGCCAGGCGAATTCGCAAGACAAATTATGCAATCGCGCGACATCTCGTCGCGTCGCTCGATGTCGCCAAATGTCGCCGTGAGAGTAGATCGCAGCGTTACGGTAGCGGTTGAGAAGTTGTGGATGGAAAAAAAAGTGAAGAGGGAAAAGAAGAGGAGGCGGCTCTATGGAAGAGTGTGACCGAACGTGGATTGTGCCAGTAAGTGCGTGTGTGTGTGTGCGGCGGTGGTGGGTGAGATCATATGCGAGTAGATTCCCGTAATGAGAAGATATAAAATAAGTAAATGAGAGGAGTACGTCGTAACGCGTAAGAGTGACGTTTGCGATGGGGGAACGATTTCGAAATTACTACTTAGTACCGAATGACAATTGCTGCCAGTGTGCCAGATTCGTTTCAATGCGAAATATTGATGATAAGGATCGGTATACGCCCTAATTTGTGAAAACATCAACGGTGTGATTGTAGCGAATGTATGTAGTGTGTTACCTGCGATGAGTGAGTGAGTGACGGACGGACGGACGGACGGACGGACGGACGGACGGACGAATCGAAGCGTCGTCGTCTCGTCGTGGTGCAGCTTCACGCCCGTCGGGCTGGCGCTGATGGCAAAAGTTTGGAGAGAGCGAGCTGTGCGACGACGACTAGGTTCTCTCCCCCCCCGCCAATCAAATCAATAGTCAAATGCGGGCTAATGGACGGCAAGTGTAGGCCAGAACTGGTTGCCAATTTGCATGCACATTTCTTCTAAATTAATCAATTTCGGCGCTGCCTCACCTTCGGTCACGCCATATCAAACACATCGTCACAAAACAGATATGCATACGTTGATGTGTACGTGGACGACCGATTGCGCGCGTACCTCAATCGGGCGGTCCTGCTGCTTTCGTCCCAAACGATCACCGCCGAACCACCGAATAGCTTCACTATCGTCGTGAACGCCGCAGCAGCGATTCGACGCGTCGAATCGCGTCGAATCGCGTCGCCGCTTCCGATCCAGAGAAAAAAAAAGCGAGCGAACAACCATGACATTTTTTTGTTACATTAAATATACACACATACACACATACGCATACACATAGACTCTTAATTGATAAAAATTTACGAGAATGTGGAGCGAGTGAGGATTAACACCCCCGCGGACGTGAAGAACATGTACTGCCGCTGAACTGTAACTGAAATCACTCAATTTCAAACCAGTAAAGTGAAGTTATTCGTCGAGTTCGTGATGGGTGCAGTAATCCAAACTTTTTTTTTTCTCTCCTCCTACGGAGCGCAAAGCAATTTACAATAAATATGCAAGCGTGAATTGTGGTGACCTTGTACGGCCGCGTCCTTTTCAGTTCATCTTTTACAATGGCATATGCGTATGTATGTTGTCGGCGTAACATCCAATTAAAGGCAACCCCTATGAAAATGTTTCCATATGACAATTTGAAGTTAAGTAAGTATGTTAGCAAAAGCAGCATTTAAAACCTGTTCGTTCATCATGAGATGTGAGGTAGAAATGAGTTATTTCTTTCTGCCCTAGTACAGTATGATTGCGTTGTCGGAAAGATTTTCGCAAGTTCAATTAAATTATCCACGATTTTAGCGAGGGAAATTTTGATTCGCTATTTTATTTATATGTTATTTATTTTATTTTCATTTTTTTTAAATTTATTTTTGTTTTTTTTTAATTTTTTTTTAAATAAATTTTTCAACATGTCCTCCTCCTCAAAACAACATTAACGATTTTTTTATGATAATTATTAATAAAAATCATTAAGTAGATATTAGAATATTGACTACTTACAAATATTCATTATCCACAAATCAAAAATGCTCTAAGTGTCAACATCAGAATAGAACCACTTGTTCCATTGAGAAAAATTCTAGAAAGAAAGTGATCTTGGTTGGCTAACAGTTTATTCATACAATTTTGTCCCCAAACAGTTATGTTATCCATGCTTCCGATCAGTACTATTTGGGGAGAAAAATCATACCTGGGCCATTTTCGTAAATATATACTAGTATTTATAAATTTGTATTGTTTCATAGTTCTTAAAAATTCTTTCTTTTAGAATTTATTCTCTTTCTTGGAAAGAGAATAGCAGTTAATAATTTTGTTTATCCGAAATATTAAGTTAAAAATAGGGTTTTGACTTTTTTTTTCAGAAAAACGCTATGTAATTTCAAGGAAATGAACTGTATCATATGAAAAATTTTTACAGTTTTATGGGATTCATGCTACTGATGCTTTCTTTAAAAAAAGACCTTTTCCTGAACATCGATCTAAAGTACGACAGTTCGGTTTAATTTGCTGTAATCATTCAGGTGTAATTTACATGAATATCAAACAAAACATTCCGAATGATTCTTCTTCCTGGCAGCAGCAGCAGCAAACATTACTTTTTTCCAAGTGAACAATTATTCCAAAAATTCACAATCAAATATTATTTTATGTGTATTAATAAGAGATCTAAGATGAACGGGATTGATAGTTTAGGGATTATTAAACGATAGTTTAAGGATCTACAATTTTGTGATTATAATAATTTCCAGAATTCGCGAGAATAATAGTTCTTTTCATATCCTAAGGGTCTATTGATGGATACGTAGTTTCTCCTCTAAAAGTCTAGTAATTATATAACTGGTAGTAATTTTTGTTTCTTATTTCAATATATTAACACATTAATGAAGTATGGACCTCAAAACAACTCTCATTTTTTTCGAAGAAAGGAGAGTCCGCATGGCGAGCAAGCGTAAGATCCGGAATCCCTAAACTATTGATTTTTTTCAAAAAAGTAGCCATGTCAAATGAGTTATACTCCTCCTGGCTTGTCGAACAAATTACTCTTTCCTTTGAGGAAGCTTACAGAAAATCTAAACTTTTGAAATCGGAAGAAATTATATTTTTTTTTTGTTTGGTAGAGTACAGATACATAATTATTGCAGGTTTATTGCTTTATTTTTCTTTTTCTTTTCATGCGAAAAATTCCAGAATTTAACATCACAAATTGTACAGGCATTAATAATGAGCCGAATTGCAAATGACGAGATCGAGTGCTGTGAACACAACTGTTGACTAGAACAACAAAAGCAAAGATCAGATCAATGGCTAGAAATCAGCTGATGTGAGGTGAGTAGAATTCCCTCAAACACTCTCAATTTTATACGACACAAAATTCCGTTATATAACTGTACATATGACCATAAGTCGGAGATCATATTAATAACAAATTTAACAAAAAAAAAAGTAAAAAAACGATAATGATGATAAGAAATAATTTCTTCTTCAGAAATAACTGTGAAGCAAATTTCTACTATATTCTAGTCTAGTCGTAATGTAGTGAAGCGAGTACAACCGCAGAATCAGTCATTGCCTCTTCCGCGCTGAAATCATTTGAATAAGTACGGTAGAATAAGGATTGTCTAGAAAAAAAAAATTTTACCTGGTAGTTACTGAACTCGGAAACATTCCATCACTGCTTGCTTCACTTTTTTGGCTAGGACTAACGGGACCTTCGGAGGATCGTGTGCTATCGGTGGTAACCTCACCGCTTTTCCTATTTCCTTGGTACTTTTTCTGACGTGCTCTCGAATTCTTAAATATTCCATGACGTCACTTTAAACAACGTCTTCAACTAATTAATTATGTTCCATTTATTTTCCCTGACTTTGACGTCTTTAATTACTTCTTAAGCAAAACTAAGATGGTATGATTCACGTACCTGGAACCAGACTTGTGTCACACGTTTACTTAGCCCTGTAATGTTCGCTATTCGTTCCAGATCGGCTCCGTCAGGATTGCTGTCCACTTGGAAATGCGCCTGTAAACGATGTTGTTCTGGCTTAAACTCAAGTGAGTGGATAAAGTGGCTGCGGTATGGCTGAAGAGCTCCGTCACTACTTGTGAAAACTTCCAGTAGTTTGTGATTTTCTCAATCTTTTCGAATCCAAAGAATTTCTTCGTTAAAAATTATCTTACGTCAGAATCGTAAGACTAAATTCTTATTTTATGGCTTTTTCAGAGAAAAAAAAAGAATTCATATCAGTTTTATTTTTAAATGAAAGTCGATAATCCATGCTTGGTTCAATGTTATACTTTGATATTTGTTGAAAGTTTTTCCAGCTAGACTATACACGATGAAAATTACACACACACCTTCTTTAAATCATAAAATTCCACCTCCAGTCAGTTTTTTTATTTATACAAAAAACTGTGCCTAATCACCTGTAAAACGCTCAACTGTTCCTCAGCGAATGTGGTTCGTACTCGCTTAATCTTCTGTTTTTGTTGATTTGCTCCTGAAAAAAAAAGTTACTAGTCAATACTATAACCATAGTTTTGTTATAGAATCAAATGAGGGCCGGCCAGCCTCGGTGAGGTGAATCATTTCGATGCAACCTCGAAACCGAGAAAATCAAGTTACCCGAATCGCCGTCGACCAACTCGACAAAATGTTGCTTGCATAGTAGACGATTATCTTGTAATGCAAATTCTTCACCAGTACTTAGTTGTCTAAAAGTAGAAGTAGATAAAATAGTCAAATAGTAATAATATATAGTATTTAAAAATGTGTAAATAAACAGATTTCTATTTACCGTTTGCATTGTGCACATGCGAAACAAGCCAAATGAAATACAAACGATCGTGCACGTCGAACCCAATCGGTGGAATGGATCAGACGAGCACAGGATGCACATTTCGTGCCGAACTGTCTGAAAAACTAAATATATTAGTAGAAAAAATTATTTACTAGCATTTATTATAAATTCCTAAGTAATTGCTTCCTAAATAAATAAATAGATAAATTTCATTTGTCAGTTGTCGGAAAGTAATCGATAGAGCTCAAGGAAAACCCCTCCATTTAAGTCATAGAAACCCAACAACAGATTCTGCATAGAATATAGATTGTTTATTACCTATGTAATAACAAAGTATTATGTCTAGGATTCATCCAGTATTCATCCCAGTATTTTAATAAAAATCTAAGCTGTGATTATTTTTAGTGAATTTTATTTGTGATTCATTTAACAACAAATCCATTTAATAAAGATCTTGTTAAAACCGGTACATGCCTCTGATTGTGTTCTGCATCCTTTATCCAGAATGAGGGTATTCTTGTGAGAATTTTTGGCTATTTTAGTATGGGACCTTTTTTTTTCAAAAGTACAACTGATTAGAAAGACAACTCCTTGTTGTGAATTTTGAACGGCTCCCAAGAAATAGTTTCATCTTTTTCTGCAAATTTTGTACGTGTTTTCTCGGATCTCCGTGATTATAAGAAGTGTAGAGAAATTGGTCGAGAATTTGATAATCAGAAGGGAATTTCCATATGATGCGGAACTGAAGAAAAAAAAACCTTAACACACAGCCTGCAAGAAAAAAAAATTGATAATATGAAATTGAAAAATTGATTATTCCTCATACCTCATTGTAAGATATCATGAGGTATGAGGGAAAACGATTTAGAAATACAATAACTAAAGATCGTCGAATTTCACTCGAAATGTAGAAGATTCGTAATTTTGACTAGAGTACCGTTTTTTTTCAGACGGTTTACGGTAATAAACCGTAAACTGTCTGAAAATGTGAACTGTATAGAATTCCACAGAATTGAGTGAAAAATGTAGTTTGAAATACAAACAGATCAAGGAAGGAAGGAAGGAGTGCGTAAAAAAAAAACTTTACGATGCGAAAACAGGAGAAAATCAAGTAGAACAGTTGAAATGTGGATTAGTACCGCTACTCGAATGATGTTTAAGGAAATAATCGGATCCTGGTCAGTTTCGAAGTCCTGATAACTTCATCAGGATTCTAATAATAAAAAAATACAATCATGTAAAGCTATCTATTTAGTCGAAACCTGTTCATTCTACTTCTTTGTCTATACTCAACTCTTAATTGAGCGGATTTGGTTTTTCCAGAGGGATTTTGCCAGAGTACAATACTCTGCATGAACATTGAAAAACCGACGGTGAGTGACGGTGCGGCACCGTCGCTTGCTCATAACTGCTCATAAATCCACTGTACAGGATCCAAAGACAGCTTGCAATGAAAAACTCCACCAAATCCTTGGCATAAAGGAAATAATAAACCTTAGACTGGGAAATGAACCTAAGCAACAATCAAATAAACAAGAAAGAAAGAAAGAAAAGAAGAAGTTGAAAGAAGAGAGGAATTGGTGGGATGGAGGAAGGAAAGTAGAAGGAACGAAACGAAGGTACTAGCAAAGATGGATCTAGAAAAGAAATCAATGCTGCACAAATTGATCCTCACTCCTCAGATGAACATCGTATTGTTCACAGCAGTTAGAAGTGAACAAGAGGAGTCACCATTTATTGGATTTTTCCAGGATACATCTATTTTAGCAACAATTTATTATAACAAGTGGGCGCCAAGCTGATTGGTAGTAAAAATAGAGAGTCATCGTTCATTAAGAATATTTAAAATTTTGTAAATAAAGTAGGCAAAAATTGTTGTGATAATAGGAAGTTACTCCGTGTCCAGAAATTTTTTCTTACGGAATAGTGAAGATGTGAACGTGGCGAATTGGAGCTCAGACAAATTGGTGGATTACGGTGAAATGAATCGTATGTATAGTATATAAAATTCCAAACAGCGCTCTAATCCAATGTTAACTACAAATTATTATCAAAAAATCAAATCTACATTTCAACTGAATCTTTTACAAGTTGAAACATTAGTTTCTGTTCTAAGAAATGCGAGGACAAAATAGTTCCATCAGAGCTATCCCTTTTATATGAGAATTAAGCCCGGACAAACAAAAGGCAAATAGAAAGTCGGAAAAACGGAGTTTTTCCTCTTGTTTTTTATTTTCCTTTTGTTAACGTCTGTCATCCACACATAATCCTCAGATCCTTGTAGCTGGCAGCTTGTCGTCGTTCCCTTAAGAAGCCGTATTCCCGTTGACTTCAAAGCGATTATTGACTGCATCTGTCGACTGCTCCTTGACTGTTCCCCCGATGTTCTAATCCGTTTTCGGCATCCTTTATCCACAAGTGTTTCCCCGCCCACTACACCAATTATACAATTTGCATCTAGTACATGTTGCGGTTATGGAATTAATAATTTCGAATAGTAATCAGAAAATTACCTCTCAGTCTCCTCTAGCTATAGTTTTCCAGAAACGGTAGTGGATAGATGGGACATTTACATTAAAAAAAATCTTTTGAAGGATCACAGGATTACCAAATCTCAGTAGCAGTAATGAATAGATGTCACACTTACATGGTGTAGGTTTTAATTTCAGAAAACGAAGGGTTCACTTCGAAATTTTCCAAGTCTTCATCCATGCTCATAATAATCTAGATCAAATCTGAATCCAGACAAATCAGTTCTAAAAGTTGGAAAAGAATCCAAATTCTAAGTGCATAACAGAAAACTATCCTGGGATAAACTTTTTTTGAAATGATAATTGATACTAGCTAGAATTCTTGAAAAAAGGTGGATCTTTTTGACAAAGTTCTAGTAAATAAACCTATTCAGTTACTATTACCTAGTTGTATACTTACGTATACAGTAAACGTCCTGAAAGGTCAGAAGTCATTTCAGGACGTTTACTGTATACGTAAGTCAGAAAAAGTCGGAAAACACAATCGCTTTTATTTTAACACTGATATCTTAATGAATTCGTTCCTGCAAGCATCAAAAAATCTGTTAAGATTTGTAAAGAAAATAAAACTTCTTTCCAATATTACGGACGGATTCTTCAATTTTCTGTCTGATCTCTATACGTTCCCAATTGCTCGGTTTTGCGCAAAATGAGTGAAAATAGAGAGCGGGTTTTTTTTTCAAGAACACGTTCAACGCTCAAACAAATGAAAAAGAGGTCCTAGCTTCCGGGCAAAATCAAAAATATGTTCGCTTATTGTCATGATCTATATAGCGGCCACTTAAGGATGTTCAAAAAGTTTTAGAGAGCAAAATGGGTCCAAATCTTTAAGCGTGGACAGCTTTTTTTTCGAGGAATTTAGTTTTTTTTGTGCTAAACCAATCCTTCACAATAATTAGACTATCGTTTTGAGTAACGATCGTTGCTAATCCCAAAAATCTGCACCGGTATCGCGCAAATCAAATAATAAGCGGTTGTACCGCATCTAATCGCTGCTACCGTAATCGCACTAACAAGCATGCATGACGTAATTAGACACATTGACAGATGCGAGGAGGAGAGGTGAAGATAAACGAGGCAAATGAGTGTCACAAATAGCTAACAATGATTTATATCATGTTTTAGAAGGAAGCTAATTCCACAGTGAAAAAAAAACTCTTTACGACTGAGTTATCTTATATTTTTGTATAAACGAGGAAGTTTTAAAAATAGACAAAATCGCCTGATAATTTTGAAACGACCATGAAAAATCGCAATCATTCTTCCTCTTTGAAGAATTTTTCTCATCTTTGATAAAAATAAATGAAAATAAGAACGTTGATTTTGTGACGAATTGGTGGTTTTTTACGGAGACTTCAAGTAACATCATCAGGATTTTAAAATTGAATAATTTCTGATGTTTTAACTATAAGACCAAGAGAAAAAAACACGCACTTGAATGGAAAATTTGCAATCAATTAGTGTTATTTGGGATATATCAAAAATATGATATTTTGAATATAAACACAGCTAATAACAAATAAAAACAGTTTGTTAAGGTTCTCCATAAAAAAACGCAAACTTCATTTTAAGGAAGGAAATGTACGCAGAAAGCTATTCGATAAATGAAATAAAACTGATAATTGAGTTCCTCCAGAACTAATAAGAACTCCAATAAAACTTTAAATCTTCGGAAATTCGACACTTATTCGGCTCTTTTATTGAGGAGACTGTGACGCCCGAACACTGATATGATCTCGAAAAAATTCCTACAGAATCCCCTATCTCTCCTTTTTCACTTTATCTTTTTTTTAATGTAGCTCTTTAGTTGTCAACGCTGTTGACATCATTCTACATACTCATCGAAAGATGAGCGGACCCTAATGGATACGGTAGAGTTCCTGATTAGGTCCTATGGGGGACGATGCGAAGCCTGCTGGCACACGCACAGATGTCAAGAGAGCATCGTGAGTTAGTGGATTGAGTCAATTAGATTACAACAGCATGATGAGCTTCATGTTACGATAAAATTTGAAGAAATACGATTCTAAAGAGATCATACTATACCTTCCATAGCATGTTTTGCATAAAGTGTTCCCATCACGATAGAAACATGTATGTTGTGATTGTAACGACGTTGTACATGACGTACAGCGAAGACAGTTCTCGTGCCATGATCTGAAAAAAAATAGGGTCCTCTAAAATTGAAACCGTACCCTTTGTTCCGTGCAATTCATCTGAGGATATTAGAAATATAGTGTCCTACGTAAGACAGAAAAAAACCGATTGAAACAGATAATTCCAGGAAATCCCACGCATATTCCCGCTTTATATGGATAGTGAAAAGTAAAGGAAATAAAAACGATGCTGTTCAATAAAAAATGGGATCTACCAAGTTTTCCGAGGCCTTTCGAAGGTTGAAGGCTAAAAGCGCCCAGTTGTGTTCTTAGTTTATCTGGACTGTCTGGAGACTCTTAAGCGGAAATCCCAGCACTCATACTTTCATAGTGAACTTTTCCCTCTTTTCTTAACCTCTATGAGGTGATCAGAAACAAGATGAAGTGAGAAGAGGAATGATTCTCCTGCAACTTGCTGTGGTTACACCCTTGTACTTATCACTAACCTCAGAAAATACTGTAGCCAATTGGTTTACTGTACGAAACAGAGCGCTCTCATTCTTTGAAGTACTTTTCTTATGTACCTTTGTTATTTCTGGAGACTTTCTGCTATAACATACCTTCCATTTACTGTTAGAAGTGTACGTTCGTGGATTGCGCGATCACATCCGGAGCAGATTTCAGCTTCGTACTGAAATATATAGGTTTTAGTTAGAATTACGAATTAATGACAATTTCTTTAGAAAACTATTTCAGAAAGTTTCTTAACAAAAAACTGTACATCATCAAAATCGCGACACCCTTACAGCCATTGAGGAGTTTCACACGTATCCGGAAAGATTGTATTTTTATTTGGAACAGTATTGTGAAAAGGTAATTATTACCCTTATCCCCTGTAATTTCTCATCAAAACGAAAGTTTCTTCTTCTTCATATTCTTCAAAGCTCGGGAATAATTTTACTATGATTTCAGTTTAATTCGAAATATCCTTCCACTCCTACCTCTTCATTTTGAGTGAGGGAAAGTGAATAATGGGCACAAATTAAAAACAGTCTCTGATGAGGAATCATATACAAAATACTATTCACCGCCATAACACGGTAAACACTTCTGAAATCCTCAATGAAGCGCTCATCAGCTGAAAGCGAAGCGGCAACGGATACGGTGTCGTGACGATCGCAATTAGACGTACATTCAAACACATTCATGCGAGAGACAACTATGAACATCCCCCGCTACATCCGCTAGTGAAACGTCGTCCTCGATTTTATAAACATTTGTTGTTGCTGTGAAGATTTCGAAGTTTTTTTTTCCCCCCGTAGACATGTTGTCTCCACGGGTATACGGTAAATGCTTCAATGTTCTCAAAATTTGGTCGGATGCAATCAAATGCTATCTCGTTTAACAGCTATCTTTTTACAAAAAATGCAGCAAATTTTTCGACCCTTTCAGAGTCTTAGGAATTCGATTGTGGTGTGTTAGACCCCTCTCACGGCTGGACGGGCTTGGGACGCCATCTGATCTTATTAACGAAGCAGAACAAAGCCAAGAAAGAGAGCGTAGAGAAGAGATTCAATATCTTTCTAGCTTCTTACCTTTACTATTTAATATGAGACGTCGTTCAGTCAAACGTATAGGATTTTTGGGACAATTGATAGGGAACTGGAGATATGCTAGGATTAAAAAAATGTGGCTGATGTACTAGACTGGATATTCAATGAAGATTGTCACGAGAAATCCCTACGCTTTTGGACCATTTAAAAATTTCAGACTTTTACAGCTAGATTACAAATTCTATGATATATCTCAGCTCCTTGCGAAAAATATATGCACATTCAGCGCAAGCAAGTTCAAACGGTACATAGAATCGATTTTTACTTACAAACAACAACCAAAACAACATCTTTAGTACCAATTTTCTTTCCGTTGCATTGTCAGCTAAGTAAGATTTTCGAGATTTTTTTAGATTTTTTTAGATTTAGATTTAGATTTTTGGATTTTTTTGTAATGCGAAAATCTTTCATGGCTACAAGAAAATACTAAAAATTATCAGCTGTTTCAAACGGAACCAATAGGAAAATCTGTTGAATTTTTTTTTGAAGAAAATGAATCGAAATGAAATTAAAATAGTGCATGAAAGTTTTGAAAACAAGCTTGAATCTAACCAGGATTACTTGTGAAATTATCAAAATGTATTGGTTTCTTGTACAAAGTGAGATCCGACTCTACGCTAAATGTTCTAGAAGAGAAAAACAGAAATTTTGAAAATTCATTATGATCCGAAACGGAAGCATTATTCTATCGTAAATTTCAACAAATTTGGAATAAATTTATAATTCTTAATATCGTATCTGTGCTGAGTGTGGATTTAGCACATCAAAACAACGGATCTCTCTCCTATTGAGAAAAGGACTTAAATCAAATTCACATGGCAAGTTCAAAGTCATCTGGACAAAAAATAGTACTTATGCTGCTACGGGGGAAGCTACTTGTCAAGTAAATCCTTTTTCCTCATTCCAGAGATGGTTCAATAGTAGGAAAACGTTTTTGTAAGACAATTTCTTTATTGCGCTGATACGAGTAACCAGGTTCCGGTAATGGTTAGCTTTGAATTAGCCGGAAAAGCACAGTGAGACCACCGTTATCGTATAGTTGGAACACTAGTGCACAACTACAGTCTTTCGTTCGTCTTGGATAATGGAACCTGTGCTGTGGATCTGCGACAATTTGCAATAGAACCTCTTAGCAAGAAAGGCACAAAAATTATTGACTGATTAGGTGGAACACATTCGAAAAAATTCGTGAAGAATGTGATAAAGCATTCTTAGCTGCAAAGATGCGGAAATCAGAATACGATGCTAAAAAGTCGGCGAAAAGTCACGACAACGACCACACATCACGTACACGACGAATCCAGACCGATAGGGCTCGATGATGTGACGAGCCTCACTGGTCCGGGGGCGTCTCACCTTGAGTGGCGCCGCGTAGACGAAATCTTCATCGCTATTCATGCGACTTGCACAATCCTGGCCGACGACGAATTGTCGCACGTCCGCCGTCGACGCGGCGAAATCCGATCGCGGCACGAGCGTTTCCGGCAACGCGACAACGCATTCCGGTCGCATCACGACGAAATCTGCTCGCGAAGCGGGAAAATCTGTCGTGAACGCGGTCGCATCGACGAAACAGCTCTGATGAACCTCCATGAAGATGCTCTAACGAACCGCTAACGAGCCAACAAACGACCTAACGAGCAGATACAAAAGGGGCGGGATGGTGATGGAGCCGCCCCGGCGACGTGATTGGTCAGCCAGGCACATCCCAGCTGCTGCGCTTGGATAGAGACTGGAAACGAAAAATTCCTATGCTCTTCTACATATTCGTCAACGAATTGGTTTAGACGATGTTAACGTGTTCCGCTGGACTTCTCAAATGTCACAACATGATGGAGAAGGAAAAAGGATCGTTTGTGTACATGACAAATCCTAACAGACGAATGAAATTGCGGATAGAAGTGATTTTTTTCAAAAAATATCAAGAAGATCTAGCACCTCATCTAGCGGTCTGCATGTCCGAGTAGGATCAAAAAAGTGACTTTTTGTCCGCTTTGTTTTCCTCGCTCTTCCACAATTGGGCAGGCGATTACCGTAACATTTCAGCGAGAATTTTCTCGTTGAACTTGATTTTTTAAGAGGAGATAGTGATGTTTGCTGATAAAATAAAGACTGCCTATGTATTTAATTCCCTTTTATCGCTAATTTTCATTTAAATATCGACAGATATAACATCGTCTTGACAACACAGCTTCCAAATCATAATTTTACTTGAAAAAAAGGTTGTAATGGAAGGAGAATGAATAAGTATTGTTATAGTTAATACAATTATATTTACGTATAGTGGTTTTCCTAAGTTCAGTGACCTTAGCGCTTAGAATAACAAGCTGTGACCGAATTAATCGCGTTAGTCGAGAAGTGCGGTAAACCTGTCGCGATTGCGCACACACATGGTGCGATTTTTGATGACACTTGGCAAGCTGACACCCGTCTTCAATCCTTAACGAATTCGAACGTCTGTTCTAGGAACGAAAAAAAAAACAAACAGATCTCTTCTCCTTTATTTGAAGCAGTTGTTGTCAAAACTGTACTGTACTTGATGAAATTCGCCTAAAATCAACAATAACGTTTCAAATATGCATGAATTTGAAGGATCTATATTTACTTTAAACTACTTTATGATCTATGCTCTGTAAACTTCGCACTATTCGTTGCTGGTCATTCTTGCCGATAGGGATTTTATAGCTCGACCGCCGCTTTTGTGCTGCAAACGCGCTAAATTGAATCAGTTGATCGATGTAAATCGAGTTACTTTGCGCTCAAAACATCGAAATCTGCGAAATCGTGTTAAACACCCTAGGACAATGCCAAAGGCGAGAACGACATCAGCAAGAAGAGGTCCTTCCATCGATACCATTTGGTCACAGGTTTTTTTTTTTCTTATCGGATTCAGATGTGAACGGATAGAAACATGTATGTAAGAAGAATGTGTCGATCACTTCCTGAGCAACAAAAAGGGAACACCACCTGTAAAATTTTGGTATTAATTAAATGCTGTTGTTGTTGTAGTATTTTCTTAGCAGTTAGAACAATTAAACGTTGCATGCTACAAAAATTGGTTCCATTGGGTCAGATGTCGAGGTGAGTAAAAGGAATACCAGGGAAATGAGTCTCAGGACGCCGTAAAGCTAAAATGGTCTCGTTACTAGCGAAAAACCAAAGAATTTCAACTAAATAAACTTCCTTCTACTCGCTTGGAAGAATTTCTGGAATATTCTTAAGCTAGAGAAGGGCAAGATTTTACCTATAATAAATCCAAAAGAAGAGACATGAAGTGAATTAATCACTGCATTCACCATCTTTATCCTGGAGAAAAATCCATGTGGGACATTTACGTGGGTGTGCATTTCTCGTAAAATAATAGCTGAATGAAGAACAGCGATATCTTAACCAAAATTCCCGAATCAGCCAGTTCCGCGAGAATTCTGGATTGAAAGGGATCGGTCCTGATGATGTATCGTAGTCTCAGGTACCTGTGGTTGGCCGAGAGCCAGCGATGCGAAAAATAGTGAAAGAGAAAAGATAGTGTGTGTCCACAGCGGAACTGTATGTTTCACAGTTTTCTCTCCTATTTATACTTCGATTTTCTCATCTCCTCTCTTTTTGTAGTTATGAGTCACTCCACCTCACTATTCTTTCCAGGACTGCAAGGGTAGGTCACAAGTAACATCTTATTTTTTTTTCGACTTCTCTTTTCTTACTCTTCTACTTGTTCTCCTTCAATCTTATTGAGGAGAGCGAACTTCGTGATTATTTTCGTTGGTAACTCATAAAATTCTTCCTGGAAAAACGAAGCTGTCCAGAAAAAATGGGCGGGAATCATGTTAGTACTGGAAAAGGCCTTAAAACAAAATATGGAAACATAGTGGTGGTGGTGGAAATAGAGTGAGAGCCATATACAGTTCAAATAGGTACCGAATGAAATCCTTCACGTGTAAGTCTAAGAGTGTATTCCTATAAAAGAAGACACCTAAGGCAGCTCATACAGTAAAACCATAAAGTAGAAATCATCAGAGTGTCTCCACGCCTTCCAAACTGACTTCGCTGTTTGAGAAAACGGTCAGGAGTGCCTTGCCAGAAGTTTAAACGTGGATCTTGAAACGGGGAAATACAAGGTGAGATTATTTCCCATCTACGTATCCTCACTATTTCAGAATCATTCGGCGACGCCATGGATACGGCTCTAAATGAGTGACAACATATTCGGAAACCAATCTATTAACGTTTTTCATGGTTATCCAAGAAAGAAATGGATCTGTTGAAGAATTCTTTCAATGACTTGAAGTCACAATGCCACGAGAAAGAGAAAATGGGGGTACTGTATTATTCATTAAAGGCATCACCCCACGAATCTGAGGTGGTAGAGATTTCAGATTTAGTATTCGTATACGGGATCGCAGATTATGGAGTGGGGGTGATTCCGTCATTTTCTTACTAATTGCAGCAGAAAACAACCCGGAAAGTGCGGCGTGTGCACACGGCTGGCGCGCTCCAATCGAACTCGTTGTAGGAAATAGCGCGCCGGAACGCTCGAAGCCGTATCTCCCGGGCCGTTTTTTACGGCAATTAGGAAGAAATGGACGGAATCACCCCCTCTCCTTAATCCACGATCCCGTATACGAATATTCGACCTGAAATCCGTACCATATCAGATTCGTGGGGGGATTCTTTTAAAGGATAAAATTGTCTGGCGTATCAATCCACTTGGGATGCACTAACGCGTTTTTACTACAATTCGTAAGCATTGAGGTTTTTGGAACGAGTGTTTGTCTCTACAATGAGCTGCCGGGGAAGCCGATGATAAAGTCAGTGTTTTTATCCTCCCAGACAAGTCAGGTACCAATATGTCGACTCCGAAGGGATGAAGGGTTTCGTAGACACTAGGGCGGTTTCGAACCATCGATCGTGTGCCCATAGCAAACCTCTAACTGACTGCGCTACACCATCCTTGTATTATTCGTTCTCAAATATTATTTCATATTTCTGTTTGTAATTTTTCCCATTCCGGCTAACTCTTCCACTATGTGAATTGGTGCCTTTGGCGGAATTACTGAATACGTCCAGTCATTTTTTGGACAGTATACAGATCTACAGTGTATGGGTTTCTCAATGTGTCAGCTTTCATTTAGGACTATATCCATGCATCCCAAGGATTCTGAAAGAGTGAATACATTAACATACGTACCTGAAAATAATCTCACCTCGTCTATTCCTCTGGTCATTCACTATTAAATTTCTGGTTGAGTTCTGCCGATGGCCCACACGAACAACCAGATTGGGCTAGTGAAGTCAAGGATATCCTGAATCATGTTTCATCGTATTCCATACAATTTATGCCATAAAACGCCTACAGTATGTACATAAGAGATGAATACATTGACAAACATTGTAGTAAAGCGTTAATGTGTCTGGCAATATATTTTTAAAACACTTTTTCTTTAAAAAAAAAGAAAACTAGCAAGACTGAAGGAAGGCCGAGGATTTGAATCTCTAGCTATCAAATATAAAATTTTAGAGCAAATATTTATATGATTTACGAGGAAAATCTTGACAAGAAAATGAGTTCTTCTAGGAAAAAGGCGGATTTTAAGAGTTTTTTTGTGAACTAATTCAAGGAATGTTGAAGGAACACCAAGAAATTGAAAACAAAAAACAAGTAAACAAAGAAAACTATTAATATGATATTACTCAATTTATATTTGTACAAAAATGATGTTTCTTAAAGTTTCATATATATACGTATTATAAACGACAATCTTAATCTTTTGTATTTGATTTTTACCATAGTTATGTTTTATTTTTTGAGGAAAAAGATCGCACAAAGAATAAAATTGACTAGATGTGTTCCGAAGAGCTGCAAATTTAGATGCTTTTCCAGAAAAAAAAAGGAAATAAGGATAGAAAATGGTACTATGGAGTAAACCAAACAGCGCTGAGTTTCCTAGAGTGAGATGGTCCACGTGAAACTCACTCAAACAAAAACTAGTTACTAGTAACTCTTACAAGTAGACCACTTTGCAAATACGATGGAATATTTAAAAGAAGAAAAAAATAAGAAAATAGGAACAGAAACTGAAAAAAATCCCATTCTTCTGTGTAGGTTTGTCACAGTCTTTAGCACTAAACGTTCACCTCACGTGATGCCAATCTCAAGATAAGCTAGGAAAAAGTGCCTTATTCGAGAAGATTCCTTAATTTTTATAAATTAGTGAACGACTGATCATTGGAAGAATTAAAAAGATTAGTGAGCAAAATTTAAAAAAGTCACTTCGACAGTCACTCCTCCAATCTTCTCCAAAGAATATTTCTGCTTACATGAGAAAAATCATATAAATGGTGAACAAATAAGGCAATAAAGTCCAGAAAAGACGATAAAAATAAGAAACGGAAATTTCTTAATGGTCCTTTTTCTTTTTCTTGGGACTTTTTTCTGGAGTAGCGAAATGGCTACCTAACACATTTTTCCATATCGTATAGGGAATTGTTCAACCTTGATGAGTCCCTCCCTCATTCAGCTATCGTTCATCTGGAACTATATTCGATCATTCCGAAATTATCCTGGAAGAATGCACATATGTGGGAGGAGAATAATTGTAGCTTATATTCTCCGTTTCAACAACCACATTTAAGTTCTTTGCCGGCGGGGGTTATTGTTAGCTTATTGGTGTTGACTTCTATTTCATGATACTGCTTCCTGGATAGATCTATTTTATTCCGTGACTGCTTTCAAATTAAAGGAGTTTTCAGAAACGTTTTCGTGGATCTGGTGAGCTCTGTCCACCAACGATTCTGCGGCCATCTTTAGTCTTTGGTACTTTCCTGTGATTATAGGTTTTTCGATTGTTTTATTTCTGCTGTATCCATGAACTCTTTTTTTTCAAATAGTTTAGTGGCCTACCAATAAGAACGGGCATGAATTATGTAATCGATTCCTTTTCTCCCTTTCTTCTTCTTCTTCTTATTCTTCCCTTTATTGTGGTAAAACTATAAACCAACGAGGAGACGAACAAATAATGTTTAGGATATTCATTGTGTTGCATTCATCTATGGATGCGCGATAGAATCCGGAAAACGAGTGAAAGAAGACGGTGACCATGCGATATTTGTGACTGGTGTTTGAGGATTTGACGGACATCAGGAATTTGGTGAAATCACGTGCTCTATTCCAGAGTACGTGACCTAAAACAAATGAATTTGTCCTTAGTTCCTACGTGGTTGATTTGAGGACATAACTGGATTGGAAAAAATAATATCCATACGAAGCTTCCAAATCGGAGATAATTTGTATCGAAGCCCTCTTCCCACTTCTTATTTGATTATGTAAAGTATACAACGAGGATTTTCGAACGATTCCGCAAGTTTTGACCATGACAGGAAATTGATAGCCTTACAAGGGGTGATTTCTGACGCTGGTCCTGAGCGGAACCGCTGTGGGTCGAGGGCGTAGGAAAGCCTCTTTTCCATCCCTCTTTATTCCTGTACAGTTTTATTTCTTCATTTTCTTATTTCTTCATGTTTCTTCTGCCTGTTGCTCTAAAGTTTCCGTGGCAATTTCGATATCGTACTTTGTAGATTTGATTGGGTCAAGGGAAATTTAGAAAAACATGTAGGCGTTCGAGGTTCAAGTCCTCCCAAAAGTGCATCGGACGCGTTTTTCCATAGATGTGGATTAGGTCGCGTTATAGACCAGTAAGTACTCAGATATATATATATATATATATATATATATATATATATATTGACCACTTAGTTTTTGAGGTATAACGTTCTTCCTAATTGCCGTAAAAAAATAGCCCGGACGATACGGCTTCGAGCGCTCCGGGGCGCTATTTTCTTCAACGAGTTCGATTGGAGCGCGCCTGCCTTGTGCACGCGCCGCATCTTCCGAACCGTTTTTTTTTACGGCAATTAGGAGGAAATGGACGGGTCACCGCCCTCTCCATAATCTACTATCCGGTATGAGAATACTCCACCTGAAATCCGTACCACCTCAGATTCGTGGAGTGATTCCTTTAAATAACTCGGAGGCTCTAAGATCTAAGGATTAGCCTTAGAGTATCTATGACATGTAAACTAAAGTTACTCAGTAAGAGAAAACAGTAAGACAGAACGTTCTAAAATAAGGAACGACCACTTAATGACCCTTCAACCCCACACCCAACTACATTTTTCCCCAGTTTTCTGGATTTATTGTAGAGTTGCGCATTCTTGTTATGATAATTGTGAACTGTGCAACAGCTTGTATTAGCGTAGAGCTCTCAAACTCAAAATTTTCCTCAAACGCTGCCAACTCCCTACCTTTAAATAGCACTCATAAATATCAGGTGATCACCGTCTCCTCTCACTCGTTGCTCGGATTCTTTCATGCATCCGTAGTTTAATGCCAGATAATGAACATCCTAGACGTTATTTGTTTGTTTCCTCGCTGATTTACAGTTTTCTTCAAAAAAAAAGGAAGAAAAAGAATCGAACAACTAGTTTTCTCTCCCGTTGTTGTTGGTAGGAAACAAAAATATATAAAAAAAGTTATATGCATACAAGAGAAATCAACAAAACTACGACTATTACTGGAAGAGAACTAAGCACAAAAAATTCCGGTGGAATCGTTGGTGGATACAGCTTGGCGGAGCCACAAAACCAATATTGGGAGACTTACATGGAAATTTAAAGGTACCCTGGTATAAGAGGCATGAACACAGCCGACAGTATCACAAAATAGAAGTCCAGAAACACCCTTAAAAGCAGTATACCACGAATATGAGGTAAAGGATACCCCTTAGCAGAGCTTGAGATAGGGTACTGAGATATCAGGGTTAGTTCCGCTCATCTTTTCCAGATCGTCGTAGAAAAATGACTTGGAAGACTCCTTTCTTCACGACGATTTCGGTTGGACCGCGTTAACCCTGTGCACGCGCCGCATCCTGTTGCGCAACGGTCGAAGGCCGCTGAGTTCTCCCTGATTGTCTATTCAAGTGAAACCAATGAAAAGGTTGCTGAGGGGACCAGATCGTATACATAGAGGAGCATTCACGTACGCTTTGGGACGACTAGGAAGAGGTGAGCCGAACCACCCCAGATCCCGCAATCTACAACCTCATTTCCAGCTTTTCCCGTGGCTTCCCTTACCACGTCAGACTCGTGGAGTGATACCTTTAATGTTCCACTAACAGTCTCCATCGCCCAAGTCCTTGAATTTGGTTGCTGAAACGGGGAATATAAGCTAAAATTAGTTTCCTCCCACACATGTTCATACTTTCAGGAATGATTTTGATATGATCGAATATAGTTCCGGATAAGCGTTAATAGAATCGAGGACTCATTTATTTCGAACAAGTGACTTTTATAAAAGAAGAAATGTGTTAGATAGACGTTTCGTCACTCGAGAAAGAAATCCCAAGAAAAGCAAAAAGGATCATTAAGAAATTTCCGTTTATTGTTTTTATCGTCTTTGATGGATTTTAGTGCCCTATCTGGCATGAATTGTTCTTCAAAAGGAAGGTCACTTTGATCTTTTTATTTTGTTTATTAATATTTTCATTACTTTCAATGACCAATCTTTTTTAAACGTATAAAAATTGTCGAATGTTCTCAACAACTGCATTTTGACTACGTTCATCTTGAGACTGACATCACTTCTGGTAATGGTTTGGAGCGAATGATTGTGGCGAAGATACACAAAAGAAATTAATTTTTCATTTTGTTTCCACTTTCTTCTCTCATCTTCTTTTTCTCCTCTTCATGTAAATAATGTAAAATAAAGTTGAATGTGATCTGTTTATAAGAGTTACCAGCAACTAGATCTCAATCGTTTTAAGAAAAGTAGACAGGATCATTAAAGAAACTTTCGTTTATTGTTTCCTATTTACTGGAATTTGTTGCCTTACTTATTTCCCATTTACATGAATTTTTTTTTTAATGTAATCAGAAATATTCTTTGGAAAGGGCTGACGGAATTTGTAGGTACGGATTTGAATTTGATATAAAAATTTTCACAAAAGAAGACAACTTTTTCCAATTTTTTTTTGTTTATTAGTTTTTTTCATTTCTACCAATGATCAATTGTTATAGACGTCTAAAACCTGGTTAATTTTTGAAAAGTAAAGAATTTCACTCTCATTTTGAGACAGAGATCACAAGGTGTGGAGCAAATGATCGTGCCGAAGCTACACAAAAAACTGATTTTTTTTTCAGCTTTCAGCTTAGATACATAGGTGAGGAGCCGGATCCTGTTCTGGTGGAGTTCATGTAATAAGGATCCCTTTGCCAACCGTCCAAAAATGAACGGGATCCCTTTGCCAACCATATAGAATTAAGAGGAGGTATTTTCGTCAACCATCCAAAAGTGAAGGGGATCCCTTCCGCAACCGTCCAGAAGTGAAGTTGCTGGGACCACTGTCTACGATTATCGCATGTATGCTTAGATATTCCATCGTAATTGCAATGTGGTCTGTTTATGAGAGGTACTAGGAACTAGTTTTCGTCTGAGCTTCACGTTGACCATTTTTCCTTGGAAATCTCAGCGCTGCTTCGTTTATTCCATGCACAGCCTCAACATATCACTTTCTATATTGTGGACTTTTTTGCCCATAAGCACCACATTTGCCCTTTTTCAAAGCAGAACTAGTCAGGCCCAGTGTTAACTAAGCCTTTTATTCCTCCGGAGTCGATAAATTGGTACCAGACTTGTTAGGGAGGATAAAAACACTGACTTGACACAGCGGCTCGCCCCCGCAAGTGATTGTAGCACTGCCTAAGCGTCCCTAAATCTCCGAATTGATGTCGAACGCGTGACCGCATCCTCACGGGGATTGATCAACGCCTTGTACTCTTTCTTTTATTTTTTATATGTGCAAAACTTTTAGAAGATACCCTTTTGTGAAAGTGTGAATTGATGGCAGCACGTCATGAAATTGCATTGTTCGGATATTTCCTCGAGCGAATAGGGTTAAGAGCGCAGATCTCGATCGTGACCGCTATCGCTCTGGATTTCCTTTAATGGTCCTGAAAAACGACATGGGAGACGGCCTTGTCTGTGCGAATTTTCCTACCAGACACCTAGCAACATGTCGTGTGTGCGGGCGCAGACATACGCATCGTGTCCTCCAGTGAACGGAAGAAACAGCATAAGCAGCCAATTGAATCTTTACATCCTGGAAAATGCGGTGCGTATGCGTGCACACGTACACGTCGCTGGGTGTTTTGTAGGAAAATTCGATCAACGAGGTAACCTTATCGTTTTGTGGACCCATCCCAACAGTTTTGGGATTTGTGTTGCTTGATACCACATGCTAATCCACTAACAAATGTTTTTCTTTAGGACTCATTATTTCACATAGTTTTTTTTTATAATTTGAAAGGATCCTTCCAGAAGACTTTGTTTGTTAATTGCATTTATGGAAGCTGTTTTTTGGTATGCCGCCTTCTTGAGTCTGTCTTTATCTGATAATATGTTAATACTAATTCTTGTTTAAAAAATACTTCGAACTAGATCAAGGAGAATGTCAAATTCCAGCTTTTCCGAAGAATCCTTATTTTTCTTGCTACGGTTTTCTTGAATTTACATTATAATAGCAGATTCGATAGTCGAAATTGCATTTGTCAATTTTCCTTCAATCGTGCTGTGGTTTTTTTTTGAAAAGAAGAAGGGTATTAAAAATATTACCACGAGGATACGTAAAAATATTACTTCAATGTTGGTAGCAGTGGTTTAATCTTCCAAGCTTTTTCCCGATGAAAAACCTCGTCTCTCTTATGCTTGCCACCTTTTTCCAGAACAATGTAGCGATTTTCACAGTTCAATATTTGAATTTTTATGGTTTTGTGATAAAATTCAGAATTTCTTGTAGTACATTAATATCAACACAATTTGATAAGGACAATCTTTTCCCTCACGAGAATTTTCTAGAAATGTTAGGATCTATCAATTGACATAACAAGTTTCTTCACTGAGGGATTCTTGGATATAAACAGCTACCCTTTTATTCATATTACTCTCCTTCAAATTACTTGTTTTTTTTTATCTTTTAATAATTTGTTTGCTGACGCACATTTTTGTTATTTAATATCCTACAATTATTTTATTTTAATTACTTCAATTAATTTCAATCACTAACGAAAAATTTTCTTTTAAAATAATCCTACTTTGTCTTCATAATAGAAAAATTACTTCTGGTTTACGGTTGGGATGGGGTAGAAAAATTCAAGAATTTTTTCCATATTTTCAAAATTCCTGAGCAATTATAGAAGATATAAATTATAGAAGAATGATAGCAGAATATATGGAAAGGTGAACACTAAGACCCCAATGTTGTTCTTTCGTTGTTTTTTTTTCTGGCTATTTTCAGCAATTTATTTTGCTGTAAAAAACTACGTCACCTTTGTTTTTGTTTGCTGGAATTGATGATATCCCTCGAATAGCTTTCTATAGTACTATTTCGATGTTTTTTTTCCAAGCTTTTGGTCGCTTTTCAATGACACTCCGTCTGGGAAATGTGCGGAATGACTCCTTCGGGATTTTACAAGGCTAGGCTGATTCATATCTGCAAGAATGATTGTGGGAGAAAAAAAAATTGATTCTATACCTATTCAACATCGAAAATCCTTCGTCGTATCGTATTAGGAAAACAACAATAAACGCAGTAGTAATTTATATTTACGAATTGTTATATCAGATAAACCTCAATTGTTATCTGTGAATCATAGTGATCGTGTGTCTTCGGTTGTTATGTACAATTCTCTAAATGATCTGTTTAAAGAAATAACTATGGAGTGGTTCATGGTCATGAGATAATCCCGTTAAATGCATTCCTGTCCCTTTATACGATTTCCTCCTCACATGTTTCTGCTTGCAACAACTAAAAATAAGATGTTTTTCTTTTCTGTTCGTATTCCGCATTTTAGCAGACCGAAGACCAGGGATCAACGTTTTTTGATGTCTTTCTTTAGAATTACCATCTCTCTTGTAAATTTCATCAAGAAATCAAGTAATTCGTCATAGTCTTACAAAACTTAGTTCCTTATACTGATTATTTGAATTTAACCTAGACTGAATGTATTGACAGTGAATTAGGATTCAGTAAGAATATCACATCTTATTTTGGTACATATAAGCGGAATTTTTGCTTTCGCATTTAATTTTTTCTGATTGCATAGAGCATAACAATCCTTGGAAAGATCCTCGAAACGCTTTTCTTTTGAATTTCATCTGAACAGCTTCCCTTATCAATGCCGAGCTTCGCGCTTTCCACGCCTCTTTTTCTCTCCTTTTTTTTTCAAGCGATAAAAAAGCGTTTGCTTCTTAGGTCTCAAGTACTGCTCTTAAGACATTTTCATTTAATTCGACATTGAAATCTTCAAAGTGTACTTTGGAGTAGAAAGTTAGTTAACTTTATTACAGTTTATTTGTTTTTCCTTAAAAACTGAGTAAATAAATATCCAAATTAGTTTTTTTTTTCTGGAGTCATAAAGTCGTGGGAAGATGAAGTACTGTGTTAAACATACGGACCTACATACTCATTGATCCTTTAATAGAGTATCCGAGGAGGCTAGACGGCAAATCCGAAATTGACAAGACAATCCGTAGATGACTCCGTATGTTGTAAGTAAACCGAGTGAGCTAAACTTACCTTAAAAAAAATTGCGCGTTCTTGAGAGAAATTTTAGAAAATTATCGACATTTGGGATTGCTATGGCCACAGGAAATGAGTTCGATGACATTAAAATTCAGACAAAATCAGTCTTTTTCTTCCAGGAAATTAGTCAACTTCAATTATTCACCGCAGAAAAATACATTTACCCGACTGAGATCTACGTAAATAATTGACATCTTTGTGATTTTTGTTATCCAATGCTTTCTACCACTTTTTTCTCTTCAATTTTCTAAATCCATATATAAAAGAGGTTCAATTGTTCCGGCTTCATATTTTTTGGGTTTTTCAAAAAGTATTTTGTATGACTGACAAATTGTAATCGAGGCCATTCGTCAGAGTTTCTTTTTAATTACACATAGCTATTCAGCTGTCAGAACAGTTCTGTTTGGGATCCTAGCGATGCTATGTGCATTCCAAAGCTGCTTTTTTCATGAATGGGCACTGATGAAACGTTCACATCGGAATTTATCACTAGTTCTTATTTTTGAGCATTCGATCATTCGAATTCCTCTTTGAATATGATATTTTTTTTGTTCAGATATTAAAATTAGTTAAAGAATTCTTCCTATACTGCAGTTATTTTGATTGTTTTTTCTTGATATTATTGTTTACATAATGATATTTATTACTAGTTAAACTTTTTTCAACTAATGTATGTATTCCTCTCATATTTCACAAAAATATGTCCATATTTCCCTAAAATTCGCTAGTCCATTATTTACGAATTTTCTGAATGCTCATGTATAGAAAGCTATAAACTCGAATTTCTCTGGATGCACGGATCTTCTCATTACTTGTACATTACGAAATTCGGAGATTTGAATTATCGTATTACATTGTTATATAATTATTAGAAAGAAAAATATATACCAAAATGATTTAATATAGCGTTTTAGAAAAGCTAATTCCTGTTAAAAGCATTTTTTTTTTGCTATAGAAGGTAACAAACAGTTTATAAATATTAGAAGAGTGTTTAAATATAACTCTTATTATTCATTAAGTCTAATACTTTCTTATTATAGCACAATTTTCTTTACCAGTAAGATTATGGAAACGTAATTGCTACATAGATTACCTAGAAGAAAATTGAACATGATAATTTTGCCTTCTAAGAATTCTCTACACAAATATCCAACAAAAATTTGGAAAAGTTTTTCAGGAAATTTTTAAGCTTTATAGGTTCACATGTATATAATATCTATGCTCCTCAATACATTTTCAAAAATTCGTTTCGAGCTAATTTTGTTCTATATATATATATATATATATATATATATATATATATATATATATATATGGAATTTTATTATAAATTATATTTTTATCGAATATGGAGCTAAGATAAGAAATTATTTATATTTACTTTGATTACGGTATTTTCATTGTCGGTAGAGGAATTCTCTTTCCTATTAGACGAATCCCCTGCGTTGATAACCGTAGATACACCTTATCTTTGATGTTTCTCCGATGTTTTTTCAATAAAATTATTACCTTCAAAGTTTAACGCTATATTCTATAGCTTTATATAGTTCCTTTCGGATAATCCGAACTACTAAGAACAGAAATAATGATAGAGTCGATTTTCTGATGACATAGACGGGTACAGATGTACTGTAGGTCGGAAATAAAAATTATTAAAGGTATTTTGAAGCGAGTTAGGAGTTTTAAGAAAGGGAAAACAAAGATTTCAAAATGTTCACAAGTCTTACAATTGTAAAATAATTCGTTGCAGTGCATATGAAAACCAATTTATGATTAAAAAAAGAATTCCCGAGCAGGCTAATAGTTTTTTTTTTTAATGTTCTTTGTCATCTTAGTAACAAAATATTACTTATTACTGATACTGAATAAATCGAAAATAATAAATAAATAATGAATAAATATTACGTGTTACTGATATTGTTTTGTTGATTTTTGTAGCAATAAGTGTGAAGAATAAATCTAATGTAAACTGCCATGTTCAAATCTAATTTCTCATTTTTCGATCGTAATCATAAATTAGTAACAATTAATTAATTAATTAATAAAATGGGGCAAAATAATTAAATGGTTAATAAATTAAACTAAAATTACAGATGGGATCTCTAAAATTTTTTTGCCTCATCGTTTTCTTTCTTCGAACAGCTGTCATTGTTGTGGTCTTCCTAGAAGGTCAGTAACATCTACAGGTATTAGGTGGTATTAAGGAAAGAAACAAGGCTAACTCAGATTAAGTCATTCTTGATTGATTATGAGCTTAACCAGAAAGTCGTAGTTTGTTGGAAATTTTTGTTTTTTTTTTCACCCGAAAAATTTCTTGACACAAAATCCAATTTAATTTTCCACTAATTTTAATTTCATTTTAATTTTAACATTTCCATTGATCTACCTCACTGTCGCTTTCTGCTCTAGATATAGGATTTTCTTCCGTTTCTAACAAAAATTTTTATGTATTTCTTGCTTATTTTGCTCCTGTATTTTATCTTTGAATCTTTTTTTTTTGAAGATTTCTAATTTTCTCTAATCTATTTTACATACTTCACTTGTAGGTGCATAATTTAATTCTGTTGGAATTCATTAAATATTTGTACTACCGTAACTATCGTTTTCCACTCTAGTCCCTATGTCTGTATAGTGAAAATATCAGAGGAATTAGTAGGTGATGAGTGCTTTCTGTAGTAGAAAAAAAAACTTGAAGTGTTCTTCACCTACGGCGCCACTACTACGTACACACTGGTTGGACGGTGAGCACACAATCATTAGAACGTCAACGTCTTGTCACTATTTAAAAACAAATAGGCCGGTTTGAATTTCCTCTTGTTTGTCGAAGAACTCCTTCATAATATTAGTACAATTCTTGAGCACTCATTTGAGTTCGTTTCGAAAGAATATTGCACAAAAAAAATGTAGCGTATTCACTTTTTGGAACGTGAAATTCCAGTTGACCATGCGAGAAAAAAACGGGGTAAGCTCATATTCATTCATTTATATTCCTTCAACGTTATTTAATATATTACTTATTTGTGTAAAGAATAGAAAAGCGGAAAGTTACCCTCAAAATCCTCAAATCTACGAACGAGTCGATACAGCCAACAGCTGACCCATATTTTACTGCAACTCTTCTTCTTCTTCTTTTTTAGGGCGAACTTTGTTGGCCTCCTAAATCTTCTTCGGCTAATCATGCATATTGTTCGAAGAATGCTCTCGAATATCCTCTTTTTTTCCTCGAAAGGATTTAAGGACTTCGAGGAAAATGTTTAGAATTTTAGGGTGAGTATGATTGAGAACACTCTTCTGACAGATGACAATGTCTGACGTTTCTGGATGTACTTCACGTATCCTTGGAAGCACATCTTCCGTGTTATGAGTGATTATGTAATGATATTTTTGGAATTAGCTGTACTCAAGAGAAATTCGGATCTTTTCGCAAGAAAATCCGATAAAAGAAGGCAAAATAGCGGGTTTAAAGAAAAAAGAGGGAAATTTTCAGGATATTTTCATGGAAATCAGACTATCCGTGCGACAGGAATACTTCCTTCTCCTTCATTCACCTGTCTACATAGCAACTAATCTAATTTATACTGAGAAAACATTAACATATAGCATATTTGAAGGATTTTTTAGATTTTTTTTTCTGGAATTTCTCAGGCAACTTCTCCTCACCTATACGGGGATTCAGAAATTCTAAGGAAAAGGTATCATTTGAAAAAAAAACATTTTCCTGTATGAATTGAACAAATCTGCTATGTACCTCTGTATTGTAAGATATTCTTGGATCTCTCCTAGATAGAGAATCAACAACAACAGCACGAGAAAAAACCCTTTCCTTGGAGTCGCTGTAAAATCCTGAAAATCTCCGATAGATATGTGGTCACGTGAAACTTTTGTGATCCACTTGAACGTTAAGCGCTTCCTCGGCACCAGTACCAGAACTCATATAAAAACGTACCCATTAGCGTGGACGAAAAGTCAGCACGTGAACATAGCGTTTCTTCTACGTATAACAAATCAAATTCAATGTCTTTGCGAACGACCTTACACTCTATTTATAGCTTTAAAAAAAGAAGCTATATATCGTCTGGCGGAAACGGGAACTCGTCGTATTGGTATCGTGTCATTCTTCCAGAATTATCGTTGTATAACTATTGCCATTGCTGGAAAGTTCATGTGTCAGTCGGATTCCGGAGCCGGTCCCAGTCAGCATGTGATGAACAGATGACTCGATAGACTTTTCGTGCTGATTCCTTTGCCATTCCATGTCTTTTGTTCCTCATCGCGCAACCGCATGACATGTGAGGCAAAAACATGTCACAAAAATACTGTAATTGGCACAAATGTCGGCCACAGTAATCCTTAATCGTGTCGAGTCGTTCCTATACCAGTTCTACAAGTGTTTAGATAACTCTTATTGCTTTGATTTGCATGATTTCCACAAAATTTATGAGGTTATGTCGTGGGAGGTGTATCTGGAAGCCTGCTCCCATTCTCTCAAAAATTCATTCGATTGATCTAAATGAAATAATTTTTTTCCGTGTCTCTCGTTTTTTCTTTGTTTTTTTTCTGCTGAAATGAATGCATGTTTTTTTTTGTGGCTGAAGTGAATGTGTGCAGTAGCAGGGGTGAAGAGATTCCCCGAAAAAAAATCCTTAAAAATGAGTAATGATATTTTTGGTGTTCCTCCTCGTTTTGTGAACAACACATCGTCTATCATCTTCCAGGATTCTCTATTCATACTTAGATTTTTTGAAGCAGAATTCTGGGCTTGGAGCAGTCTTCCACATTTAATGCCTTACCAAGATTTCTGCAACTGATTATTTTGATTAATGAACATGTTTCCTTAACCAATTCAATCGTTTTGTTTTGGTTCAAAGTTGTATTTTAGATTCCTGTCAGTTCATGGACAAATACACATTTCTGGCTAATTACTTCCGTCTCCTGAATAGATTGTTTATTGCTTTGTTTTTGCTGGAAAGTTATTATAGAACGTTGAGCGACTCCCTCGCACGGGGGTTCGAAGTCGCATGTGTACGTATCAGGAAGGATTTGCTGAGTGTTCATTCTTCCTCGAAGAAATTAGTTCAAAAAATTCCATTTCATACCGTATCCAGAACTATACAAACGTATAAATGGTTCAAAGATAGTCCCAGAATCAATGTCAAGACTTAAATTTAATATTTGTAAAAGCTCAAGGATACAGGATTTAATTCCTGAAAGCATAAAAATAGATGAGAATAAAGTGGTGATCAGTTTCTAAGGGATTAGTGGACGGATATTATCGCCCACTAATCTCTCAGAGAATCACGGTCTTGGATTTAATCCTAGTACATCATTTATAGATGAAAATGATAATTCTTCTGAAGTTTGCTTCTTCGCGATTCTTCAATGAATCCTAAGCGATTACTATATTGTTTTGGCGGGAAAAAATTTAAAAAAATGTTTTTTTTGAAGAGAATTAATCAGGTCCTCTGTGCTTAGTCTGTGGATCTGTCACAATGTGGAGAATAATGCTGAATCTTGTGTGATAAGTTTGTAGTTTAATAATGTTGATTATTTACTCAATATCGTTGCAAACATGGTAATTTTAGAAAACTAATCAGCGTGAAAAAAAAATTCCAAAAAAAAAAAAACTAACACGGTCATGTCGAACTTCTCGTTTCTTGATCGTCGTCAAAAACCGGATGGTACATAGGTGGAAGTGGTTTAGTTATTTTGGATAATTTTGTCTCTTCTCTTACTTTTTTTTTGCTTTTATCTAAATCGGCTAGATTGGAAAAACTGTTGCAGGTAGATAATTATTTCTCTCGAGAATTAGACATAACGAAAAATATATATTTTTCCTGCCGCATAGGAAAATATTCCTTTTTATGGCGAAAAAATTGTTCGAGACAAATTGCTAGTCTGGATAGATATGTATTTATCTATGCAGACATGCAATTGCACTTGCAGATGATGAAAAATGATGCCTGTGGGCTTCGCTTTGTATTATCATCGCTGTTTCCAGAAGTTTACTTTCCGTAAACAGAACGAATCATCCATCTTTCTGGAGCTTTCATAGGGCAAAACTAAAAAGTTAAAGATTGCGGATACTTTGAAGTTGAAGTACTTGTGGAACGGCAAATAATGCTGTCTTCTCAGAAATTCTTACGAGCTAAAAAAAAAACACTAAAAGAAATGTTTGTTACGTGCTGTAAATCAATATCAAGGATTCCTTAGGGAATTGATGAGGAAGTTTGTGGTGGTGAAATCGTGTTTTGTTTTGCTATTAGGATATATTTCGCGAGGATTTGTTTGTTGTTCATGTTATGTTTGTCGTTTCTGTTCACTATGCTCTGGATTCAGTTCAATTTTTATCTGTGGGATAGAGTTTGTGTGGTATATTTTCGTACAAACTTCTTATTTTAGGAGAAAATCAAGTCAAAACAAAAACTCTGACCTCTCTTCGGTTCGCTATATTCCTTTCACTATTATGAATTAATATTATTATTAGAATTTATATTGAATTATTATTACTATTGAAATTGAATTATTATTCTTGATAGGACTGAATTGTAGCTTCAAAATAGTTAGCAAATCATTGAGTCTAATCTACTTTTTTCTATTTTAATGAAATGTCTAGAGAAAGAATCTTGAAATAATCTCTTCAAGTTTTCACAAAGTTTTCTAGGGATTTTTTCAAAAAAAAAAGTAAATGAGATGCTTGATTGAAATATTAAAGGTCTTGCTTTTTTGTTTCCAACCAGATGAAAATTTCTTCTCAGAAAGCGCGTAACAAAAATCTGTAACGTATTTTTGTTTGTTCTTGTAATCATGGACACCATAACATTCATCAGGAACGGAACTTAAAGGAAGTAATTTAATTATAACTACCATGCGTAAAACGAGTTCTATTCATTCTAATATTCGTCTAGAGCAAAGTTTTGTTTTCTCCTTACAGCTTTCTCATTTCTGCTGTAATTTTCTGCTGTGATTCTAAATAACTTTTTTTTTTTTGTTGAGTGTTCTACTCGAGATCATATATCAGTTTTATGTGAACGAACATTGAACATTTAAACGAAATCCCTTAGATGACAGTTGTTGAAGAATTTGCTTTCATCAAGGATTCCAAACGTAAAATAGAGTTTTTTTCGATATTTACCTATCATTTACAGGTGCCACAGAGAGGAGTCGGTGCTTTGAGGCATTAAAAAAATTTTTTACACTGAACAGTACTATTTAGAAGACTTAGAAGATTCTACTTTAAAAAAAATGCATAGCACTCATGTGATTTTACAAAAACATTCGTCATGTTGATTTTGGAGATTCGTCGATTCATATGAGGGAAAACATTAAAATCTTTTAAACAAATGAAATATATATAATGCACGTAGGTGGATACAAATAATTAAAAAATATAATTTCTATAACTATTGCTATTTTTATTATGAGAATATGATTGTACAAGTAATTTATCCAGGATAACGAGACGTTGATGTTCGAGAGGGCGATGCTTTTCGTTACGAATTTGCCATGCCCTCATCGATGATATATTGTTGTTTTCGATACGCATTGCTATTAGATCCAGTAAGAACAGAAACGTTGTCAACAAATAAACATCTATTTTTGTTGACAGAGGAGCGAATTCTAGAACATTTATTACAACTTTTTTCTTCTTTTTTTATTCTCTAGAATTTATTATTGTCTTAAAGGTGCCTCATTGATAGAAAATATGTATTTGACTAGTTAGTGCGGTACATTTCTATGAATTTCACTTTCATATTAATTCATTCGTCCATTCATTCACTCATTTATTTCTATTCTATTTTTCATTCAATCGTACATTTATTCGCTTATTTGTTCATTCATTTATTCATTCGGGCAGTTATTGAGTCATTCATCCATTCATGCATTCATTCATTCGTCTTTTCCTGACCTTTATAATTTTATAGTTTTCTCAGCCTACAATATATCTTTATATTATACATATTTAATATATTTTTATATATTATATTTAATATATTTTTGTTTTTAATATATTTTTTCTCTGTGCGCTCATCATTTTCTTATTTTCTACCAGATGGCGAAGACGAATAAGTATGTACGTCACTTCACCTCATTAGCTGCAAGTTGCACCAAGGATGTCTTTTCCAGGAAGAACACTTTTCTGTTCTTCCGTTTCTCTTTATTTTCTATTTCACAATTTTAGTACTTATTAGTTTTTGTTTTGAATTTTTCAGAAATATGTAAGATAGGTCGAAAAATCTTAATTTGACTCAAATTCTATCCTGAAGTTCAATCCTTTAACGCCGAACTTTTTTTTTCGAATTTCCCCTAACTCTTTTACTTTTTTATTTTCAAATGACAACTTCTCTTGTTTCATAGTAACTGTTCAGCTTATCGTTCTTCTAGGTAGATAAGATATTCATTCCAATAGTGTAATGCATTTCTTCATCACATTATTAAATGAAAATAGCTTCGCAATATTTTTTCCCCGCCTGGATGGACAGTTAAGCTGTGGATAATTCTAAGAACGAATCCGAACTCTATGAACGAATGTGACGAAAATGAAAGGATGAAATGAACTAAAAACGAAGATAAGAGATGTAATAATGTGTGCGGACATGAAACGGAGGCAAAGCAGTAAAAGAGCAGTAAATTCTTTTTTTTTCGTCTGGTTCAGTCACCTTTATCCCGTTATTAAGCGCTGTGCTTTTCGGTTAAAGTTTCATTTTAAAATTTTCTCCAGAAATCGTAAATTGTTGGAATTTTTTTATTAACGTAAAGTAAGTCATGATTCCTAAATTATTTTCTAACAAGGATAATGTATAGGAGGTCACCATATGAGCGCCAAAAAATTATTTACTGTTCGGTGAAAGTGATAAATATCTTTCGCAAGGTTCTCTTCTTATTTTTCTTTGTGTAAAAATCATTAAAAATTCTAGGATGCTTCTTGGAATTAACTTCCGTTAAACAACTTCTTTCACTAATACCATGACCATTTTTTCAAAAGAGTTATATATTCTGCCTAACAAGTGCAGAAGATCACATCATTTCTGGAAAACCACAAGTAAAATAGTTTTCTCGGATCGGATCGTGACGTACTACGTACAATTGAGCATGACTGAGTAGTTGATAGTGTAGTACACTGGTATCATAAACAGCCGCTCGACCAAGATGTTATGGATTGGAGGGGATCGATGACGTCATTCCTGGATCCACAGGGTGTTTTCCCACTCTGCTGACCAACAATCTTTAAAATAGTAGCTAATGGAGGTGGGTTTCTGTTTTAAGCTACGCCTACGGTTTGTTTAGTGGAGTTTCTGGATGTGCTGCCCGCTGAAGATTTTTGTCGAACCTTATTGCTTTGGGATTTACTTCTCGATTAATTTGTTTATGGATTAGATCCTTTTAACATATAGTATAGTGTATAATGATGTGTTTCCGTATCATCATGCACTTTTTATCCATGCATGGACAGAAATGGGAAGTAATTTACTCTCAAAATTTTCATATCCTGATATGTATATAAAATGACCGATGTTAAAAGGTTCTGGATTGGTAGAGTAGATGTCATGAGAGGATTTCTTACTTTCTGGAGTAGGAGAACGAGATGTTTGACGTGTTATCCACCAAAAAGTCCGAAAAGGACAGCGCAAGACTCCACTGACAATAAGTTGGCCGAGTTTTTCTTGAATATTCTGAGATAGACAAGTTTGTTTTCTTTTTTTCTCCTTTTTTCTCCTTGCACCATTCGTGTGTATGTGAATAAATAGATAAATAAATAAATATCCCAGCGCCTAGTAGAAAAAAAATCCTGGCTCATATTCATGATTCATTGTTCGAACATTTACTAATCTACAACGGGCAAGACGTACGGAGGTGAATAATCGAGAATGCGGATATTATCGTAAATCGTAAGGAACTAGTGCTGATTCTGTACATTCACGTTCACATTCAATTCACGTTTGCATTCGTTCACGAAAAATCGCCAACAACACTCGTAATGCTCACATCCGGGCGCGGTGGTATTTTTTTTTTTCAGGAAGGGAACTTCAACGCTAAGCGGAGCAACGGCGGATGCAGTCCGGCCGGTTGCAGGTGCTTTGCGGCTACCAGCTCTTCTTCTGGCTTTTTTTCCTTCTTCTCTTTGATTTGCATTCATTTGCAGCTGCCATGAATAAACTGGATTTTTGCTTTCTTCCGTGAAACTGATTTTATGATGTTTATGTTTTTATGTCGTATCTCATTTTTGAACTCATATCAGTTTGTTTATTCCATTTCTATTGCTTGTTGTTTGAGTGAGAGAGGTATATGAGAAAATAGGGAATGCAGCGATAAAACGGAACTAGATGAACGTGTGTGTGTGTGCGCGCACGTGTGTACGTGTGTGTACGTGTGTGTATGTGCGTGTGCTAATAGATTTGTTGTCGTTTATCGTCAACATTTTCTATCACGAAAAACTATGAGTTACGTGAAGATTTTCGAACATGGTACCTCCTCATAACTTGTTCCCTCAGACATTTATTTACACACAGAAAAATTAGTATATTTTGTTTACTTGGAAAATTAAAACGAAGTGAACAGAAACATCAAATCTTTTTACATATTGTTTACCGTGTTTTTTTTTCTTCTCTCGAGAAAATTCCATGAAATGTGTCATTTCACCATCATTCCTTAAATGCTGTTGTTACAAAGAAATACTGCTATTGCGCGTTAAAGTTACTTACCGTTCCTGACCATAGTTTTCTTCGTTTTTTTTAACTCCTTTTTAAAATAGAAATAATTCTGCTACAATGTTGAAAAATTGTCGTTCATTAATCTCTTTCCACGTATCTTTACATCTGCAATCCGAATGTATGTATTTATGAGGGATAGATCCAAGAAATGGATTCCTCGAAAATCTTTTCTAACAAGATTTCATGCATCCGACACATTCACATGACGAATAGGTATTCTGAAGTTAAATTGAATAAGCAAATTGTATCATGTAAAGTATAATCCACTGAAAACATCGATCCAAGCTTTTGCAACTTTGCAAATGTTCTATTCGTCTATTCTTCTAGTCAGTAGGCCAATTTTTTTGGGTGATTACAACGCAGATCCATGAGAATTTCTATTTTCCTTCTTCACTAATTATTTGCGATTAATATTGCTCAAAATTTTCGCAAAAATGAACCATACCATACGGCTGAAGGTTATTATTACGTAACTTTTATCTAAGTTAACAAATCTATTTCCTTAAATAACTGTTTTTGTTCTCTTTCTTTTTTCATAAATGACTTTTTTCCTTGAATGTGAAAGTGCTCCTGAAATGTTCTGACACCAATAATTTTGGTAAAGATAAGTTTTTTAATCAAATAGAAGTTACTGCAAGATATTTAAAGCATTTGCGAACTCAAACATTCAACTTTTTCTGCCTTAATGAACTTTGGGTCATAGTTCAGCCGTTATTTGCTGGATACATCACGACATCTCGCGTGATGATGCTGATTTCCGTGAAAGATTCAAAAATAGATATTCAACCGCTCATCGTTGTCTATTTAAAGATTTGAACTTTTCAACAAAAATAGCTACAAATCCAGGAGTATCAAGAAAGAAAAAATTTGACGGAAACGTCATATGTACACAATATCTATGTCTTGAGACATGGTTCGCTCTATTTACGCTATCAGTGGCTCCGAGACCGAATTTTTCTCGATGCGCCAGTTCCTCTCTTTTCACTCTAAACGAGCAAGCAGTGCTCATATCAACCTCATACCTGTACACCGTACCTCTACCACTAAAAATCGAAGATTTCTGTTATCGTACTCAAAAACACAAGGTTTGACGTGTTTATACGATCGATTTATAGACCGATCTATCGGTTTAAGATTGTCGCAAGATCCTCACCGCAATGTGTTTTCAGCCATCACATTTCTTCGACAAGAGCAGATTTTCTTCCGATCACATGTGGAAAGAATTACCCATTCCTCTTACTGAAGACATATATTGAGGTTGACGAGTTTTCTGAACTTTTCTGGCGAGAATAAAAAAAAAGAACGAACGGAGGTTAACCTTATAAAGCGATGTCACTAAATTCTAAATCGAGCTGCTTCTCAAATCGACTGATGACGACCACAGTTCTAGCATTTTCTCGAAAATCAACAGCACGTGCACGATGTTTAAACGATATTTACTCAAGATACTTTGAAAAATGGTTCGTTTGCTTTTGTCTTTGAGTACTATGATTGTTTGCGCTTCTGGCGAAAAATGTGGTCGATTCTCTTCGGACGTTGGTTCTGATCCCTCAGTGTCCGCCCGCCCCCCATTCAAACTCCGCCTTCCACTACGATCCGTTGAATGTTCATTATGCAAATTTTGTGCTGCTCTTTCCGCATGTTACACGAGAATTCATGGATTTCACATCATAATCATTAATCCTATCCTTTTTCCCATTGGAAACCTTCTCTCTACTTCAAAATTTTACCTTCAAATTAGTTTTTTCTCTTAAAATATGCATTATGTCTCCTGGAAAATTTTCACTAACACTACATCATTTGTTTTCCTCATTCTTCGTGATTTTTTTTTTATCCTGAAAATAATTCTGTTTTACCCCGTCTCTGTTTGCATGCAGTTAATTTTCATTTCGTTTCTCGATGCTGTAATCTTCTGCACTTAATTCTTTCCAGCTTCATCGGCTCAATCTATTCCTTTTTTTTCTCGCCCGCAGATTTGTGAAATGAGCTTCAATTCGCGCATTTGATGTCAATTAGGCTTTTTTCTTTCTTTCACCTTTTTTCCCCCTCTTGATTTTGTTTTTCTCACACATATCACCGAAATTACCACTAATTTTTGAGGCTTTCTGCATTTCGAAGCAGACGTCAATTGAGGTCCGCCCAAATGTCTTCGCCCTACGAAGACGACTACACCTACGAATGTTCAGTATCTTACACTTATGATCCAAATAATAATAAAAATGTCCTTGAAGAGGTGAGCTACAACTGTATTGTCAACACAATTGTTTTCCCTATCACTCAAAATGTATACAAACAATGTTCGGAGAAGAATCAGATGTTAATCCATAGGAAAAGATGAAAAATCATAATCATTGTGTGTTTCTTTCGTATGTTTTAAATGTATATCTCATTTTTTCCCGAAAATTTTTCAATATTCATACTTCCGAACTAGCCTGCACCTCTGTAATCCACTTTATTAAGCTATACCGTTGCCAAATATGAATTGGTTTTTAGGAGGATATTGACAACGACGACAACGGTTATTCCCTGAGGAATCTTCGCATTTCGGGGTCGTCGAACGTTGCAACGAAAAACAAAGTCATTCTCAAGGATCTCAAGAGTATTACAACGATTGGTACGAGTTGATACAGGATTTATTCGTCTTCCTGGTGTTCATATATTTCATTTTAATAATGTTCTATCGACATCCTTTGTCGGTGTTCTCTTCTGTTTGCAAAGACGGGAGAAAATCTATGACGCAACATACACAGTCCGCGCTCTTTTACCTCAAAGCCCACCGGAGTTTTTTTTTCCCTCCACTTTTGCTTGCGATCAAACCGAAGGCGATAGGATTGATCGTCGATCCAGGCCGACTATATTCGTGAAGGATTTTCACGTGCATTTTGCACGAAACAAATTCGATTCATCAACTGAACATGAGAGCGGCTCGGCTGGATTTTACATCACTCAATAATGATAATAGAATGGTGAGATCGGTTTTTGCAAACAAATCACAGATGTTCAGATCCTGCATAAACCTGGATCTAGATAAAACTGATTAGAGGTTATCTTCAGAGGATTGTAACCTTCCACATGACAACTAATGCGGATAACTTACTCGGATTTTGTTTTTTCTGCACACCAATGAATAACAACTATTTCTGGATTCACCTGCACAATGGATATAACGATTTTTGATGTTTTTAATGTTTCATTTCCGGTGATCTAACGTAGGATAGGAATAGAATCACCTGTTCCTCACACATATGATGCTTTCCTGCTGGCTTATTACACTCAGTGCAGCTAGCGGTCCAGCTAGCCTTGTTCAAAGTTCTGGAACGGATTTTATACAAATACAAATATGTATTTTCCCCGGGAAAAAAATAGCGTAGTTATGAACGAGGAGGAACGAGTTTTTATTTTCCTGGATTGAGATCGTAGCGAAGTGAGCGTGGAAGTCCTGTTCACTCAGTTCCAGTCGGTCATTACTAGACCACTCGTAAACAATATGCCGCAAAAGCCAGTTATTTTGGGAGCTTGTTATAGGAATCATTTTGCTTTTTTCGAGCTTTTTTCTTCGGCTCTTAGCATTCCAGAACCACTAACATCCGAATATGAGGATAGCAGAGGGTGTTATGCAGTTGTTTTTCTGAGTAATCCTAGTTGTACAATGTTTCAATGTGTGATACGTAGAGGTTAATTTGATATTTCCCTTAATTAACGAGGCCAGCAACAATTCAAGGATGAATGAAACATTTTTGAGGTGAAAATTGAATCATTAAAAGTGCACATGTACGTTTAATCGTCGCGATTCATTTCTGTTCGTAGAAATCGAAAAAAAAACCGTATCCTGAAGCATTTATCACATTATTTCCGGATCTGAGTTCGAGAAAAGCAGCTTTTTGGGTAAGGATTATTTACCTTCTTTAGCAGGTGAATGATCTGTTGACCCATCACAAAATGTGAATGAAACAGGACAATTTTCCTGTGTGAAATTCTTTGGCGGAATTCTCTTCAGCTATTTCCTTTCTTCTTTTGGTTTTATTGCATATCCGTGCATATCCGCGGATATTTTGAAATAAATAAATGAATCTATCCTTCACGTAGGAATGCGTTCAGCTAGGATCATCATTTTTTTTTTGAGCGTAGGTGTGAAAAGGGAACATTTAAGTACGTCATCACGTACAACAAATGACTCCTATGAACATATGTTATTCGTGGCGATGAAATGTTTGACCAGCAACAGCGGCAGCGGCAGCGGCAGCAGCACTGGCGGAGAACGTGGAAGTTTATCCAGAAATATAGTAGCAGAGAGCGATAGCAGTTGGTTTCGGTTGCACTTATTGACAGGAGACAACGTGTCTTGTTGATATGTTGTGTAGCGTTATCTCGGAACGTTGCTGATGTAAACAATATACACCTCATCGTGTGAAATGTAAACAACTGTTTAGGTGAACTAATCCTCAGCAAAAACTCTCTGAATAATTTTGAAAACTATTTTTTTTTCATCAAAGACAGGGGATTTAGAAGGGGTTTGCTGAGTTTTAGCATTTAATAATATAAGAAAAAGAACGTATTCCTTATTTTTTCCCGTAATTTCTGAAAATTCACTCTCCTCATTTTACCTCTAGGAAGATACCTTTGCTTGAGCAGAAAGGATATAAGACTGGAAGAATTATTTAGTACCTATTAATGCTACCAAAATATTTCTACAGATGAATATGTAGTCATTTAAAAAGTAAGAAAAAATAAAACTTAACTCACTTAGAGTTATGCAGGAAATTATCAAGCAAAATAGTATAGAGATGAAAAAAGGAGAATTTCTCGGAAACGTCGATACGGAATTACCTCGGAGGGAAAAAATGTCTCTCAATTTTTCTTAATGTAAAACTGGAAGTTTAATTACTGCGTTAGAGAAAATTGTATTTATTTTACTGCTGAAAGTATAATATCACCTCATTTGTGATTATTAATATCATATTTTGTATTCGTATATTTTGTATTCTCCTTCTTTTTCCTGGAAAACATTATTTCATTATTCAGTCCTCAAGAATTTTGCAACATTTAAACGAGACATTCATGAAATTCGTATTTTTGCAAAATTTTAAGACCGGGGCCATTCGTAACTGAGCAAACTATTAAAATAGGGGGAAATTTCATAATTTTATGAGGGATGAGTGTATCTAACACCGCAACTATTACGAGGCCTATAACATTGTGTATGGATGTAATGGAAGATATTTTTTATGCATTAAATACCATCTCTATATGTTTTTTATGAATAAAATCTGGACCGCAAATGATCCATGGTTCCTTGTTTTCATCCAAAATACCGAGAGGATATGATATGACGTTATAAAGGATATGACGTTTACCGGAAAAGCTTATCCTAAACAAATGTTCACCTATTCAATATGTGTTCCTGTAACATTTTTACGAGAATCTAAGAAATCCTTGAATTTCTTCCTTAAAATCAGAGAAGATCATTGGGAATCATGTATGAGACCCATTTCCCTTTGTACATTCATCATAAAAAAAAACTTTATGAAAATGATTATAAATTTAAATATTCTTGAATTTTTGGATAGTGGTAGAGATAAAGAAATGAAATGGCCATTGGTTTTCCTCTTTTCAGGAACGGGTACGTTTGGAAGGGTGGAGTTAACGAAACATCGACGTACGGGACAACATTTTGCACTTAAAATTTTAAACATACACAAGGTATTCACCTCTTTTTTTTGAGTTCAAACTATATTAAAGAAAGGTTTCTTATTTTCTTTTTTCAGGTTATAAAAACACGTCAAGTCGAACATGTACATAATGAAAAGAAAGTTCTCAATCAACTTGAACATCCATTTATTGTAAAACTGTAAGTTATACTCTAGAGTGGAATCTTCTTCCAGCTTTTTCCTGAATATTCAAATATTTATAATAAATAAATAAAAGAACAAATAAATAAATAATAAATATTTATGTTATCTCTACAAGTAAACTATAAAAAATTTCGTTGCAGAATTAGTACCGATAAGGATGATACGAATCTGTACATGATTATGGAATTCATACCCGGCGGTGAACTGTTCTCCTATCTACGAGCATCCAGGTAAGGGAAAAAAAATATCAAGGATTCTTTTCGTGGATTAAGCATAATAATGACGTTATTTTCTGAAAATATACTTAATTATTTCCATAGATTTTTTCTACCAATATAATTTCTCGTTAAACTCTTAATTAATGTGCACTTTTATCGTTTAATAGAATTTTTCACCATCTTTTTGAATGTGTCATAATGGAATTTATTTTTAAAGGTTAATGAAATTAAATAGAATTTAAAATGAGAGAATTTCGAGGGAATAAGGTTCAAGAGATAGAGGACAGTTTTCACGAATAACTGGCCACAACTTTTGTCCCTTCTTTCACTTACACAGAAAATTACTGTGGTAAATAAACGATTTTACTCTTTATTTGTTTATTTGTTTTCCTTTTATTTATTTGATTTGGAAAAATTTAATCTTTTAATAACGATACGTTTAGAGTAGTAAGTTAGTTAGATATACTATTTCTATTCCTTCACTCCGATCGTAAACATTTTCAGAGTGTTCTCAAATGCAATGAGCCGTTTCTATGCGGCTGAAATTGTGTGCGCCTTGGAATATATCCACGGGAAGAATATTGTGAGTACTCTTCGGACTCTTCCAAATCCATTCATCACATACAACACATCATTTCCTAGGTGTATCGTGATCTTAAACCGGAAAATTTGATGCTATGTCGGGATGGTCATATTAAAATGGCGGATTTCGGTTTTGCAAAGGAGCTACGAGATAGGTTGGTGCTGGAGATATTCACTAATACATTAAAAATATTATTCGTTAATCATAGTCTATACTCTATGTTCCTAAGTGTTGTCCTGACCACTTTTTTTTGGATTTAAAACAAAAATATATCGCTAATCAATCCTTTAATAGAAGATAATACATGAAGAGGCATTAGCAGTGTTGGGAAATGAGAACACTCTATTTTTTTCAGGTTTTTTTTTTGTTAAATTAGAATTTTTTAGGTTTAAAAGTGGTGTAAAAGAGTCTTTTGTTAGTTTTTTTTCAGTAAATATCTTCTTCGTATATCCTACGATCACTTCAAAGTGGTCTAAACATTGCTAGTAAACAAAGCAAAATCTTAAACAAACCTATCAGTCATTCAAGTCATTTTTCCGCATTCATCATAACATTACGTCATATATTCATACATGTGTGGAAAAATAAACAAGAGTACAGTAACCAGGAACAATATTTACGTAATATTTCATCGCTAAATTCAGTACTCTATGTGAAATCCAATAATTACAGTGTACTTTTTTGTTTAGGACATACACATTGTGTGGGACACCGGAATATTTGGCACCTGAATCTTTGGCCAATAAAGGACATAACAAGGCTGTTGATTGGTATGCACTTTATGTATTCATCCTAGAAAATGGGACTGGAAAACTCCTCGAGTTTTTATTATCCAATAAATATCTTGCTATTTGCGTTTTTATTCTAAAAAGTAGCATGAAAGCTTATGGAATACAGGATTCTTATCAACTTTTTTGCGGAAGAGAATCCTACAAAACACCGCAAAAATTGCTGTTCTGTTACAATTCATCTGTTTTTGAGGGTGAAAAAAATGAAAAAAATGAATGAATAGAAAAAATAAATGAATATTGTTTTGTAATGTGAAAGAGTTCGCAAGAATAATACTGCAAGATATTAACAATACTCATATCCGGAAATGTTATCTCCAACTCTTTAGAGGTTTTTTTTGCATACAATTGAAAAAATAAGTTTATTTCTGGATGACCCAAAACTGCCACGGATTACCTGGAGTGTACGGGTCATTATAAGATAATCAGATTTGTCCAAAGAATTGAAATGAGGTGATTAATAACATGGATGAGAAACCTATTTCATCCCAAATATCTCAGGAAAAAGATCAACCATTTTTTTCAGTTACAGCGTGAGAGCAGCAAACTCTGAAATAAGGTTTCTTGACTCTTCGGTCATAATCATGAACTTTTTTTAACGGGAAATTTTCTAGGATTTATTAGTTTGTCATATGTCCATTTTGTGTCAAAAACGTTTAAGAATGAATTTCTCGGAAGCTGTAATCAAATTTATGGAATGGAATGATCTCTTAGTGATATACTAGCAACACAGTTTTTTTACGCAAAGTACGATATATATACATAAGTATATCCTAGATCTAGAATTTAAAAACGTGAAAAAAATATATGGATTTTTTGAATGGATTTTTATTCAATGAATAAAATTTAGGTGGGCGCTAGGGATTCTCATTTACGAGATGATGGCAGGACGGCCGCCGTTTCGTGGAAGTACTACCTCCGAAATTTATGACTCAATCATGGAACATAAACTGAAGTTCCCCAGAAGTTTTAACCTTGTTGCTAAGTGTGTTCCTACTCTATGTTCTTATCTTTTCGCTAAATCACAAAGTACTTTTTTTAATTAGTAAATTTTCTCTTTCAGGGACATTGTTAAGAAATTACTCGAAATTGATCGTACACTACGGCTTGGTTGTATGAAAAATGGTGTACGAGATGTTTTGGATCATAAATGGTTCCAGAAAATTGATTGGTCAGATCTTCGTCAACTGAAAATTGAGGTGAGTTTTGTGCTTATGCGTGTATGTGATATCGATTTTATTTCTGGAATCTCAATTGTGATGAATTATCTCATTGTTGACCGATGCATTGCAGTTAATCATTAGAAATAATTACAGCCTCCCATTATTCCAACACTTTATCATCCTGGTGATACTGGAAATTTTGATATATACGAAGAGGAGAAAGAGCATGGACCAATTGCTGAACTCACTGAGAAAGAGATGTTTGCCGAATGGTGACGTACGTATGAGTGATAGCCGGAACGTTGATTGCAGGAATTGCGTAGCAGCATTGTTTCGTAGATCTATTTTTAATCTACATTTTTTTTAATTACAAAAATCATTACAAATGTAAATATTGTACAATTCCGAAATTATTCCATCATTGTCATTTCTCACTAATGCTGTTTTTTTTTTCTTCTCAAACAAAAAAATCTTAATGTGTTACGCACATCAACGTAGGATTTTCTCAGGGTTTACGCAGATCTTTTAGCTGGTTCAGTTGACGAAGAAAAAAAATTTGCCATATTTTTCTGGACTCATCCACACATATATGAACATCGTTGGTGTGGATCTTAAGATATACGATTAGTGGTTGTCCTTGTGGTATAATTGTCCACATATTCGAAATGCAGGTAGAACTAAAGCAATAATTTGAAATAGCAAAGTTCAAAAAGCCTCAAATTCTTGGTTTAATCGTTTCGTTTTGTTTTTTTTTATGATTGAATATTTTTTTATTTTCTGGTTTTGTACTCTCGGTTCACTTCTTTCATTCCTTTTTGAGTGGTGTACGTTATAAAATCGTGCACTGATCCAAACTTCATCTGTTTTTCTTTTCTTTGTCAAAGATTTCATTTTTTTTTTCTTTCCGACAAAAATCCAACAGAAAATGAAATAACACGTATTGAACGAAGTCGTTATGAATGAACATGTCGTGTTTAATGATGATTAGACGTTAATAAAGTCTTCTTTTTGAGTTCTCAACAAAATTGAGGGGATATGATGATCCAGAAAACAACTAATTCATAGCTCATGTGTTCAAATAAACATTAAAAACTTTCTTTAACTGATGAATCGAGGAAAAAATATCACTTTGTTGGCTGCGGTTTGTCGGCGATTGTTTGCTATTCTGCTGTGAAGTGGTACTCATATTTTTTTTAGCAAATATAGAAAACGCAGCAGTTCCGTGACGGAGCATCCAACCGACAGGTAGTAATTTTGAATCTCAAAAAAACAGTGATTCTATGGACCTCTTTTCTTGCTAAGCGTCACCTGTAACCTCATTTTCAATTTTTTGCCATAAGGAAATTGGTGGTGACATTATAAATCCCAGATATATTGTTGCACGGACTTCATAAATAAAGGAAATAGACTTCGATCCAGAATCACAATTACATTTTAACTCTTTTTCTTTTCTTGTGTTGAAGAGGGAAAATAAATGTTGAATGAGATAAGCTTCTGTAGAATCATGAAGGAGCAAAGCATAAAGATTCTATGGACCACTTTGACGCCGGTCATTTCCTTCCGGATTCTCCCTCCAGGATGAGCTGAAGACGTGGTCACATCGAATTCCGGAGGTTTATGAACACCTGCCCAGCTAATATAATGACTTGCGGTGGCCATTCGGTAGATCAAATCAATCAATGTTTCTGTCTTCTCATATAGGTTTAGCGATAACTCATTGTGTTTTCAGGATGAAAAACGTGATTGTTCTCAAACTTTTTTTGCATCATTCAAAGTACATACGCTTTAAAAACACTGGACCCCATTCACTGCAATTTTTTTATTTCACAATAATTCTGAGGAGAAAGCTGTACCCTGCCTCATGATCAAAATTCTTATAAATTAACGACATAGTGAAAAACTATTCATTTATATATTATATATTATGTATTATTGCGTTCTATTCGGATACTTTATAAATTATATATATATATATTTTGTTTTCCATTTATCAATGTTGCACGTTTAAGACGTTTTTCGTTCGGTTTCAATATTCTGAGGACAGAATTTTTTCCTTACAATTCTTTCAAAAGAGCGGAAAACCTTATTTTTATATTATTATACACGTCTCAATGTTTATGTGATGTAACCCACATTTTTCTTTACATCTTCTGTTCTCTAGGATATCATTCCAAAAAAAAATTCGTCATGGTAATTTGCAGGTAGGTCCAGTAATTTTGGTGTCAGGTGTCTTGAAAATTCGCGCCTTCAAACAGCTGATTCTTTTTTTTTTTGCCAAAGATCAACTTTTGCAAATTCTCTGAGTGAAGCATTTTTTCGGATGATTGAAACGCATTGAAAGCTGCTAACAAAGTTCTTTTGTGGATATTTTCCACGAGGAGAATGTGAATCGATAGGAATCGTAAACTTTCACATCATCCTGGCTATACATCTGAGCAAAACATAATTCAGTTGGACTATGTCCTCAACATTAGTTTTATCGAATGCGAGATGGATAGGATGATTAGGATGATCACGGCAAAAAAAAACTTTCCAGTGTCGTCATGGGAATCTCGAATTGCGTAAGTAGTTGCGTTTTAATTGCGTGCGTTCAGTTACGCTGATGAATGTACAGCTACACGCTGTCCACCATGAAACCATTTATTTTCCTTTCTGCAGCTACTTGTATAAGTTGGCCTTAATACAATACTGCATTAGTATCTCACCTCGTAAAAATCTCCAAACCTTAATGCCCTAAAAAATGCTGAATTGTTTCTCTAAATTTACTCAGACCTCAATTGATCCCGGTTACAAAAGGGAAAAATAAAAATTATATATTCTGGAACAAAAGATGAGGAAGTGCAAGGGTTATTGTTTTTTTTTAATTTTTCGTAGTTCCTCGAAGTTGTATAGATGCCATGTGATTGATTCAAAGAAACTACTCTTTCCTGCTATAATTTCCTATTTTTTGCTATTTATTGAAGTGTTTTTTACTGAAGTTCGGAATTTGCTCACAGACAGATTTTGAACACAAAAAAAACGAATTCATATTACGAATTGCTATAGTATTATTGGTGATCTATTTTTTTTGTAGAAAACACTGCGATAAATTATTCTGGATGACAATATTCCATTACTATCACCAATTAATCCCAATCTTTTTTCTTGCGGCTTTCATTTGGTGAAATTTGATAAAATAGATTTTTTCACTTCTTTCGTCAGCTATTCATCTATTACAGATTACAGTACCTGAGACAATCTCCTTGAATTTCCATGTATATTAAGTACGATCTATTTATAAACAGGGAATACTTGAATCATCAGCTGTAAGAGAAAAAAACTGTTTAATCACATAAATATTGATTGCATCAGATCACAACGAAACTAAACACACATTTTTAGATGATTTTTCAGGGAATCAAATAGTTTAACACCAATAAAGTTTACTTGTTAAACGAAAATGGCTTTAAAAAAATCCATAAAGACGTAAAAGAGAATCCATGAAGATGTAAAAGTAAAATGACAGAAAATCTATGCTCTGATGGTGGAAAATGTGTACACTGCTGTGATGCGGAGGTTTTATGGTTATCTCCATGAGAGTCTTCCAGTACCTTCGGCTTATAGCCGGTATGCAGTGGTTCTCCTCTAAAAACTGAGAATATTTCACAAAATACATCCATATTTTTTTTTAAAAAAAAGCATGGACCTTTCTAATTTTCATCCCATAGGTGGATCGTCAATCACTTAAGACTTTTGACGCTTCCTGGTGTGTAGTTTTTGGAGTAATGAGAAAAATCCTGTAGTTACTCGAAGATTATCACATTTTTCGTTCTATGCTACTCATTCCCGTTCTGAACCTTTCTGGAATAAGAAAAATTCAGGTACGAAAAGAAGAAAAAGCGGAAAATTCGGATATTTATAGGTTCTTGAAGGTTCCATGTTCAATTATTTTTACCTTAAAATCACTGCAGATACCTTAAAAATATGGTTCACCTTTGTTTCAGCTCAGAAATTTTTTCTAAACATTTTGACAACCATTTCAAGGAGGATTCAGTTTAAATTAGTATTCTACCTTATTTCCAGGTGTTCAGACGGTAAGAATTAATCGATAATGCAAAGTAGTTAGTCATTTTCAAAAAAAAAACTGATTTAATTGATGTTTTATGTGAAATCATTTCTGTATTTTTAATCCACAAAAAAAAGAACTATTGTAATGCTTACTATAAATACACAACAAATGCGTTGGTGAGTACACTGGATGAGTTATACGAACGGAGATTAACGAGCACCACCTGCTCTTCTCCTTCTGCTCCTATGTTCCTCAATCGTTGTTCAGTTACAGTAATGGATCGGAGGTCAGCCGTAACGTTGGACATTGATTTTTTTTTTGTCTAGAAAATTTTTGTACTTGTTCAGATGATAAACAACTAAGTGAAATGATGCTGATGCTTACGATTCCCAGCGTTTTAGAATTTTAGCTCGAGAATTTTTGTATCGTATTTTTCGGGTGTTTTTTTTCGGGTCTAGGTATTTTATCATAATTTTTTAACTGCTGACACCAAATATTTTAGATTTGAGAACTATGATGGTTTTTACTTGATTGATGTAACTTGTGTGAGGAATCCTGAGCCTCATAATTAACGACCTGAGGAGTGCCGGGATGTATGAAGCACTAGAATTCTCTATAAATAATCTAATATCCATATAAATACAATGTAATTAATGATAATATGATACAATAGTGTAATGTATAAAAATAATAAATCTAAAAATATAAATAATAGATGTAATGTCCTCTTTATAACTATATCATAAATAAGTAATAAGTATAAGTAATAAATAAGTATAAGTAAGTATATCATAAATAAATAATATTTGCAGTCTATTACTTCCGCAAAAAAACAGGAATTCTAAAATAAAACCACAATAAATTGTGGTTTCCTTTGAAACTATGATCGATCCGTGATCCATAGCTACAAAAGAGAGTCTATACCTCATGGAACCTACGTACCTCACCTATGTACATGAATATAATAGGACCTACATAACTAACCTACAGTGAGAATAAGTCCTGATATTCTGGTACTTCAATGCCGATATTTCACTCGGAAGACATGGAAAACGGATATCCTGTAGCAGCCGCCTTTTTGTTACTATAGTTTCATCAGAATGTGGGTATCCTGTATTCTCCGGGAAAATTTCTTATGTCTTATTATTACCACCACCTCACAATCGAAAATAGTGGATACGTGGGCGGAATCCATAACAAATACGTGACAAAAAATCTATCGACATCATTTACTGCACAAAAACAGCGGTCAACAAAAAAATCAATTAAGGTACTACAGTGCTTCGAAACAGCATTAATAAAACACAGCATTGAGTAATCAAGGTATGTTTCAAAGAAATATTCGTAGGATTATGAAAAATATTATGGATATCCAAAATTAGCTGCTTCCGCTTTTCCACACAAATAAATTTTTTACGAATAAAACCGAATACCACAGCAGGAGTCGAGGAGACACCTTCAAATCCCGAAAGAAGCACGAAAAGTCTTCCTGGAGAAATTGTAGAGGTCTAGTCATAAAAGAGGTTCAGAAATGGTTAGAATCTTCGATTTTGTTCAGCCAATAAAGCTTTTATGGAATTTTTAATAAAAATAGCCTCATGCAAGAACTCGTAATCTATAAAGAATTTATGAGTACCTATCTTAATTTTCGAGAATTCATTAATACCTCCGCTAAAAAAAAGAGTAGAACATTATTAACAAAATATACTGTAATATAAAAATTTGGTGAACGAGATCGAAATGGATTAAGGAGGAGGTTGAGAGTGCATCACTTCCCATTATTGGAGATCATGGAACAAAAATTGCTGTCCACGGAAAACGTTCGAGACATTGGACAATTTTTTTTTTAATTTTGACTAAAACTAAAAAATCTCTAAACGAAAATTCCATGGAGTAGTAGAGCTCAGTGTGATTGTTTGGAATTCAAAAACTGTTCAAAAGATAAATGCACGGTAGCAAGCAATTTTCCTACGGATCATTTGCGTGAAATTCATCGGATTCGAAAAGATGCTCTGAAGTAAATGGATTCTAATAATGATGTAATTAGTTTATACGATGATAGGGATTAAATCCGGAATAGAAATGCTTTACATGTGGCGCTAATACAGGAGTTGTTACCTCCTCGTTCTGGATCACTGAGAATTCCTTAACATCTTCCTTTCTCCTGTTAACGATCAATAAATTCGTTAGGCTGTGAATCGAACGTGGACGAGGCTCACATGGAAGGAAAGAGGAATGGGATTTCAAGGATTTATTAGACTTTTATCGTTGTAAACATTCGCACAGAACCACATCAAACTAATCTTCAGCGGAAATAAGAAGTAAAAAAATTGAAAAATTTTTAAGTTCGATTCTAACAGAACTGGATTCAAAGCCAATCGATGTTTCATAACAACATAGAAAGAGATTTCCGGAAGAAGCTTCTTCCAGTAAAGCAACTGTTAATTTCATCTTGAATGTCTTAATTTATTATAATAAATGTGATAGTTATTGCATAAAGAAATGAGCAAAACGTGGATGAAACCAAATTAAAAAGAACGAAAAGCAACAACTAAGAATCTAATGAAGTTTCCTATTCCTAGCGTCGTACATTAACCAACTTAAGAAAATGAGCTAAAATAACTTCAAAATGAACGACGGTAAAAAAAAAAACTGTTTCCAGGCGAAAACTCGAAGTATGAACTGTCTGTAAACCTCTAAAAAGTGGGAATGGGAAAGATTGTGTTGAGGTATCAATGTGGTATCAAAAATCTAGTACGTTTTAGCAAAAGGTATGCCTGTAATCCATGAAATCCACAACGTCAAATTGTGTTGGGATTGGAAAATGCTCTCGTGATTCATGCTTATCGTAAATCCTGAAAGTGCTAAGTCTTCTACCAAAATCTCTAAAGGAGAGCTCTGTAGATTAAATGATTTTAATCTAACCACCACAATAACACAAGTTTTCAATAGTAATACTAACTAATTACTTATTAATATTATTATTTAATTAGTTACACTAATTTTGGTGATGAAATGCTGCAAGTGAACATTTCTAAACAATTTTGTGTGTTTGTGTTGATGGACATTTGATAGTCAGGATAATTTATAACTGCTTTCATCTTTGAAAAAGTATAAGAATTATCATTACTCATTACCTTACACTGAGTTAAAAAGTGTTTTGTTGTGAAATCAGGGAATAATCACCAGAGTCAGATATTGCGAAAATCAAGATATTGACATTATTATACCAAAGTCTGAAGTCCGGTTAAAGCAGGACTTCAGACTTTTTGTGGTGTTCGCTTCGCTCCCCCGAACTGATCAACGAAAATCAATATTAGTGCCCTTTTCTGTGAAATTAGACTTGTGTATCTCCAACGATCTTTCTTCATATTTTTTTCTATTATAAATAAAGGCAAAAGATTTCATAGTGTTCTTTCTAACCGCGTCAGTTCTACATTTGGAGAAAATTCAAACTTCAACTTTAAACACTCCGTCGATACCAATATAATGTAGACACAAGTTGAATGTATAACTCGAAATTTGGGTTTTTTCCTCATGTTTCCCTTCAGGATTTATCAATGGTTATCAATGGATGATGTTTTAGCACAGAATAACGTGAAAGACGTTATCCTACTGATAATGATAACGTTCTACGTCTGATCATGTAAACTGTTCGCTGCTATTTAAGCAGCCGTTTGCATGCATGTTTCCACTTTCGGAGGCTTTCTGAGGAAGGCATGCTAGCAACTTGAGGCGAATGGAGAAGGAAATAGACCGGCGGAGGAGTCATAAAAGTGAAAAGCGTGGCGACCAGTGGCCCCACAGCTATGAAACATCCCACTTTACCTTTTGCGACATGCACACGAAGTTATTGCGGGACAATCCGACGCCGGTGGACTCGTCGCACGGGCCTTTTCGAATTTCGTGACACACACATACACACACACCACGCATACACACATACACCATGTATACACACACCACACACATACACACATACACCCACCACGTATACACACACCACACACACCCACACACACCCACACCATATATACATATACACACCCACACCATATATACATCCACACACACACACGCGCACACACACGCACATACACACATACACCCACCACGTATACACAAACCACACACACCCACATACACATACGCGCCCACACGCGCGCACACACGCACACACACATACACCACGTATATACACACACTCACACACACCCACACACACACGCGCGCGCTTGACAGAACAAGCGCGTTATTATATCATGATAATTTTTTTTTGAAAACTTTCTACCTTTCTATGCATTAGCAGAACGCTAATGCATAGAAAGTCGAGAAATAAATTGTGTCGAGGAATCAGTGGTTGTGATACCACCTTCTCTCGTTATACGTGTTTTAAAATCTTGACAAATGAATTTGCCTTTAAAAGAAATTAGAATAACTTAAAATGATTACCTTGAATAAGGTATTCATTAAAATCTTAAGTAACGACTTTTCTATTCGAGTTGACGAATCGGGGAGTTTCTCTTCGATTTTCCGGTTTTTGAAAACGTTGGCGGAAAACCTACAATATTTGAATTAGAAAAAAAAATGAAATTTTTGCGAACACTTAAAAGAGCTCAAATGAGCTGATGGTATTCCTTGCAAAACACTCAGTGATTCATTCATGTCTAGTGCTCGTAAAAGCAATGATAAAAGTTCTGGAATGTTTAGCCGCCTAAGACAACGTGGATTTACGCCATTTTGCGATAAGAGTAGTAAGATAAAATTGGTGCCTTTACGTGCTCACTATCAGTTCAACCATCTCCTCTGCACAGTTTTATCACTAAATAAACTTTTATTCTTGAAATTCTGAAATTTAATCACATTTTTTGACTCATAGCTAATTTTAACATATTCCAGAAAATAATGCTATTATCATCCTTATTGTTAACAACTTCTTTGGTGATTTGTTATTGTGAGGAACTATATCCCACTCCACCCTTACTGAGGACGAGGTAAGTTATGCAGTAAAATAATTGGTAATTCAGTTGCTGTATTAGTATTAGTTCTTATATCATTACAATAAGATTTCCTACCTGGAACTAGGACAATTATCCAACATCAATTTTTTATGTGTTTCTGAACAATATTCTGGATAATTGTCGTTGTTGATGCTTTTTGATGCTAATGGATAAAAATCATGCTAATTTCTTCCTTTCTTTTTCTGACGTTTTGTCAGAGGACATCACCCTCAAAATACCCTCAAAATTTGCTGTCATCATAACCATGAGGGCAATCTACAGAAAGCCAACCGTCCCCAGTAGGTCCCGAAACGATTTGCACTTTGTTGGAATTACGTAAAATTTGCACCGATCATTTCAAGAGTAATCTTCGAATGAACTGTCGATGTTTCGCTATCTCTAGTAGTAATTAAGATCGAGATATAGTTTACAATATTTGCAATGAAATGTTAAAAGTGTTTGAGAGATCAATTCACTAGACGATACAACTCCATACACTCGAAGGATTGGCGAAATGGAACCGCATAAACTGTTGCTGAAATCACGAGCGCAAAGAGTTGTTTTTTTTTCAGACAATTTCACCGTTATTTTGTTCTACAACGTAAAGAGTTGCCTTGTTCATGATCAAATTTCCCAGAGATCCATACTTCTCATAGAACCTTTGGCTGGGAAAAGTGAAACTGGGAAAATTAAATTAAAACTGAATATGGAATAAATTCTACATACTGATGTAAGGAATCCCTATATCGAATGATTCCACAGAGCGATTCCTTTAAAGGCATCATCCCACGAATCTGAGGTGGTACGGATTTCAGGTGGAGTATTCGTATACGGGATCGTAGTACTTAGATTAAGGAACGGGGGATGAATCCGTCCATTTCTTCCTAATTGCCGTAAAAAATGGCCCGGAGGATACGGCTTCAGGCGTACTGGCGCACTTACTCCACCTGAAATCTGCACCACCTCAGATTCGTGGGGTGATGCCTTTAAGGTAACGTTAATTCTCGTACAAAGATTCATATCCAGTGTTTTCCGTTTCACGTTCCTTTTTTTCTGGCGTATTCGAACTAATGCTGCACTTTTGTGTTTTGGTGATTCACCATCACGTACGTTCAACGTTTCCATCCGTGTTTTACATCGCCCGCTTATCTATACGTTTTATCATAAGAAGATTTGAAAAAAGAATGATCAAGTATACTTGAGAAAATTAACTAACTTTAAACTACATACTTTTCATAGGCACATACTAAGACAAAAACTTCTGGATCAGACAGCGGACAGCGATGACGTCACTGCTCAATATCCATATCTGATTCGATCAAATTTCACACAAAAATTAGACCATTTTAATCCAACAAATACAAAAACATGGAATCAGGTTCGAAAAAGTTGTTCAACCTAATCATACACTGATCTATGATTATTCTATTAAACATTTCTTTTTTTATAGCGTTATTATTACAACCCAAAGTATGCACGGAACACTTCTATTATTTTCCTCATGATAGGAGGTGAAGGACCGGAAGATGGAAAATGGGCAGCAAAACCAGATGTTTGTTTCTTGTAGCGTAAAAAAATTTAATCCTTTATCAAGTTTTTTTCCTTCCAGATTCAATATCTTCAATGGGCCCAGGAGTTTGGTGCACATGTATTCGATTTGGAGCATAGATTCTTCGGTGATAGCTGGCCAATACCGTAAATATTTTTAACTTGTTCAATTATTACTAACAAGTAGAAATCCGTAAGAAAAAAAATTGATGGTGCCATGCGAACATTCGAGTGCGTCAGCCTTAGATATCTCTATATGAGATAACAGCCTGGGTCACCTTAAATTACTGCACATTTTGTTGAATTTTTCAAATTTTTCAAAGTTCTAAACAACAAATATACGTTTTTTCATTATGGAATAAACTTCAACGTCGTTTTCGTTTTTTGCAGCTATTAGAAAAATATTATGCTCTCAGAAAAATATCATATATAATAACGGGCTCATTCTGTCACGTGTTTATGTGTGTGTATGTGTGTGTGTGTGTATGTACGTGGTGTATGTGTGTGTATGTGTGGGTGTGTGTGTGTTTGTCACGAAATTCGAAAGGAGGTGCAACGGGTCCACCGGCGTCGAATTGCTGCGCTGGTGCCAGATAGCCACAAAGTGGGGTGAGACGAGTCCCGCAGCGTCGGATAGCTACAGAAGGGGGTGCAACGGGTCCCACAGTGTAGGATTGGCGCGCCGGTACCATATTCCTATAGAAGGGGGTGCGACGGGTCTCGCGGCATCGAAATGGTGCGCAATAACTTCGTGTGGATGTCGCTACTGGTAAATGGGACCCGTCTGACCCCATTTTGTGGCTATGGCCTCTGGTCGCCACGTTTTTCACCTTTATGACTCCTCGGCGCGTCTATTTCCTTCTCCATTCGCCTCAAGTTGCTAGCATCCCTTCCTCAGAAAGCCTCAGAAAGTGGAAACATGCATGCAAAAGGCTGCTTAAATAGCAGCGAACACTTACATGATCAGACGTAGAACGTTATCATTATCAGTAGGATAACGTCTTTCGCGTCATTCTGTGCTAAAACATCATCCATTGATAACCATTGATAAATCGTGAAGGGAAACAGGAGGAAAAAACCCAAATTTCGAGTTGTACATTCAACTTGTGTCTACATTATATTGGTATCGACGGAGTGTTTAAAGTTGAAGTTTGAATTTTCTCCAAATGTAGAACTGACGCGGTTAGAAAGAACACTATGAAATCTATTGCCTTTATTTGATAGAAAAAAATATGAAGAAAGATCGTTAGAGATACACAGGTCTAATTTCACAGAAAAGGGCACCAATATTAATTTTCGTTAATCATCAGTGAAGGGGAGCGAAGCGAACACCACAGGAAGTCTGAAGTCCTGCTTTAGCCGGACGTTCAGACTAGTGATAATATATAGTTATTGAAAATATAGTGATTAACACGATTGTACTGTGAATGATTTGAAATTTTAGGGTAAATTTGTGCCTGGAATTGTTACAAACAGAAATTCCCACTTTCGTTTCGTGAATTTGGCACAGCCAAATTAGTCAAGGATTAGGTTTAAGAATAGCTTTTTCTTACAAGTAAACGAGCAACAGTTAATTTACATTAAATAAATCTTTGTCCAATGCTCTTAGTACGGTAAGCGATCCAAATGTAAATCGCTTTAGAATACTGAAGACAACTAGCGATCGGATCTTAGAGTCATGTAGTATGTTTCCAGAAACATGGATTTCAATTCTCTAAGCCTGCTCACTACTGAACAAGCGTTGGCAGATATCGCTTATTTTATTACATCAATGAATCAAAAATACGGTTTTAACAATCCAAGATGGGTTACTTTCGGTGGAAGTTATCCAGGTAATTAATAATTAATGTAATATCATTAATATCAATTAATGTAATGTAGTTAATTAGTTAATGTAGTTAGTTAGTAATAAATAATTGATGAATTAGCCGGCAATTATCCAGAATTTATTTTAAGATTTAGAAATAATTTAGGTTCTTTGTCCGCATGGTTCCGTTCTAAATATCCTGAGTGGACTGTCGGAGCTGTGGCAAGTAGTGCTCCACTCAACTTGAAGCTTGATTTTTATGGTAAGTACATAGTGGCGAAAAGAGATTATTCTTTATAAAAAAAAAATCATTTTTTAGTTCTTTTTAGAGTATGCAGTAGCTGTTGAAGAGGATCTCTATATAACTAATGTGAACTGTGCAGGATTTGTTGCACAGGCTTTTGACCAAATGCAGAACCTTGCTGGATCTATGGATGGACTAATAGAACTGAATAAATATTTTAAGTGAGTCGTAATTTTCCGTTAATTAAATTATTGGAATATTTTTCAACTAATTATAGAATTTTTAAATATTATTTATTTAATTATTATTTGCAGCCTAAAACCTCCTTTTGATGACGAAACTCAACAATTGGATATCACAAACTTTTTTGCAAACGTATTTAGTGTCTTCCAGGGCATGACACAGTACACTTATGATGGACGGGTGAGTTTCTATATCATAGTAATTTGAGGGAAATCCCGGATAAAAAACGATTTTAGAATAATGAAACGCATATGAATTTGACTGATGCCAAAATATGCGAAATCATGATGGATTCTTCCGTGAAGGATGTTATTACGAGAGTATATAATGTGTATCTTTGGTAGGTTCGAATTTTTCTTCATGGGATAGAAATTTATTTATTTATTTATTTATTTATTACGCTCTATGGAGTGCCAGAAGGAATTGGTTAGGATGAATACAAATAAATACGGAAAATACAGCAAAAAGAATAGAATGAGCAGTGATTAGTCGATCCGTGTTCGATTCCGGCACACGGATGATTTAGTAGTCAAACTCTTCCAAAACTTAGGCTGTTAGGTATTAAGTCCTGAGGAATTGCAAAAATGTAGGCAGGCTATCAAAATTCCATGAAAATTGGATTGAAAAAATGATTTATTTCTTTTATAGGTACAACGGCATAACTGGTGATCCTACAACCGATTTGACAGTGTTCCCAAACAGCTACACCGATATGATAAATTCGGTGAACACTGGAAATTTAGCTGTACTAGGAGAAGATAATGGTAAGCTAGAATTTTCGCTTGGATTTCACTTCATTATGTAGTATCCAGGATCTACATCAAAATACTACTAGTAGTTAGTGCTTGTGTATGAACGCAGAATGGTTCACGGTAACTACGCAAGCCAACAAATTTTTGTGAACGGGTAGTTGAAGGGGAATGTAGGTGGGCTGGGATTTCTGGATTCATAAGAAATCATAACAACGTTAGCTAATGGATTCTAGTGTCTTACGTACTTTAACTTTTAAAAAATTGAAATCTGGTAGTCCAATGTGTGATTCGTAGATTTTTGGTCATCTGTGATGCACAGGTGAGTCACGATTGAAAATGAGATTTTCTACAATCAGAAAATTTACACAATTAATTCCTTAAAGCAAATCGTTGATATATTTCAATTTCTTGCTAAGAATAAATCAAAAATTGACTCTCTCGGTAAAATGTTGATTGTGAATAAAAATTTCTGTAGTTTAGTTCTAATAAAGAAGACATTTTTAGTGATTTTCTAAGCAAAACTTTTGTTTAGAAACAAGGAACATTAAGGTGAAGTAAAGTGGGAGATTTCTGCGTTTTTTAACGCGGTCCCGATATTTTAGCTGCTGCACGGGGTTGGATGTGGCTTTGCTGCAACGAGGTCGGATTCATGCAAACAACGGAAGGTGGCATATTTGGATATACCGTACCTCTTGAGTAGGTCCCACTGAGCTCATTGTTTAAGAATCATATAGAAATTCAAAAAAAAACTATTCAAAGAAATGTTCATATTTTTTCCTTTTTTTCCAGATACTACATCAATATGTGCAGGGATATGTTTGACTGGTCTGTAACGAGAAATATATTTTCAAGAAATACTGCAGCACAAGCATACTACGGTGGATGTGATAATTACATGGTATGCAAAAAAGAAGTTCTTATGGATCTACCCCATGTTATCATCCATGCTCTTGCTTCTGGAGTAGCTATTTTCAGTTTCAGTTTCAGCAGTTAGAATTTTTCGAGCTTCTCAACTACTCACCTCCAGAACTCCTGATTTCTCACCACCTTTTTACTCACTGTAGTCGTTTAAAGACGTCACCCCACAAATCTGAGGTAGTACGGATTTCAGGTGGAGTGTACGTACACGGATTATAGTAGATTATGGAGAAGGGGAGGGAGGGAGGGAGGGGGGGGGGTGATTCCGTCCATTTCATCCTAATTGCCGTAAAAAAACGGCCCGGAAGATGCGGCGCGTGCACAAGGCTGGCGCGCTCCAATCGAACTCGTTGTAGAAAATAGCGCGCCGGAACGCTCGGAGCAGTATCTTCCGTGTCGTTTTTTACGGCAATTAGGAGAAAGTGAACGAAATCACACTCCTCTCCATAATCTACGATCACGTATACGAATACTCCACCTGAAATCCGTACTATTTTAGATTCGTGGGGTGATCCATTTAACAGTAATGATTTTTTTTGGTAAAAACGAGAATAAAACAATACTAAAATAAAGTTTAAAAAAAACCTTGAAAAACTATCGACGAACGCATGCGTATACATACTCGTTGTGATCCTCCTTGCGATCTAAGTCCAGAAAATATTGATTGGTGTCTGTTACAGACTACGTGGCCCGAGAGATAACAACAGGAAATGGAACCAACTTTGATAACGACAACTTTGCGCACACGTATCTAAGAAATGTTTAATTCCTATCGAGAGGATCTTTTTCTGGATTAATAACTCCTGAGATAAGGTTGCTGTCAGTGGATAGATCCTTCTAAAAAACTGAACATTGTGGTGTTTTGCCTTATTTTTACAACAAAAAAAAACAAACAAGTCGTACCTATACACACTTTTGTTTCTAGATTTTTTTTTCCAAATTCATTCCTGAAGTCATTGAACAACGGCTTCAATCTGTCTGTTTCCTGCTTTCTAAACAGAGCCCCAAGAATGTAATGATCGTGGATCATTTTCCATGAATTCCTACTACTCGTGCGAATGTTTTTCACATAGAAATCAGAATTTTTTGTTCTTTCATCAAAACTTTGGCTGAAACAAACGTAAACACCACTACAGCTTTCCTAAATGAACACAATCATTTTGCTGCGGAAAATCTTACAAATCACTATCCATATTCTTCTGGATTAGTCGGAAAATCTTTCAAAAACACTTAAAACGTGGAGTACACGACTTTCTCTGTTGACAGGTACTCTATAGAAATTTTAACAAATGAGTGAGTCATTGCAACTGTTCATTTCACTTAGAAATTCTCTTCAAAAAATCAAAAAAAGTAGTATATCAAAAATCCAGGAGCAGCAAAAAAGCTGTCTGATGCTCAAAACTATGTCAATGTCAAGTAGTTTTTTTTCTAATATTCATGTCGATGCGGAAGAACGTTCATAACGTCAAAGAGATTTATTTTAATGACTGGATACAGAGTTTTTCTTCTGGATATTTTCAAGGTTTTTAAGCGCAGAATGGAGACGGAGCATTCCTAAAAGTAAATAATTGTGTCCACGTTTTTAAAGTACCTGTATTTTACTTTAAACATTAATTTGTTTAGTTCGCTAATTGTTGCAATGTCACCTTTCATTACAGATTTGAATGTGGATTAATAACTGTTTTCAGCGAGAATTTGTCCGATTCCAATATTGAAATTTCAGGCTACTAATGTTGTCCTACCAAACGGTTCCTTGGATCCTTGGCATAAACTCGGTTGTTACGAAAACACAACAGATACTATGTTCCCAATATTGATTAATAGTTAGTATTATTTATTTGTGTTGTTGAATTTTAATTAATTATTCCACTAATTTGTTGAAATTAGTAGAACGACTATTAATTTATTATTATTTTTCCTTACCTAGGTACCGCACATTGCTCAGATATGTATCCAGCTTATGATGGAGAACCGGTAGCTCTTGTTGGGGTACGAGAAGAAATTAAAGGACATGTGAAAGATTTTATAAGTGAGTTTAAATCCCTAAAAATTACACGAACAGTTTTAGTTTTCTTATCAAATTCACTTCACGCTGTTCCTCTTCTCATTCTTTCCATAACTTTTAGAATTTGTCAAAAAATGTTGGCGTAACTGTCGTTTTTTTTTTCGCCAATCCATGACAAATTTACATCTTGCAGGCGAGAACCTGTACTGATATTTATTCATAAGTCTGTTGAAAAACAATGGACCATATCGCAAACTGGTATTCGGTAAGTCGAAAGTCACGAGAAAATAATTGCAGGATGAACGTTGTGTTGCCATGTGACGACGCATCAAGGATTCTTTAGAATGGAAGAACTTTGTGACAAGGAAAAAAATAAACGCTCCACTATATTGATTCGGGTGATCCGAAATGTTTGCCTAAACATCTTGAGGACAAACTGAATGCACGAAAAATGCTCACCACCTCTTATATTCATAGTTGTACATTTGAATTATTGAATTTGAATCCTCTGATTTCAAAAATTATACCTAGACATATGGATACAGTCCACGTTTACATAATAGACCGTAAAGTACATGTTTCGCCAGGAAATCCCATGAGAACTCGCCCTTGGCTTTTGGATATTAAACTTAGATCGTAAGAAAAGCTGCCCTATGGCCAAACTTTTCGGCTATTATCCTTAGTTACTAGTTACGAGGGGTTACGAGTTTTCTCCCTAAAAAACAAAGGCAACTCTAAAAATAACTCTAAAAATACTATTTTTTTGTACTTAATAGTCACAGTGTAGTCTACTGATCGAATTTTCTTACACGAATCTTTGTGTCATTCATTTTAATCCTTGGAATTCCACGAAAAAATTACACATTAATAAAGAACTTTTCTATTTTTTCCCGAATATCCGATTTTATTCAAAAGTATTCCTTTTATTGGGTTACTATTAAAATCGACTCCTTTGTTGTGGATTTACTAACTTCCAGGTCCAGATTCCACATCTGTTTGTACTCGGTGTTGATTGCATTCTAAGCTCAGTGGTTCCATGAGTAGAACTCCTTTCTCTATTCCCATCTATCTGATTTTATCTTATTCTATGCATAGTCACATCAATCAAGTAACATTTTATATTGTAAACACAAGAATATTGAATTTCAGGATACGATCCTGCAACTGATGGCCCTACCGATAAGCCTACCGATAAGCCTACCGACAAGACTACCGACAAGCCTACCGACAAGCCTACCGATAAGCCTACCGATAAGCCTACCGACAAGACTACCGACAAGCCTACCGACAAGCCTACCGATAAGCCTACCGATAAGCCTACCGACAAGACTACCGACAAGCCTACCGACAAGCCTACCGATAAGCCTACCGATAAGCCTACCGACAAGACTACCGACAAGCCTACCGACAAGCCTACCGATAAGCCTACCGACAAGACTACCGACAAGCCTACCGACAAGCCTACCGATAAGCCTACCGATAAGCCAGAAACTGGAGGAAGTGGTTTTCCCATTACTGTTACGTTTTTCACCTCGTTCTTGGTACTATTAGTGTTATCCATGTGTCCAATTTAACAAATTTAATAAAAGTAATCGAGGGACAAGTAATGCAACGAGCACAAGATTGCCTTAAAGTGAACATAGCAAACCCCATGCAGATTATGTACAAAATTCATTCCAATGTCAAATACGAACTTCTTTTTTCTGCCTAAAGGCATCACCCCACGAATCTGAGGTGGTGCAGATTTCAGGTGGACTATTCTAATAAAGGATAGTAGATTATGAAGAGGGGGTGATTCTGTCCATTTCTTCCTGATTGCTGTAAAAAAAACGGCTCGGAAGATGCGGCGCGTCCAGAAGGCTGGCGCGCTTTAATCGAACTCGTTGTAGAAAATAGCGCGCCAGCCTTGTGCACGCGCTGCATCTTCCGGACCGTTTTTTACTGCGATTAGGAAGAAATGGACGGAATCACCCTTCTTTCCATAATCTACGATCCCGTATACGAATACTCCACCTGAAATCCGTACCACCTCAGATTCGTGAGATGATGCCTTTAATTTAACGTGGACAACCGCAAAGTAAACCCCTGTGGACGTACATCCAACAGCGTCAAGAACATCCACGAACAATATCTTTTAGAGCTTAAAATCACTTACATTTAAATTGCGTGATAAAGAAAAGTGAACATGTTGAAATTATCCTGACCCGTCTTCCAGAAATTGCCTCATAAATCCATATTACAGCGAGCCTTTTTCTTTTTCTAGCCACTTCAGTTCTCCTAGCAATAATAAACCAATCACTTACATATGGTACAAAATTCTAAACTACTAACAAATTTCTTCTGTCGATTTCCACATGTTTCGAAGAAGTAGAGAGCATCTATTTAAATTGCATATTTAGAAAAAACCGAATTTTCTGGAATATGCTTTCTTCCATAGCGATAAAGAACGAAAACACATATAGAATACGAATCAGGAGTTCCCGTTTTCTTTGGGGTAAATTTCATTTGAGACACACAAGTGCAGAGTTGTCTTGAAATTTCTTTTTTTCGTGAAAAAAAAAGAAATTCTCTTTGTTTATCAAGTGGAGAAAGTGCATAAGTTCTTGTGAGTGAGGTTAACAATTGAGGGGGGAAAGGAGTGTAATTTTTCAGAAGTGCTTCAAAATTATACTATATGCTGAACAATTTGGTTTTTTTTTTCTAAATGTTACGTTTAAATGAAAATGGTGTGGTAAAATCATTAATCCTCAACAAATATCAGAATGGTTAAAAAAATGTGTGGATAGAAGAATATAGAGGTTCAAGGATCCATTTGTATTTTATAGGAAATTCATGCAACTTATTTTGAGAACTAATATATTGTATTATTGTGATCTGGTTAGATAGTGTGATAGCTTTTTTCAGCAACAGATGAATAGCCAAGTTATAAAATCTAAAAACTTTGCTCAATCCTTTAATAATTTTGTATAATTAACAAAAAATATCGGTTATTTCCCATTGATTGAAACGGCCATGAATGAAATACATACAGCGTATATCACGTATACGACAGTTAAAATACGGTAGACTTCATTACACCATAATGAATATTTCAGGTTTATTCCAGAAAAAAATACAGAAGAAAGGGGTGTGGAAACATAGCGATTGAAACGCGACTATTGACGAACGATGTCATTGAATTTAATATATCTATGTTGATTTCGAATAAAATCGCTAAATTTCCAACAAAAGAAAAACGCTATTAACTATTTCGCTCAAAATTTTAGCAGTCCGAAAATTTTGGGAATTTGGAATATTAATAATCTGAAGGGGGAAAAATTCAAAGTACTCTATACCTAGACAGTTGTTCAAAAATATTTGTTTGCATCAATTGCATAAAGGTGGCAAAACTCTGCGAAAAACAAGCTTTCGTGAAAATTTTTAAACTTATCGCTCTATCTTTAATGAATTATTACGTTCTGAAACAATAATTCATTTCGAAGGTCGAACGTGCGTGCACATCTGTTCACGTGAGCTGAAAGTGAGTCGAGGACAATTTTAAATGTTTTTGAAGAGGATAAAACATTCATTAATTCTTTAAGAATTAAACTAATGTCTATTGACATCATAGAGAAGTGTAGGTGAACTTGATTTGTACTCCGTAATTTCCAACGTGTTCACCTTCTCCCTGAATTAATTTTGTATTACATTCTGAATTGCCAACAACATTTCAAGTCCCAAAATATGCACCTCTCGCTCGCAATAAAAAAAAAGACATACAATTAATTCCTGAAAAGTCGAAACGATCCTATACACCAATGTAATGTTCACAGAACACGCGATGGACCAAAGCAACTGCTGATTTCTAACTGCTTTCGTCATGAAACGAGGGGAATTTTTGCAACAACTGCTTCGGATCCAAGCATCAAACAACAAATAAAAACACCTGAATGTTGTGCTCAAATAAAAGTAACGTTCTTGTTCTGTGGAGCCTACTCAGGAGAGCAAATGTGCTTAGGATCGCCTTTTCAAACACTTTCTCTGGGATAGCAATATCCCAAAACCGATAGAAAATCGGATAAAATGAGTTCGTCAGTGTTGCCGATAGCTTTACACAATTGAACGTCAAAATGTTGACTTCAAAGAATTTGGGATAAATGTAAAATCACAAAATGAGTGTTTTTTTCTCTCAGCATGTATGTATGCACGGATTGCGGATGAAACCCATAAATTACTGGAAAATGCTTTTATCCCATAGAAGGACACAAAACAGTTATTTAAAGAGTATAACAGATTAAATACTCTACCATTTCTTTCAAATGCAAAGATCATAACATTTTTTTTTCTAAAAAGTAAACTCTACTAATTTATCTATACGTTGATAACGGCGTTTAAATTACAAAAACCTTTAGTGGGGGCTGTTATTAGCGTGTTTATCTTCACTAATCATTTTTTAAGAACTCCAAAAAACCCGATAACAAGAGATAATTTCGAACTGTTCGTGAAGGTCACTAAAAAACCGATTCCCAGTAGTTTTTCGCACTTACAAAGTTTTCTTTCAATTTTTTTTGTATTTCCTGATTTTAAATTCATCTTATTTCGCAGATATTTTCTGTTTATTACATATCTATTATATTAACTACCCGGTTTTACAGGTATACAGGGAAAAGTCCCTTCAACTTTTCCCTTGTATCATATTTCTAACTCTAAAATTAAAAATTACAGCAGTTTGTTTACAGTAGATGTGTGATCACGTCTATTCCTCACATTTCTCCCACTTTTTTTTAACGAACAAATCTGATATTCCCCTCTGATCCAGATCAATTGTGCAAACAAAAATGCAAAAAAGAAAAAAAAACCTGCGTTCGGAACAAACGGAAGTTGTCATTCATTCTAATGTTATGGCAGGAATAATGTTTAGGGAGGGAAAAAAAATCAAAGATCCGAATAAACACCCATAAATGGAGCAGGACGGCAACAAAAGCAAACGGTTACAGAGCGTATAAATTCACGTGAATTCTGGTCAGCAAATCATCAAACATGGAAATCGTATAAAAACGTACATATTTTAATATTAAGAAGTAATCGTAAATTCAAATATAACGTGTGTTTTTATGGATTACATCGCGTTAATCCAGCAATGTTTGATTTCGTTTCGCCGACGAATATCGACGTCAAATACACGTGATGACGTCACAACTCTACGTAAACGTCTACGTAACGTCTAAGTATACGTACGTGGACGTCAGCGTTTGACGCAATAACATTTTTGCTTTCTTGCTTCCATCAAAGATACGTGAAATGTGTGTTGAGCTGCTGATAGCGGGGGAGAAAGCAGGAACAATCGCCGCATATTGAGGTGACGACGAAACGATGACGTCACCGTCGTTGAGGTTTAAAGTCGAACTCATCTTCGTGTTTGGGACGTGAAAATCTCAAGTGTCTCGATATGTGCACGCACACACATGTATACGTACACTTCCGTTCTCCTATACCTTACATATTTGTTTATTGACCGAGTGGAATAATCCAAAATAAATTGATTTATAGGATTGGCTGAAATCCTGGATAACACAATAATGACGTCGAAGATTGTCGTTTAATAAGATGCAAAACCGTTTATTGTTCATCAATGAAGCATGCATGACATATAATAAATAATAAGGGCAAGATTCATATGAGAAATAATGTAGCTGTACTCAGAACAGATCATATGCGTGCAGAAAAAAATTAATAATAATAATAATAAAGTGTAAAATGAAAACAAAATCTGACAACAGACAAATCATGAACGAAGAGGTTTCGTTCTAGAAAAATCCTTAAACAACATCAGTTTTATGGAAAGTATAGTAGGATTAATTGGATTAAAAGAGAAAAAAAAAGGAGAGAAAAAGAGAGCATGATGGATGTTTGAATATCGTCAATTTATGCCAAGATCGCGTTTGACCCGTAGCTGTTCCAATTCAGATGTCATAATGATGAATTAAGAAGAAGAAGAAGAAGAGGAAGAAGAAAAAGAGTAAGAAGGAGAAGATAAATAAAATAATGTTTATGATAGAGAAGAGTATAACAACAACGTCATCAAAGCGAATGTATTTGTATACGTATTTGTTTATTTATGTGTGCATTTTTTTAGATGCACGTAGATGTATTAGTTTCAATTTAATGAACCTAACTTGGTCAAGAATGAATCACGTGAGTTTATAAGTTGTAGAGCATTATTCTTCCACATTCACTAGGATGATGCAGTTTGTGGTTGTCCAGCTCCTGAAATTTGTTTTTTTTTCGTTATTATTTCTTTTTTTTCACTTAATTTACTATACTATTATCATATGCAAACAAATACACAAACACGTAACGTTTAACCATCTATAGATTATACGAAATGATTCTAATTTTAAATGAGCATAGGAAATTGCTTTCATTATCGGATCCTATAGTTATTTATTTGCTAATCTATTCTATTTGCTATTGTTTCTCTGCCCCTCATGGGCAGAACCCGAATAAATTATTCTTCCTTTATTGCTGTATTCACTGAAGCTGATGTTACATAAAAGACTACGAGAGAACAAAAAAAAACACAAAATTGAAGGTCAGATCCAAACAAAATCGCCATTTCAACCAATTCCTCACTCAACATTTCAGGGAACGAACGGTAAAGTGCAAATTTGAAGAGTTCGTGGGTAAGGATAAATAATCGTGAAGAAATCCCCTAGAGATTCAGAAACCGATTCATTTCGTCATTTTGTTTAGTGGAAACGAATGAAATTCTCCTATTACTTCCTTCATTTCAAATTATCCTGGAAATATAAACCTAAAGCTAAGGAGGAAAAAAAATGCTATCTAATATATGTAATGAGTAGTTATTTATAGTGAAAATGAAGTATGGCACTAAGAGGTATTTATATTAGATATGTAAATACAAAAAAAAATGTACAAAGATATGGATATATGCATGAAGGATAGGATAGATCCCATATATCCTTGAAATCAAATGGAATAAAAAGTACAAATGTATTTCATTCACGTAATTCCATGCGATATTGCATGAGAAAGAATTTCATTTAAAGTACCTGCAGTAGTCATGGAAAGTGCATGAAAAGATTTTTATATATTTTTAGTTCATCGATCGATTTGCGCAGGTCCATTAATGGGGAAAAAACTCCGCTATAAACGTTGCAAAAATTAGAGCAGCATAAAGTGAGATTATTGTTTATTTGTGATAGTTACCCTCTACGGTGACAGATAAATTCTTTCTTTCAACAGTCATTCAGTTCCTCATAGAAACGATCCATCTATCCTAGATTTCTAGGGGCATCTTGAATATTTCTACTAATTTGTAGCATATTTTTGAAAAAAAAAACTATTTCGATACATAATCATTTTCTTCATTTAAAATCATCTATTTAGCTAAACAAAAACAAAATGTTCAGCTAAAAGAATGTTTCAAGATTATCAGACGAGATTATTGAGAATTTTCCGGATATCGCTAAGTTTAGATTCTGATGCGATGCATGAAAGCACATCTATCATAATTGATTCTAAGGACATTCCCCAAATCTCTGGATTAAACCATTACTGGAATAAACGAGTAACGACGAATCCTATCTCCAATTCGGAGAGTTCGGAATTGTGGTGCCGCAAATGAGTTTCCTCGAGCTCGTTTTTTTTTTTAATTCTCCACAAATTATTGTAAAATCTCTATTGATACTTCATCTTGAGGATACGTAACGTTATTAAAACTAGCGAATTGCTCGTTTCATCCATCCGCCTACAATGTGATAAGAAAAAAAAAGTTATCAGTTGAACTAGACGTCACAAAGAAAATAAAATACGCATTAGTAGTAGAGGAGAGTTGTTTGCAGTGAAATGACGTGATGTAAACAGGTTCATCCTAGAAATTTATCGTTCATAATAGAACTTTGTTCTATTTCCTCTAAAAATTAAATGAGTTACATCTTTTGTACAAGTAAACAATCTTATTATTCTCATCTCTTATTCAACATTCATTGCCGGGCTCGTGCGTAACAGAAAAGTTTCGCGGGACGGCATATTTTTTGCTGACAGCAATGCTATTCGATCATTCAAAAACAAGAATAATGATGTGTCAATTGAGATGGCCGTTAATTACGAGCAAAAGAATGTTATTCGAATAATTCGACACATATACACACATATATATACATACATACACACTATACTTATGTTAATATTTTCAATCGATTTTCATATAAAACTCACCATGTTGATCGTTATGATGTTGTCGGGATTCTACATTATCATCACATTGTGCTGATAAATCAGATAGTCGTTCAGCTAGTTTAGCAGCTCCTGGATCATTTGTCTCCACCTGAAACTATAAAAACTACGATATATCAGGAATCATATTTTAAGAAGATGACGAGAAAAAAGAAACGCATGAAAAGCATATCAAATCGATATGAAATATTGTCATATGTTTGTGTTAGTATTGTTCTAAACAAAATCCTGGAATGGTTGCGTGAACATCTTCCGGATACCATTAACAAATACTGTATTTCCGTGGGTTGAGTGTGTTCCCGATTTGTTGACTTTTAGCCGTGACGTCACATCATCTCATGTTGAAATCAAATCGTTGCCACGCCGCACGAAACCCCCCCCCCCCCTCTGCGCTCGATGAGAACAACAACTGTGTGTTTCGTGGAAATCGCCAGGATTACGTCAAAATTTTGTTAACATCTTTGTCAATTTTTTCCTGAAAGGCGGGGGGGGGGGCGGTAAGGATTTATGTATTTTTACTGAAAGATTTATAATGAAGCACACAAATGTATATAATAGAGCTCTTTCTGAGAGAGAAAAAAAACTGTAATAACATTAGCCTTAATTTTTTCTGGATTCTGTAAATATTATCGTAGACAGTCATATGGTTGTTAGCTGCTTAAGATTATACTAATCCATGCTGCTTTAATTTTACACAGAATTTATTAAAATTAACTAAAGTAATACTGCTAATTGACGCCTTTAAATCTAATTTAATAATGTTGAAAGGTATTTGCTTAAATATACGCATATATAAATATATTTAGATGAAGTATAATAGTCGTATGGGTATGGGACCTATATATATATATGAGCGATATTCAATTTCATCTCGCCCTTCATTCACTTTCGCTAAAACGTCCCATATTGCTCCCACCGTTATCGTATATGGTGGCTAGACATCTGGTGGTGTCACCGAACCGATTTGTGCATTTTCGGCTCGGTTCCCTAATGTCTGAACATAATGTAAAGATAAAAAGACCGTGTATTTATGTATGACATCAAATATGAACGATTAAGAACTTGTTATGGGAAGTTTGGAAATGAAATAATAAATCCCTGAAAATATAAACGAAAACTCATTTAAAAATGATATGATTGTGGTTGAAAGGGGAATTAAATAGAGTAATTCTCTTCAAAACTTGATATACTAAAGAAAAGGTCCCATTATGATTTTCTGATCTTTCTAAGCGGTAAAACCATAACTTTTAATAGTAATCGAGAATAAAAGTACGAGTATGCAGTAACGTTAGTTATTCCATGTTGGTAGCGTGATACGAACTAGTTCTGCAAGCATCGTATCGTCAACATGAGAGAAGAATTTGCGAGCGTCAACCATCCGTATAATTATGTTTAATTTGAGGATGATTCGTATGGAGAGAATTTTGAAGAGAAAGAGACAGAGAGAGGGAGTGAGAGGGAGAATGAGGAATAGTTAAGGAAACATGTGTGCACACCAGAACACAATGAATAATGACCTGATGACAAACAAGGCAGTCACATGCGTATCTTACACGATTATTTACCTTTTTTTTTTTCTTCGAAAAAAATTCCAGATATATAATTGTGTGGTTAAATGTTTTTCATGGTTATAACGAGGAAAAGTGGCTGATCGTTTTGACAGCAAGAAAGATATTGACCAAATAATGAGTAGGAAAAAAGTGTACATTCGATTCTAGGACAATAAAGATGTGTGATGTGAAGAATTTCGGGAAGAAAAAAAAAAACAAACACGTCAGATAAGGTCACATATAACGAAACAGCTGTTGCTCACCTCGATTTCGGGCAAGGCGTTACGCCTACCGGCTCTTCCTGAAGCGACGAAGTGCTCCAGTGCGTCTCTCTCAGCCTCCAGTTCACCCATTGAGTGAATACGTGAGGCTCCGCCCTACGTGTCGCGCCCCCCCCCCCCCCTCTCTCACTTGGCCGCGCCCCCACCCTCTCCCCGCATCGATCCGCATCGCAAAAGCCAACGCGGATTAGGAGCCATTAATCCGTTCCGCTACTCTTCCCCCTTTACCTCGTAATTAAGGCAAGCACAAGCATTGAGAATTCACTCTTATGCATGAGGTATGAGGATCGTGTGAAAGGAAAACAAAAACACCTCAACTTCCCTAATGAAAGAGCTCGTAAAAAGCTTCCGCTGATCTCATTTCAGTAAGGTGAAAATTCGGTTAAACGAATGTGAAATGTTTATTAAGGTGAATTAAGTAGAAAAAAGTGAAATGTTCAGCTGACCAGCTGTTGTCAACAGCATTTAGGAATCATTACGTGAAAAGCGCGTCGCCTCAATGATGTTTTTTTCCTCTTCCAATCCACCGGAACTGCGCGCGCGCACTCCATACAGTTTTTTTTCCCCACGTCCACGCAATGACTCCACATCGCTAAGTCATCGAGAACGTACTGATTCAATTTGAATTGAGATTTTTTACAATTCGAATTCGATCATTTGTTATTTTCATTAGGGAAAATGTTTTTGGGATAGGATTTACCACATAATTCTATGTCACATAATCTGTATTCGCATACGAATATATCGCATCAAAAGATTAATCGAGCACATATTTTCGCTGTGACGCAAATCCGGAAACCTGTCCGATTTGATGCAAAAATTATGTTATTGAGATTACATGTAATCGTCGATGACAGATGTATTCCATAATCATTCGGTAGTACTTTAAAATTAGTTCCTGTCGAACCAATTTATTCACTAAAAGTTCGATTTAATAGTGAAAAATCGTTAAGAGGTTGAATAGGAGTATGTATACCTAGACATGTTACTGGAAAAATACCATTAATCCTTTAACGTCTCTCGACAAGAAGCACGCCAATGAGAATCCATACAATGAATTGTTTTGTCCAGAGAGAAATTGTTCCAGAAACGAAAAACCGGAAATTTTTGTGGTTATTATTTTCGTGTTGTTAGAAGAACTGATAAATATTGTTCACCTTAGAACCTTATCTAAGATCTGATCGTAAACATCTAGTAAACAAAATCATAAAATTGTGACGAAATATTTTATAATGCTTTAGTGTAGAAGTTTAGGTGAATTGTTTTGAACATGAGTTCAAGAATTATTTTCCACTTATCTAAAATTGGTTTGTGAGCAATTTTTAGCTTTTTTTTTGCAGCAGATCTAGGTACCATCGTTTTTTTTTTCTCGCAATTTCTATAGCTCGCTGCAAGCCAGATAAAGTGCAATTTGCTTTTCGTGAATTGTGCCTTGCAACGAAATGGTGAGAAATCCGGGAATAAACGACGATTTTGCGTCCTTTCCGAAGATGAACAATCTAAACGTCAACTGATGTATGCTCTACAATGGATTATTACGCAAAACAGAAAAAAAGCGCTAATGAAGATCCCGGGGGGAGAAGAAAAAACTGCTTTTCCTTCGTTCAATCAAATCACTGCGATAAGTTGTTTATGAGGAACTGCTGAAGAACTCCGAATTTGTTCCTCCTCTTCCCCCTCATAACAATCCTGACGTCAAAACGAATTCGCACAAACATTTCCACTCTTTTTTTTGTGTTCAATGCAAAAGATGCACTTTTGCCTTTTCTCGTCCTAAAGTACGAGGACCGGTTTCAACCATGTAGCACAGGTTATTTTCGACGATATGAACATTTCATGGTTAGTTGTGGAATTGAACGTTTCCTAAAAGGGTACATTTCGCCTGAAAGAGACAAGGAAAACAAGGGAAAAAATCTCAGGATTGAAGTATAGTGGAGATAATTATGTCTAGGGAATGCTGTTAACGTTCCGGAACTCAAGAGCTTCCGTACGACACTCAGTTCATTAGTGAATATATTGTATGATTCCAGGAAAAATTCTGCTACCTTCATCATCACGTGGAATAAAGTTTTATATTTGGAATGTAACACTATCGGGAAGTAACTACCTGATAGAACCTCTTTCATTTTTGCTTCGTATCAATGATAATTTTAGGATTGGGGATGGTCAGATCGATATCCGTATAAACTAGGTACGGTAGAATCCTTCGTATGTGTATTTTCGTTGGTCAAAATGGCATACGAGAATAACATCCAAATATTGTGTTATCCGGAGAAATTGGAAACGAGAACAAATTATCTGCTCTGATTTCCTTTGCATAACATGTCCTCTTTCAAAATATCGCTTCAAATCCAGAATCAACTGATAAATTTCCATGTATGCACACGTGTGTTTCATCCATAAACGTCACGTAGTTAGCGGAAGTAAACATAACATAATAACAATACGTACGATTATGTTATGTTAGCTGCTGTTATCACGTCACAGTGGTTGCAGACGCATAACTTTAACCATCCAGAAAAGGTGAACGAACATTCCATTGTGACAATTGTTGACAAAATAATGCAATGGGAATTCTTCCCTTAGGAACAGTAACACGCTAATCACTTGATTCGTTGAAGGTTGTTCTCTTCTCATTTTTTTCTTCCTTCAAAACAGACGAGAAACAGAAGCTGTTGAATAAGACGCTAATTTTGTGAATGGAAAAGTTTCTTTTTCAACAACAACACGTTCGAAACGTTTTGATGGAGGACAAAAAAGTGGATTTCTTTTTTTTTCCTGGGATGGAATGATGTAACGCTGGAATCAGGTCATATCGTGTTTTGTTTACGTTAAAGCGTGGCACATATAATATTTTAGCAGCTATACACATATATTGACATAACCGTTATCCACGATTGTGAGGATAAAAGTTTATGCGAAGACGTCGATCATATTAGAAAAACATTTGGTCTAATACAAATTGCATAGCTGTAATTTTCCAAGATGAGTTATTAGCTGCCATGATTTGCATACGGAAAATAATTAACGGGGAAAAAAAACGAAGGATTCTGTCAATCATGGATCTAATCGCACTCGTTGCTTCTCTGCCCGTTTTTATATAAACGAGAAACAAAGCACGTGCTTTCACGTCCACAATTTTTTTTCTTATTATGACCACATATATACACAAATGGCGTACTGGCCATATGTCAAGAACGGAAGATGCTGCAAAGATAAGGAAAGTCGATGTGCGGTGTTTTTAGGTGTATGTTCACGTGTTCTGCAAAATTCTGCATACTTAAGAAAGGAAAAAAATCTGTCTTACACTTTCTAATTCACTAATTTTCTAGTTCATATGATAAATCTTTTAAATAATTTTGTTATTAAATAAGAGAAAAATGACTGCGCTAATAGGATCTTAATGAGGAAATCCCATTACTATAGATATACATAGATAGATGAAATCTTGTTCGACAAGGATTTTTAGAACAAAGTTAAATTATTGTTCAGAAAAATTCGAGTAAAAAGAAAATTCGGAAACATCGAATAACTAAGTCAAAACCATTATTTATTATTTATTTCCATTCTTTTGTTAAAAATACCCCGCCACCCAAGAAAAAGCCAAATACTATTTCGACAACTCTTTTCTAAAATACTGGAAAGCTGGATTCACTTTGCCTTTTAACAAATTACTAGATGAGGTCCCAAACCAATTACAAAAACGTGTTGGTGCACTGTGCACGATGTATTTCAAAATAAAAGGATAAATTGCAGAAAAATATGGAAATAGTGGCAAAAGTCCCTGAAAATAACGTGTTCTGCAAAAAAAAAGAAATGTGAAAATGTTGATTGGTTAAGAACGAATTGAAATAAAAATCACCCGTAAATAAAATTCACAATTCTCATGCAACTCATGCAAGATCCACAGGAAACCACATGTTTTTGATATTCGCATAGGATTTACTTGAAATTCTTGAACGGAATTAGAAAGACAAGATAGGAAATACTAGTATGTGAGGTTAGGAACACTGATAATCCAACACAAAATGTATATGATCGAATGGGACCTTATAATCTATACACACACACAATATTGAATCTTGATTTTTTTCTTCATAAAACAATATTTTAGGAATAAAATATTTAAAATATAGGTGACAAAGGAAGTTTCGTTTTTAATCATTATTATAAATAATTATTTTTATTACAATTAATTATTAAGTCTATAAACTGTCATTACCATTCATTGAGAGTTATTACCAATAAAGTAATAAGTAATAACTTAAATGCAAATATCGAAAAAAACACATCCCCCATTCTCATAATTTCCATATGAGGTGCGGAGTAATTAGCTATAGAAGCAGAAAAAAGAGCGATATGCAAAGTGAGTTCCAAAATTTCTAATTTGCTTGCACATCATTTGAAAGGTGGCGAATTTCAAGCATTTTAAATTAAAAAAATGTTTTTTTCCGAGGCAACAGTCCATATAGTAGAACTTCAACGCCAAAATTCAATTCTAGTTCATTGCGAATTCTTTTCGCCGCTTAAATTTCATTTTTTTTTTCAATTTTTTTTTTCTCAAAAATGACATCTGTTTTTACAGGTTTCCAACGTGAAATGCACTTAACTTCCTGTACCACTTTCGAAATGTTCAAAAACAATGAGAACAGTATTTTAAAAAAAAAACAGTACGTTAATATGTCCTATTTTTTCCTAGAATCTTCTCTTACAATTTGTTCGGAAGAACTTTTTGATAAATCATTTACACTTTTCTTCATTAATAAAGTTCTATGAAGGTATAATTAAAATTTCTAAAATAAAACTGTACGAACGGGTACACGATATTTTTTTTTCATCTTCTTCTTCCGGGATCAAATTTGCTAGAAATATTTCTGAACGTTCACACGTATTTACAATTGTTATCTGGATTCTGGACAACGAATTATTTGACAGATTGTCATGTTTTCTGAAGATGAAGCATTAAAAAAATTGGTAATTCGGTGACAGTTCAGTCACATGCTAGAAAAGTGCATGGAATTTGTTTCACCTACGTCATTCATGTAATTCTGCTAGGAAACTAAAAGAAAAGAAATTCCATACGGGAACAAAATTGTGTTGCGTTCAATTAGGAATCATTTGTTGATGAATCAACATTTGCTTTCTTCTCTTCGAAAGAAATTAGAATCATTCGCTTAACGTCAACAATAATACCTTCCTTAACATAATTCAAATGAAAATGTGTAAGGATATGCTTCGATCACAAACGATGAGTAAAATCCTAGAAAATAAGTTACAAATACAAATGAATATAGATTTATGCTGAGTAGGTAATCAAAAAAATTCTCGTGTTCCTTCCGTTTTTTTTTCACCCGTGGACTCCTAAATTCACCATCGGAATTATGCAAACTTAAAAAAATAACTAGAAGGACATAACCTGACATATATGTAACTTTATACTTCTTGGTGGTCCTGCAGAGTATTTTCAAAACATTTTCTTGGAAATTTTACGAATTACACGCAACTGAATTCCTAGAATTCATTTTGCTGCGTTTAGTGAAATTCTGAAACATTCTATGGTAAACGGTCTTCTAACACCCTTTACTTCACAAATTATTTAAGTTTTATTAATTATTATATTATTATTTAAGCACCACTTTAATAGTTCCTCTTAGCATATTGAAGATTTATTTGTTTGCTTGTTTTTCTTTTGTTTATGATGTACGGATTTATGCTAATTACTATGTAATAAACACATTTCTCGCATTTTCCATCCTCTAATATTTCATGGAAATAGTTCCGTGACGTGGTAACATTCGTTGTGAACGAGCTTACCTACCACACATACGTTCATTTTGAAGTATTCATATTTTATGGAGTGTAACAGTCGTAAACAAGTAGATGGTAGTAAACACGGGATGTTTTCTCAAATACGTGCAGCTCTGAATGTTATTTGAATCTGGATTTAGAATTTCTGTGTGAATGACAATCATTAAAGCTAACCACCTACCATCATCAGTTATCCAGAAATTTATGGGACGCTGGAACAGCAAAATTTTTCTTTGAAAGTTTTTTACAGGCCAATTAAAATTTAATTAGGCGCAATATTTCTTACAAATGTAGATTTGTAAGAGTTTTACGGGTAGAAAAAAGTTTATAAAACAAATCTTTTTTTCTAATCTCAAATGATAAAATAATGAGAATGCGATTATATATAGATTCAAATGATGCTCTTTTTTTTTGCTAGAAATTTTTCAAAGTAATTATGTTTCCTGAGCTGATAAAATAGTTTCCTCAGCTACATAATCCAGAAAATTTACGTTTTTCTCACTAGCCTAATAATGATCTCAGGCTCGACAATTTTGTTCCGGATATTATGTGGACATAATCATTGTTTAGAAATCAAACATATATGATTGAAAAAACTAATATACGATCGACCAATGGTCTCAGAAAAAGGTTTCGCTAGGGATTATTGTGTCATTATTATTAGTTTTTCTTAAAAACACTAATTAAATGCAATGGATTTCCTAGGTACTTTATCCAGATAACACAGTCTAACCTCACAAAAATCTTCGATCCGTATTTTAAAATTTAAATTTTTTTCCTGTGGAATTTTTTCCTTTCTTCTTCACCATGGATTTGCAACTTTACTTGTAAAGTTCCAATTTTTCGGAATAAATACCTTTTTTTGAAAAGATGAACGTAAAGGTACAACAAATTTCCACACATGTCACCTTTCTAACACTATTGTGAGCATTCCCATTGTTTCTCAAGTGACGTTTTTCCCAGCATAAAAATTTTCAGTAAGGAAAAATTAAGGAATAGTAGAAGTGTTAGGTTGAAGAAAGTTGACGACGAAATGTGTATGTTGCCATTGATGCAATCTTTTCTCCGTCCTAACAAAATCCTAGAAATAAATACAGTCGATGTAAAATTTATAAAAATTACTAAAAAAATTAGAATTGGAGTGATTGAGTGAGTGCAATACTAATACGACTATCGCACTTCCGAGTTCAACTGTATCCTCCAAAGCCGCGGCAGAGGCTGGAGATGGGCAAGATGGATTCCACAAGTAGAGGTGCCATGGATTACGATGGAGTACTTCTTCCAGACCGTTTTGAATAGATACACCCGCCAATTAAAGGCAGCATACCACGAATCTGACGTGGTGTGCGAATCCGAGGGAAAAATTAGAGCTAGGGTTGTAGACTGCGGGATCCGAGGTGGTTCCGCTCATCTCTCCCTGATCGTTGTAAGTAATGGCGTGGAAAACACTTCGATTATTGTGAGTTACATTAAAATGCTCCTCTGTGCACACGTTCCGGTCCTCTTAGCAGCCCATTCTTTGGTTTTACTTGAATAAACTGGTGAGAAGACACCATTGATTTTCGACCGATCGCACTTGGATGCGGCGCTTGCAACTGAAATCGTCGTCATCTTCCTCGCCATTTTTTACGACGACCAGGGAGAGATGAGCGCAACCACCCTGGATCCTGCAATCTACAACCCTATCTCTAATTTTTCCCTCGAATTCCCTCATCACGTCAGATTCGTGGTATGCTCCCTTAAACCATTATTTTTGGTCGGTGGCAGGAATAAGTAGAAATAAAATCAGAATTTTCAAAAAAAGTATTCAAATAACAAAAAGAAGCTACTTTTTTAGCTATTCATATCTCCACTCCTCATTAGGATAACCGTAGTTAACGGCAACATAAACAGAGAATTAAGAAAAAATTTTAAAAAAAAGTTACGCATTTCCAAGTCCTGGAAAAAAGTCGACAACACAACGGTGGATTTTAAGTGCTGGGAATGTATACATACAGTTCACGTTCGTTGTTGAAGATCCTATTCCTTCCAGAAATTAGAAAAGGTCTATTTGAGATTCGGTGGAGGAGATATACTTATTAAGCCCACAAAAATGAGCAAAAACAAAAAGCAGCAGAGATCAAGTGAAAAAAGTAGGAAACAATTGAGGTGCTGAATTGAATGGGTGGAAGGAAAATATGTAGGGAGCTAACGCTTTTAAATACAGTTCCCACATTCATAGGAACAGATTTTTTTATGAATGGGAGCGAAAATCGGAATTTATTAATGCAGTGTCTATAAAAGCCATAAAAACTCGGATTATACTGAAAATAGGTCCTTAGATTTCGATTTCTAGGTATTGCTGCTCACGAACTTCCAATAATCTTTCATCTGCCGTCGAAATCTAGCAAAACGGTCATTTTTATTTGAAAAGAAAAGCGTTCATCAACTAGTTCTCCAGAATTATTCCAGGAAAAATGGATAAATAACTATCGAATTAATGGAAATAAAAGCTGCACAATCCTTTTTCTTTGCACAAACATAAAATTAAGACCCAGCGAACTGTTTTTTTTTAATGATTCAGATTTTCTATTGTATTGTTATTGATCTTTTTAGTTAACTAACAGCCTGGATAATTCAAAACCATCAGTGACTTATCCTCTCAAGGGCCTCATCACCCCTCAGAAAGAATTCATGTGATGAGTAAACTCAAGCTTCGAACTCTTTTTTTTCTCTTTCTTTTTTGATTTCATTTCCAAAAGAGGAGAAAACTCTCTGCCAAGGTTCTAACACTAATTTGTTCCTTAAAAACTTACTGTGAGTAAAAGTCTATAGCTGATCAGCGTCAAACACCGCCTTCATCACTTCGAAAAAATCAGCGGACATTATTCAAGGTAAAATTAATAGCGAAGTGGCCTGAACAGAATGTTTTTTTTTAAGTAAACGAACAAAACAGGTTGAACATCTAAAGAAGAAAATACAGTAGCCATTTCAATTTTTTTTATCAAACAAAAAAAAAACGCAGATTTGCGTCTTCTTTACAACTTATTTATTTATTGTTTTTTATTTGTTATTATTGCTTATTTTGTTTCTTATCATCAGACATGCGAGATCTATCAAACTAATTGAACTTAAACTCTGTGGACCGAATGTAAATTATCTTCCATCTATTTTTCTTTATATTCTGCATTTTTCCTTTAAATTTCTTCGATTCAATTGACATATATTTTCAAGTCGCAATTGCCTATCAATTGTAATTTGATTTTATAAGAAAAAAAATCGATTAAAGCAGCAGTTAATGATTAATAGATTACAACAGTTTAAGAAAAACAACGTTGTTCTACAAGGGCAGGATTTTTGGGAGCTTCGTTTTCCTATTTGTTCCCGTTCATGGCAGAACTTTGCGTGTTTTCAAGAAACAAATGGATAAATTGTAGCCGTTAGTAGTTTGGAAAGTACCTAGTAACTAACTAAGTAAGTAACTGTAAGAAACTACATATTTAGAGAATTTTTGAAGTTCGGGTTAAAGAAGATTTACAGATCTTGTCCTCGAGTACTGCTTTATCTTTGTGTCTAATGATAAAAAACAAAACGGTTCAAGCTTTGACGGGAAAAAAATGTGATTCTGAATTCTTTTCTTGTCTTCTGTCGAAAAACCACTGCGGTTACTGTATTTAAAACCATAGGAAAGAACGGATCATGATAAAAAAAAAACGCTGCTAAAAACAAAGAACTGTAGTGGTGACAAGATTTTTTTTCCTCAAAAATTTCACTTACGATGTACGCGTTTTTCTCTCTTGGTGTGTCAATTGTCAATAATATACTAAGAATTTTTAAGAATTAGAATGGACCGTTTAACACTAACTCTATACTCACTGCTACTAAATTGTTATATTTACCAAAATATTGCCTAAAGTTTGATCTATAAGCTTTCAAAGATTCACAATAAGCACAGAAATGTTCTTTCTCGATGTAGTCATGAACAATAGTCAGTCAGCACATAATAGGATGCTAAGTTCGAATCCAAAACAATTATTCCTAACAAAAATCCATTTCATTTTCTCAATTTCACAAAAATCCTTCTCACTTTTTCAATTTCAATATAATAGCTTACCGGAATCAATTGTAATTTATGTTTTTTTTTTTCAACGAGAGCACAAGAAATGAAGTAGAAAAGGTTGAGGGAACTTTTTAAAATCAAATATTGACCTGCGATTTCGATCAAACACGATAATAATGGGGGTAAACTGGCAGATACACCTTGTGCAGGTATCGCTTACCTTATTAATCTATCTTTGTGCTCAAGAAATCATATATTTCTTTTTGACTCCTTGTATTACATCCTCAACGCCATGTTACTATCCAGTCGTCTTCTAGTTCACCTCTGCATATAAAGAGGAGGAAATTTTCCAAGGGTCAGGGACTTTTCATAATCTTTTCTGAGTTTTTTTCATGACCAGTGTCTTCAGAAAAACCTTAATTCTCCTGAACTAAGCAAAGAGATCGCATTATTAATAAATATTTTCGATTAGGATAGAAAAAGGAAGATTTTTTAAATGTTGTGTTGTGGTTCATAGCAGATTTGGAGTCTCTTGGAAAGATTTATTCATTCTTTAACAACATAGAGTCCGCTAAAATTGTTTATAGAGCGAATGGCAGTGGTGCTTAGTGTGATAATTTCACGCAGAGTACATGGTATGCGTATCGTACATTGATTCAGGTGCGCGATTTGCGCCGAAGCCTGTCGCATGTCGCGCCGATTTTTCGTTGTATTTGTCTCTCTGCGACCTCCGCCATCCATCAGTTATACAGAAAGGGTTTCTTGGGTAAAGTCTTTGCTGAACTTAGCCATTCTGAAGCATTTGTAACTGGTGGTAGTCCAGGAAAAAAATCTATTTCTCCAGAAAATTTTAAAAAACTATTGCACGTTCTTCAGTAAAAAGACATTTAATTCCGGCTAATCCTCTTAACTTCTATGTAAATACAGTAAGGTAAAGTACCGCTTCTTGCGATGTCGCAGCTAAAAAAAGTACGACCTAACCCTCTAAAAACGAGTCATAACAAGGTTACGCGAATAAAATAAATCCTCATCGCTATGGATCACTTTGAAATCCACGAAAGTGATCAGCAAACTCGTACAGGAAGGAATTCGTTGTCTGAGTGAAAGGAAATAGAACCTGATGGATAAATTAAATTTATTATTTCGTTAACTTTATTATTTGTTATCTTATCATTATGATTTATCACTTTATGGATCTCACTGATAACAGAACTGACAGAGGAATTTTTGCGGCATGTCCACGGAAAAAGACGTCACTTGTCCATAAAACTACTCCATAGATGAAGATCACGAGGGAATCATTTAGGATTCAGGATAGGAATAAGGGATTCTTCCATCTAATCTGAGGTGAAAATGATCTGACAAACCTCTATAAGAGGTAACTTAAGAAGTATACGCTTGCCTTTCCCTTTCTTTTTCTGTGAGTTATTATTTTTTTCTTTTTATGTGTTAACTCACTTATAAAACTCAATTTTTCAAATGAATGTTTTAAAATAAATCGATCAATACTTTGAAGTATTTCAGGTAATATGGCCAACATATTTCCATAACAGTTACGCTTAGAAAATATTATTGATAAGTATCTGTGTAGATAAAATACGGTAGGATCAAAGATACGCAACTACAGAAGCAGGAAAATAGCAACTTGTTTGTTGTTTACACATTGACCCTTCTTTGATTTTTGCAAGGATAAGAGATCAAAACTTTATTTTTGATCTCTCGCCGGCGACCACCTGTGGCTCGTATTGTCTTCACTGACTTTGTTTCCGTATTAACTTTTTTCTTGTTATTGACAGTTTTTCATCATTTTTTTCTGTATAATAGTGTCTCCGTAGGATTACGTACGCAATTACGTATTGTCTTACATCCTTGAAGGCATATTACTTATAGGAGAGTCGTATTGCCGTCAATTTGTTGATGAATTTCGTACCGCTAGGGGATTTTGGGGAATTAGTAGTTTTTTTTCTGTTTTATTTTATGTGTCGAGTCCAATCCATAATCACTACTATTCTTATTCGATTTCGCTTATTTACTACTTTGAAACTATAGATCATTTCTTTCGTTTTAGCAAGTTTGTTCGTTCTTTTTTTTTTTTTTTTTGGGGGGGGGTTCTTCTTAATCCGCCAAACTTCTTTTTATGGATACGTCGGAGCAATGGTTTTGCATCCAGTGCAGAATGATGAGAGTACAAATCCCAGGAGAAGATTCTTTTCCTGTCAGCTATAGTTGTATGATCCATGGCTACACATTGAGTATTTCAGTACTCGAAAATGCAAAGCTTACACCACACTCACTCACTCACATATACTTGTGAATGCAGAAGAGAAAAGAGATTTTCACATGAAAAAACTAGCTATAATTCCGTATCGATTGTTCCCAGTATCCAAATGTAATCACAATCCACTTCACCCGAATAAAATGTAATTTTGCAAGTGAATGTGATTTTTAATGCGTTCACGCTATGCAATGATGGAAACGTTTCCGGATTGAAATTATACATGTTTGAGGGGTCGGGGGAGGGGGATCGTTCGTGATTATTCGGATCGGCTGGGTCGAACAGATGTTGTGGTCCGATGACGACGATCGTCTTCAATTCGAGACATGTCTTTATATGCAAATGTGCGGACGGGGAGGGCTGGCGTGGAATCGATAATAGCCAGTGGCCGATGTTGCCTCGTCCATGGACCATGCCTCACTACACAGTAAGATCCGTGGTACGTATATGTGTATATATATATTAAATCATATTCATCATCATTATCGATACGAAATTTCCCTATATCGTTAGGAAAAGTGGAAGCTAGTTTATAGTTGCCTTGGTTACATCACTTGCGCAGACACTTTAACGGCGACAACATTGCACATCATACGTACTACTACTAGTCAATCACTCACTGTTACCTCATTGAGGGTAGCTGTTTCAATGTTTGAAATCCTCTATTTTTCAAATGAACAAATTACTAACTTTGAACTTCACTTTTTTCACCTTAAAAACAATCATTTTCTCCGCTAATTTCTTCTTTATGTACAGAATTGGACGAAATGTTGTGGACCCCATGTGTGAATCTCCTCAATTATTGATCCGTTCATGACTAACTCCTCTAATCCACCGCTGATAAGAATCCAACATTTGTACGGTTGAACACGACCAGCCAAGAACATCTCACTACTTTTTTTTCTAATTTGCTGAACCATTAAAAATATCACTTTCAATTTCACCTACTTTAATTCGAAGTAATTTTGTTTGGGAAAGAAATAAGAAAAAGTAATATACATTGCATCGTATAATTGTCATAAGACCAGAACTATGCATATACGAACATTTGAAAGGAATTCCACAAACATTCTCCAGACAAATATTTGAAAAGAAACTGAGCACTGATACGATACAGGCGAGTGTGTCGTTCGCTGGAATTTTTTCTCGCCGACAACTGGTCGACGTCATTTTTATCGTTGCGAGACCGGCGTTCTGTACACTGTAGCTTCGAATATCGAAGATATTTGCCGTCGTCATCTGCGCATTATTTTCACGATTTTGTACGATTTTGTTCGTATCGAATGTTAGATACTGAGTCATTTGTTTCTTGAAAAGGGCAACAACTAGACTAAGCAACAATCGTTCAGTGTTGGTGGATGTATCCTTGAATTTGTCTGTGCTGTCTGTGATTATGCGTATCGAGTAGTGGATTGATGGCTTGAGTGTGGTGTTTTCTAAATTTTACTCGTTAAATTCTTTTTTTTAAAGCAAATTTCTTCTATTATTTGCTAATAATGATGGCAACCAAAGTCCTGTGAAACAAACAAAACTTCCTACTCTTTCTTTTTTCTCTTTCTTTTTCTTTTTATGTGAATATTTCTGTACTAAACTCTTTTAGAGTTTGAAAATCGGATACGAAAATGGCGACAACTCAGATTTGGATTCGTTGACTCTGCCCATTTGATACCTCCGAGAAGGTCTGCATCATCTGATCCGAAACGCTTTACTGGTTTGTCATATAGATTTTCTTTTTTGGATTTTTTGATGATGATTTTGGAAGTAGATTTCCAATTCTTTTTGTATATTCACTAGAAAAAGATACATTCTACTTCATTTAGGCACAACTCCGTCAACAAGCGCTACACCCACGCATCGATCCTCAAGCGCGCTTCCTGTTGGGTGTCGTTCGAGTCCGATGGCTCGGAAGGCTTGTGAGTTCATAAGTAATTTTTCTTTCCTTTAGCTCACTTGTTTATGTCTTTACTAAGCTCATCTACTTTCAATATTACTAGTAATAGCAGACAATTTACCCAGTTTAACCCGATATTTCTTTTTTTTTATTCAACCCATGTTTTTGAACTATGTTGTTTTTCCTTTGAAGAATGTGCTTCGGAACAAATTTGATTACCTAAAAAGACTCATTATCAGTATTCGGCCACGTTCGTAGTTAGGTTATTTTGTGGATTTTTGTAAATTCTTACCATATCCAGATTATGTCATCAGTTCTCGCTTGTTTGGAAATTTCTAAAGTGTTATTTTTATGCATGGGCAGCTTTCACCGTGGTTCATGTTTACAAATTCTTGTGATGCCCTTTTCGAAGTGATGTTGATGTTCAAGGAGCTTTTGCATGCCACTATTGATTTCCCAATCATCACATGACGCTGTGTATCCTTCATTGATCGTTAAAACATTTTCTTTATCAACGTAAAATTTGGTTTTAACTTCACTGTTCTTATAGCAAGAATTCCGTCATGATGACTTGTTTACTCATTCAGTTACTCTCAATTTTAATGGTCCCAGTCAAGCACAACGTGAACTCGACGAAATCGAACGGCGTTATGAAGCGGTTAAAAGAAACTCCGGAATTTTGCGATTGAATGGTAATTGTTCAAGTATTATTTCTTTATAAGTATATTTTATACAGTACAATGATCCAGGTGAGGTGGTCAAAGCTGATTTCCATGATTTGGAGTTCATATCTGACATAGGGAACGGTAGTTGTGGACATGTATCCAAAATGAGTTACAAAGGACACGTTATGGCGGTTAAGGTTGGTTTAGTCTGTGATATTATTCGTATTTCCTTAGTTTTTCTCAATACCATCTTTCAAGATTTGTACATTTGCAGGATATGGCTCGAACTTCTAATAAAGAGGATAATAAACGAATAATCATGGATCTGGATGTGATTTCACGAGCTGACGCTTCTCACCATATAGTTTTGTGTTATGGTTATTTTATTTCAGAGGTACTGTTGTTTTCTTACTCATTTCATTCTTCTAATGTTTTCTTTTTTCTGTAGTGCCGGTAATCCATTTCCGTTTTTGAATATCTGAGGTAATATGTCGAGAAAAAAGTCGTCGTCGACCTTATTCCCAGTTTTATAAAGCTTTTGTGATGTGAAACACTCTAGGTTTCTGCATTTTAATTTCATGAAGTGATTATACATTCCATTGTCTTTTTCATAATAGTTAGTTTTCATATTTGAAAAAAGTTCTCAGTCTAATCTGATTTGAAAGCTTTTTAGTGATTAAATTACTTTTTTTGTGTTAAGGTAATGATTCAAAGTAACACTTCTTGCTAGTTATTGTTACGTTAATTTTTGTTCGTTAAGCATGGATCTTTTCTAGCTGTGCTCTACTTTTTTGGTCTTAATCGCTAATCAGCGAGTTCGAACATGAATACGAATTTTGTATTCATTAACATTTCTAAGAAAATGCGACATTTTATCACTTCATTGTTGTTTTATTGCAGACAAGTGTTAAAGTATGCATGGAAGTCATGGCTTCTTGTCTTCATACTCTTCTACGAAGTGCAAATCGTATGGGGATCCGAATTGCAGAAGGATACATTGGAAAAATGTCTGTTAGCATAATACAAGCCCTAGATTATTTAAAAGATCATTTAGTAAGTGAATTTCGTGTTTTTTTTTAGAACGATTGATTTTTCTATTATGATTAAACATCCTCATGTTTTTAAAGTTGCGTAAGATTCGTCCCAGGAATACAAGAAAATAATAGAGTGCATGTTTCATGTAGTATGCGATAATAAGTCAAAATGGTTGTGAAAAGTTTCGCTATCTCTTTTTTCCTTTCATTTTCTTGATTCTTTTGATGTTGTTATTGCTAAATTATTTGCATGTAACAAATATAGTAGCTGTATGGTTTCATCTCTGTTGAAGGCATATAGTTTCTAAATTTTCTTCTTTTTGATTCGAAAATTCTTATGATTACCAGTTAACTTTGCAGAATGTCATCCACCGTGACGTAAAACCGTCAAACATTCTTTTGGATTGGAATGGTGCCGTAAAATTATGCGATTTTGGTATTAGTGGGCAACTTATTGAATCCCGTGCTCACACCGTACAAGCTGGATGCCCTCCTTATATGGCTCCTGAAAGATTTGATCCTCGAGTGAGTAACCGTACAGAAATCGTTCCCATGATTCCTCTAACTTAATTCTTTCAATTAGTTCTTGTTCTAGTACAATGCGGATTATGATATTCGAAGCGATGTATGGTCTGTAGGAATCTCATTGGTGGAATTGGCAACGGGAAAATATCCATATTCCCATATCGATTCTGAGTTCGCGATACTTGCTGCTATCGTGAGGGATCCTTCTCCCACACTTCCAATGGTCCGTTCGAATGGTTTCAAACGCCTTTAATTCATCATCTTACAATTTTCATTTAGAACATGGATTTCACGCCAGAGTTCCACAATTTCATTTCTCAGTGTCTTCAAAAAGACTTTCAACTCCGCCCGAAATACAAGGCTCTTTTGGTAGGTTTCAATTCTACTTTCGCATTGTTTTAGGTAATATTTTAGCGCTAACTTTTCTTTTCCAAATTAAACTTTTCTGACTTCAATGTTTGAGTTGATTGTAGTCGAAGTTCTGTACTTCTTCAAAGGTGATGTTTGGGGGGGACCATGAATATCCGTAGAACGCTAAGTTCACTGCTTTTTTTCTGTAACAGATTGAAAGAATCTTTGGAAACATCGTTCTAAATCCCGTTTCGCCTTCCTTATCTTGTCATTGATTTGTATCCAGTAGCCTAAAAACAGTCTTTTCAAATCAGTGGAAGTTTTGCAACAAACTATTCACTAATGAAAGGACATAGCATATTTCACTTGAGATATATCCTTCTTGTGGATCTGTAGTTTATCTAGTATCATATAGTACAGTCCATGATTCAAAGATCTTTGTCATTCAAATTATATTTACTTTGAGGTTTGTTTGTTGTTTGTTTGCTTTTTTAAATTACTTTCTCATAACGAAGAAAAGCAAAATCTTTGTTGTAAAGCACTGAAACTTCTAATGCTTGAACAAATGTCATGCAGTTCAATCCTTGGTTTCATGGTTGTATTTAATTATGTTTTTCCTAGAAAGAATTCTTAGTAAATGAATTTGAAAATGAAATGAATTTATTGTTTAACGTTTTGATGATTTTATATCACATATGTTTGAAAAGATCTACTCATTGTTGGGACCCTTTCCGACTTTAAAGAATTTAAAATTCCTTAGGATTATGAACATCGTTATACCAGATGTTCTTAGAAATAACTATTTATTTATTTCACTTATTTAGCAAACGGTTATATATGTTTGTTTTGATATTGTCGTCCAGTTGAAGCTGTTTTTAGGGAAAAGAAGTGTCAAATATGTATGCAAGACTTCTTAAGTACTATAAAATATCATTTTCATTTCATTTTCGCAAACAAATAAGAATTCAATTATGTGCTTCTTTTTTTTTTCAGAGTCATCCATTTATTCTCAATAGTGAGAGTGATCAAAGTCACGACCTTGGTATTCTTGTGCAGGATGTGCTGGGTGCATAAACATTTTTTTCTTTTTTTTTTTCTTCTTCAATTTATCTTTTGCTCTTTGTTCACCTATATTGTATAAGTTTTCTCACAAAAGTATTTGATGACTTTTCATTTTCCACCACTGTCCTCACTGTGGTTCATATTTTTTTTTTTGCTCCAACCACTTCACATAACGGGATGTATTGTGATCTTTTCTCAGTGTTGTTCCTCATTTGTTGTTGTTTCGTTCAAATGTAATTTTATTACAAAGCAAAAGTGCATTTTTATTTTGTAGAAAAACTCCTAACATACGATGATGCGATTCGTTTTATTCTAGTTATTTTCTACTCCATTAGTAACCTTAATTGATGTATTGTCTCTTCTCCGAGTGGTTGCCTCGTTTTTTTTCATATGTTTCAGCAATGTAACTAACTGATGTCCATTGAATGTATGGTATTTTTGTACATCTAAAAGATTCGATTTTGTTTTCAAGATTTGTCCGAAAAAAAAAATCCACTGAGATGCTTGTGAGCAGAAGAAAAAATGATAAACGTGAAAATGATAGGATGAACATGTTCATCTCTTCCTTCGATAACAGAATTCAAAATCTTAAGATAACTCAATGTGTATTCGCGGTGTTCGTTTGCCGATCATTTTTTTTGGTGTGTTAGAGGATTTGTTTTTCCCAAACAGACATTGAAAATACCACTTCGGAAAAGAAAAACACTGCCAAACAAAAGGTTTTGTCATGATGAAGCACTCTTTTCGCCATGAACTCGATTGTTCTCATTCATTGTTTATGACAAAACATGCCTACATCTTTTAAATCTCACAATTGTCTTCTGGATACACAGAGAAAAAGGGGTGTCGTAATGGGGTAGGATTTGTCCGGATTTCTCAATTCGATTCTGAAGGATGCTTGAGACAATCGCTCGGAAAAATATCGAAATTTCCTATGTTGTTTTTTTTCTGAATTTAGCGTTTTAGATCTGAAAAGTGAATGAGTTATAAAGCTGTAGATTTCTCCTCATTCCTAGTGAATTTTACTGAGCGAGTCGGAATCCATAATTCGTTTTCTGGTGTTTCTGGCACGGAAGAGAACTATCTTTGAATGATAATCCGATACTGTGACTCACCTTTTTTTAAATTTTAATCTCCATCCTGCTTTTATTATTAAGTTTTTAGTTTAAGTAAATGTATGCTAAAGACAAATACTAACGTAATCCGTTCGAGGAAAATTTCTGAAGAAATTTTTGAAATAATCGTGAGAAGAAATCTGGTAGGACAGCTGCTGAGTTTCTTAAGATCTTTCACGTCAAACCTTGTTAACAACAAATTTAGTGCTCAAATTTACTTCAAGAGTATTTTGTTAGTTAAATCTCAGCGGAAGACATGTTCTGAGTTTGTTGATGTTGGTCCCAACGGGGGTTTGTTTATGGCCGCTGCTGGAACATGCAATGTGAGCGCACTAAAATCAAAAGAAATTTATTTACGGGGATTTTTTTTTACATGTCCAACAATATGAAATTTCTATTAGTTGGGGACGACTGTTTTAACACAAAAGTGCCGAAATTACAGTTAAATTATTATATCTATCTATCTAGCAATAAAGAGATCCGGAAAGATTTACTGTAAAATAGTGGAACTCCCAATAATAAGTTTTATATCCAGAGTTCACATGTTCTAAAGTGTTTGGTTTGTCGAATTGTCTCTGATGGTCTGCCATTTTTCTGGAGCTTGTATCTTGAAGAATGTGGGAGATCGCTTCCAGTTATTCATTCCTGATTTTTGTGCTCTTAGTCGTATAGCTGCCGGGGCAACTGGGAATTCTAATAAAATAATGATTTTAGTATAATTTAAAAGAAAATCATGACACGCATGTATTATAATTGTTTTTTTTTTGTTACGGTGGGACGCAATAGTCCACAAAATTTTCTTCGAAGATCAAATTTGTGTACTGGATATAAGTATCTTAAAGGATGAGGTTTAATAGTAGAGGAAATTCCTGTGACGCTTGTTAGCACTTTGGTCGCCTGACCCTCACTGCCAGACTGAACTATCCCGAGGTGATTTCAGCACGATGAAGGTCATGACATGGCAATACTAACTGTCAGGATCGTGTCAACCGATCCAGTATATAAACGGAGATCAACGTTAACAATGTTGTAAGTTCTCTGTAACTTTTTAAAAAGTTTATCTTCTAAAATGTCTTCTAAAAAAGCTCAGAATGCGAATAAATCTATGGGGTCCCGTACCGTTACAGTCGAATATGAGTCCACCACGAAACCGGGTAAGTTTAAAAGATTTTTGTTAGCTCAGGAGGAAGATTCAAATCGGTATTACCGTGTATCATCTCCGAAACTGTGCTCACCACGGAAGACATCCATATTTTCCTCAAGTTCACCTTATCCCTCTGAGAGTCCCATTGGTTCGTCGGATGCCGAAGATGTCAGTGAAATCCGTTGCACATCGCCTCCGTTGTCTCGCGATTCACCTTGGTACCGTATCCCTTTATTTCCTCTCGGATATTCCCCGGATTCAACTAGGTCAACATCTCCTACTGGATCGTTGGCTTCTTCTTCCCATGCTGGTCCAAGGATACTGTATGAAGTACCTGCACGTCGTAAACCAGTAACACTTCAGGATCTTGAATCTATGGAGAGATTTAAAGCGGAGAAACAGGTAAGTTTACGAGGGAAATATGATGTTTTAGTGTATTCTATTCCAGAAACGGACGATGCTTATGTGTTTTGTCATAATCGAACAAATACTCAATACCAGATCTTCCAATGTGTTTGGTGTTGGAAATTCAAGGCGATAACCACGATTATAGTTCGTTCACTTTTCCATTCTCCTCAAAAGTTGCTGTTTATTTTCCAGATACGTTTTTTTAAAGGTAATTGGAGATGAGTTTCTTTCGGATCCATGTAAACTGGATCATGTTTGCATTCCAGTTAATAAACTTGAAGATAGATTGGAGAGAATTACTCATAAGGTAATCGTATTATTACTGTTTTAGTATCAGAATATAGAAATATTTTTGAAAAAAAAACTATCTTTATTCAGTGGTTGATGGAACTGCGAGAGAAGACGAAATCGTGCAAAAGTTCACCCAAGAAGGAATATAGACGTTTTCTAAAATGGCTTGGAGAAAAATCGGATGAAGGTGACTAAAAAATTAACTGACATTGATACTTTGACTATAAATGACGCCAGCATTTTTTAGAGGATAAAGTTAGGAAAACACTGTTAAAAATTCATCGACGATCGGGCGGATTCAAGGAGCATCAGAAGTTGTTTTCGAGGTAGACCTACTACTAAGGATTACATTTTCCAGAACTGTTATGTGCAGTCTTTTTTTATATAACGGGGAAAAGTATTAAAGGTTTTGCAAACCGATGAAACAATCGCGAGGAGTTAGAGTTAGAAAATATCAATGGGTTCTGCCACAATCCCTTCAAGGTATATTTTTTTAAATGGATTTATCCACATTTTGAGCAATCACTGCAGAAATTTACTGGATCTCATTTCAGATGAGACAGAATGGGAATTTCTCACGGATTTTGATGGTAGTTTCGGGCATAGGAAAATGGTATGAATTTCACACTGATATTTCTGCTTCTCCTTGTAATCTCAGCCTGTATTTCAGAGAACAGCGAAATATCCGGAAGAAATGACCGGAATCAGTACAGAAGAGAAATTCTGGGGATCATATTGAAAGCATGTTCTTAATAGCAAATAGTTTGTTTATATAGATAATATATATAGTTGTCATTTATAGTCCAAAGAGGATAAATATTTTTCTAAGCATACTTTTTGAATGAACTCGGATAGTCGAAGTGCGTTTGCAACTAGAATACCAAACTAAAAATTAGTACTAAACTGAAAAGTTACGCTAAAACAAGCTGAAGACGTAAATATTGAGTTGAGCGATGGTGTCTTGTATAGGAACCATTGAAAAAGTTGTTAGAGAATTAAGTAAAATTGTATTTTTTAAGGTGTTTTTACAAAGTGAAATCCACTTATAAATGAACTAAAAACTAGATCTTAAAATCCAAAGACTAGTTAGTTAAGAACCAGGAGTTACTCATAGCTAAGAACCTGAAGTTGATGTCAGTAATTCCAGGGTCTATACTTCAAGGATTGTATGATTAGGAATTGAGTGATGAAAGTAGATCTGATTTAGCCTCTTTCTGAGACACATAAATGCTGGACATCAAAGATAAACTCTCACAGTGAAAACTTTTTTTTTATTCCTACAAAAATTTATCATTATAATTAAATGTGGTTTCGGTGTAGAAACAAATGAAAACATTTAAGCAGGATTCATTTTAAAAGTAATCAGATTACTTGTAATGAATTGTAATCGGTTGCAAATTTTTATATTTATTTATTTAAAGCAGCGTATCATGAAACTGGTTCGAAATCCCTGGAAAAACGCTGAGCTTGAGTTGTAGATTATGGAAACGAGCCTGACTCCTCTCATCTTTCCTAATCGTCGTAAAAGTTGTATGGAAAACACCGATCTTTCCTACGAAATCAGCTGCAACGCGCCGCCTTTATGAGCGAGCGGTCGAAGATTAAGGAGGTGTCTTCACCACCCTATTCATGTAAAACAAATGAATAGGCTGCAGAGTGGACCGGAACGCGTACAACGGTGCTCGAAGGGAATGGGATGAATAGGGGGATTTAAGCTGGATCACGCTCATTTTCATAATCTACAACTCGACTTCTACGCTTTTCTATTCCGATTTCCGTAACACGTCAATTTCCTGATACGCTGCCTTTAACGGCATCACCCCACGAATCTAGGGTGGTACGGATTTAAAGGCATCACCCCACGAATCTGGAGTGGTACGGATTTTCGGTGGAGCATTCGTATACGGGGTTGTAGATTATGGGGAGGAGGATGATTCCGCCCATTTCTTCCTAATTGCTGTAGAAAACGGCCCGAAAGATACGGCTTCGAGCGTTTCAGCGCACTATTTTCCACAAAGAGTTCGATTGGAGCGCGCCAGCGCTGTGCGGCGCAGCATCTTCCGGGCAGTTTTTTACGGCAATTAGGAAGAAATGGACAGACCCACACCCCTCTCCATAATCTACTATCCCGTATACGGATACCCTTCCTGAAATCTGCACCACCTCAGATTTGTGATATGCTGTTAAGGTGGGCAGTGCCTATAAGAGGTCGTTGAATGATGGGCAGGAAGGTGATTCTGTCCATTTCTTTCTTATTGCCGTAAAAAACGGTTCGGAAGACGCGGAGCCGCAGAGGGCTGGCGCGCTCCAATCGAACTCCTTGCAGAAAATAGCGCGCCGAAACGCTCCAAGTCGTATCTTTAGGGCCGTTTTATACGGCAATTAGGAAGAAATGGGCGGAATCACAGCCCTCTCCATAATCTACGATCTCGTATACGAATACTCCATCTGTAATCCGTATCACCTCAGATTCGTGAGGTGATGCCTTTAATTTAACGTAGACAACCGCAAAGTAAACCCCTGTGGACGTACATCCAAGAGCGTTAAGAACATCCACGAACAACATCTTTTAGAGCTTTAAATCACTTACATTTAAGTTGCGTGATAAAGAAACGCGAACATGTTGAAATTATATTGACCCGTCATCCAGAAATTGCTTCATAAATCCGTATTACAGCAAGCCTTTTTCTTTTCCTAGCCATTTCAGTTCTCCTAGCAGTAATAAACTAATCACTTACATATGGTACAAAATTCTAAACTACTAACAAATTTCTTCTGTCGATTTCCACATGTTTCGAAGAAGTAGAGAGCATCTATTTAAATTGCATATTTAGAAAGAACCGAATTTTCTGGAATATGCTTTCTTCCATAGCGATAAAGAACGAAAACACATATAGAATACGAATCAGGAGTTCCCGTTTTCTTTGGGGTAAATTTCATTTGTCCATCATCTACGTCCCCTTGTAGGCATTGCCCACCTTGAATCCGTACCACTCCAGATTCGTAGGGTGATGCCTTCCAGTCGAAACCCAGTTTGACCTCCCGCTTTTAGGCAGAGGCGTCTATGTCGCGTTCAAACATTGGATTGACTTGGAATCGAAATCTGGATCAAATTGATACTTCCTTGTTTTTTTTCCACAAAGTAGCAATATTTTCTCTTTGCACTTTACAAAATCCGTAATTTACCTCTTCATAGTTATACTTTTTGCATTTTCAAACGTTTCACTTCACTTCTACTCGGTAAAAATTGTTAATATATAACACTTCATATCATCAAATCGTTTTCTGTTGTTGTTGATTGTTTGTTTTTGAAACCCAATGTCTTATGTTTGGAGTCTGTGGAATTTCTAGATAAATTTCGATCTGCTGCAGAAAAAAAATGAGTTTTCAAAATGATCCATGCAGTTGCTGGCGGTCGACAGCTATTGATTTGGATCCATCGATAGCTGTTGATCAGTGTTCAGTTTCTGTTCTCCATTCTCTTATTAAAAATTAAAATTGTGGAGAAAAATACAGGAGTAAATGTTTTTACTATGTACGTAGCACATATGCTGATTCAATTACGTTTTTAGAAGTCATAGTGGGTCCCACGGATTTATCATACGCTCTAAAATGAAGCAGTTAAAATTTTTTCTTCTTCAAGAAGTTCTAATTTACAGTACCATGAGAGCAATGATGAAAATGACGTGGAAAACAGAACCAAAAGGAATATCTGTATAAAAGATCACATAAGTAAGATGAAGTTATCAATAATCAGTGTATGGAAACATTTTGGTGACCTACTTTTAGTTCTTTTTTACTTTATTTTTTTCTTGCTTTTTTTACTTCTTTGGATGAACTATGAATTTGTAATCGTCGTAGCTACTTTTTCCACTCTTTGTACGATTTTTCCTTGTTAAAATGATCAGTAGAGGTAATTTTTCTAATGCTTACATATTCGTGTTTTACTTTTTCTATGAAAGTGCTTACAAGTATGCATTGTTTTCCGTGATGTTTCAGGATTTCTTGTCTAACTCTTTGACCTGAAATTCCATGTACAGAACTATCTAGCTTAAAATTAAAATAGGAAGTAGTTATGAGGAAATCATGCTCGTTAAATTCGTTCTTTTTTTTTGTTTTGAAGGTCACCAGCGGGAAATATAAATTGCTGGATGTCTAGGCGGCCGGCACGAAAATAAATATTTCAAATTCCCGGTATGGCTTCAACGTTAGTCAGCTCATATTTAGCGTGATTGATTTGTTGGTAGCTAGGTAAAACCGATTACACATATGCAAATGAGGGGATAAATAATAAATAACTTTTTTTTGTGTATGGCTGCAGAGATAAACGTTTACATATTTCGTTTTGTCAGCACACTTGCCTTATTTTTTTGTATTTCTTGTGAATTATTTCCACATCCGTAGAAGCACTATTTCTGGATCGACAAGTGGAAATTTTAGGAGTCACTACGTTATGTGCAAAATTCACAATCTCTATTCTATTCTATTTTCTTAGGTGAGGTAGAGAGAAAACTTTCGTCTGGAATGCGAAATGATGAGATGGGATTATCAATCGAAGCGGAAGTCCGACGACTTCGTTCTCCGGAAACTTCTGCAAGCGATTGAGAATCCTTGACATCGTTTACTTTGATAGACTCCCTGGAGAATAAATCCACTTGATTCGTTGGAGACAATTTCGTTATTTTCTTTTTTTTTAAATTTTTTTTTGTGTTTGTTTTTTATTAATTTACCCGCTCATTTCCTCATTTTCTGTTACTTTTTCGTGGTCATATTTTTTCTTTTTCTTATGTTTCTATTTTTGTTTGATGTTACCTATATTTTTATTCTGAATCTCCTCATTTTTCATTCTAAATATGATATTTACTGCGTTCATTCAATTGCGACTACTTCTGTTTTTTATCTGATCGTGTTTGAAAAGTGGTGGGCACCAATCATGCAGACTAAGATAAATAAAAAAAGATAAATTTTTCAAACGGGACCCGTTTTCATGTTCTACAGAGACCGCATGTGTAGATAATACTTTTTTTGGTGCGGCAAAAGCGCTTACATACATAGTGAAAATTTAAGGGGGGAGATGAAAAGCAAATAGAAAAAAAAACGGGAGAAAAGAAACAGAAATGGTTAATTCGCAGAATTTTTGACAAATTACCCCTTGAAAGGATAAAGCGCAAGGTGTCCATCAATCCCTTGGGGGATCTGCCACTCCGTTCACTTCAGTCGACTCTTTTGAGGTTCACGAGTGTGTGTCTAGCTCGAGTCTATGTATCAAGTCAGTTTTTTTTTCATTCTCCCATAAAAGTCTGGCACCAATTTATTGATCCCGGAGAGATGAAGGATTTCGCGGCTATAGGCGATTTCAAACCATCGACCTGGCAGTCATAGCGGAGCCTCTTACCGACTGCAGTACACCTGCCAAGCTTTTTTTTTCTCCAGATGTTTCTAAGTATTTGTTTTCCTCTTTATCCTTGGTTTTATCCAAAGCTTTTTCAAAATCTTCTTCTGTTACCGACTGCAGTACACCTGCCAAGCTTTTTTTTTCTCCAGATGCTTCTAAGTATTTGTTTTCCTCTTTATCCTTGGTTTTATCCAAAGCTTTTTCAAAATCTTCTTCTGGAGCTTTTACTCGCACCTCCTACTTTTTATTACAGTCATCACTACCTTGAATACATAAGCTTATGTTATATATGCGTAGCTCATGCCTAACAGATCCTTGAAGCATATGAGAATTTGCAACGTGTCCTTTTGTATCCACTGAAATCCATAGTTCTATCCATGGTGTCATGGAAGACGTGTTCATGTGTTTTCTCTTTTTTGCTGAGTTTTTCCTGATTCTGGATCGAATGGGAAAAGTGCAGCCCTTGAATGTATTAGCTGAAAGTAGTAGAGTCTTATCATTCTCATCTCTCATATCTCCTTTAGTCCTTTTTTCATTAGTTATGATAATGATTTTTCATACGATAAGGATTCATAATTTTGATTCCACTGAATTTAGCAGGAATATTCGATAATCTAGTAAAACTAGTTTAGAAAATAATTTCAAACATTGATAATTAAGGAATTAAATCTACTGTGGAAAGAAGGTACATTGTAAAAAAAAAGAAGAAATATTATTATTAGAAGCAGATGTTATTTACAACGAATATAGAGATCATATCGTATCATATTGCCTTTTTCGTGATTCCTTAAGATTTTTGGTTCGCTGCTCGTTGAGTAACAATTTTGCAGATGATACTGAGGTAAGGGATCCTAAAGTAAATTTTACCTCCTCTCTCATATATCATCCACTTCCTCGTATTACTAGGAAGTGTTATTCTACATTCGCTAATTATATATTATATGTCTATTACTTGTACGGTAAAAATGTTTCTAATAACGAACAGATAATGTTCTACGTTTTCAAGGTAGAGGATCGCTTAAAGGAAGCATTCCACGAATCTGATGTGGTGAGGGAATCCGCGAAAAAAGCTAGAGACGGAGTTGTAGATTGCTCCGGGATCCGGAGTAAATCCGCTCATCTCTTTCTATTCGCCGTGAAAAAAAAAATACGTGGAAATCGCCGTAGTTTCCACGAGGCACGTTAGAATGCTCCTCTATGCGCACGTTCCGGAAACCGTTCACTTCTGGACGCGGCGCGTGCACAAGAGAGCCGCGTTGCAACTGAAATCGTCATAAAAAAGGGGATCTTTCACGCAGCTACTTAGGACGATTAGGAAAAGATGAGCGGAACCACCTCTGATTCCGCAATTCACAATTCCATCCCCAGCTTTTCCTGAGGATTCCCTCACGGCGTTAGATTCGTGATATGCTGCCTCTAACCGCAAAAACGTTGGATAACTAATAATAGACGAGCGAAACAGCTTACGTGTGCGATCACATCCATATTAAATCCAGGCTTAATCGGGGTAATACACCAGATCGACCAGTGTTTACCGTGGAAACTTTGTTAAGTACTTGCCTCTGGAAGATTACCCAATCCATAACACTTTAACAGTTAACGCATTCAATGAGAACATAATTTCTCAAATACATTAATTTTTCGCACAATTTGTGTGCAAATATGACTTTTACAGGGAATGTTTTTTGATCCTAAAACTGAAAACCCTTTACGACGCATAGACGCCCAGAATTTAAAAAAAATAATATCAGGATTATGTTGATCATAAGTATGTACAACATCCATTTTCGCCCTCTAGCGACAATGTACGGTAAGTGCATACTTAAAATATGTCGACAAAATACAATCACACTCAGTTTTTTTTCGAATCAGTCTTGTGAGCTCTCCTAAAAATTACCTGCTTTGGTTCAATAATGAAACTCACTTTAGATAGTTCAGTTTAATGCTATCCACTGTCAGGATAAAACAAAATCTCCACTCGACCGAATATTGTTTTCTAAAACAAACACGAATTTTGTTATCGGTAAGATGCAAGAGAATCCAAACACCTCCCCCCAGCTACTGTCTTCCGGAAGTCCTTTTTCATTAAATCAGTTCCTCTCGCTTCTTCTAATCCTCGAGATGGCTGAAAATATCCAGAGAAGAGATGCCTTACGTCCAACACTTCGTCGACGCTACTTTTTAGCAGACCATTTCTTTGTTACAAGGGGAAATTGCTCAAACATATAGTCACACCCTATCAGGAATCTCTGTATCTCTTCTCCGGAAGAGGAAAATGAGCTGCGCAACGTTATAACATAATGGTGTACACATATTAGTTCAAGGATTTTCTTGTTTGCAGTCTATTCTTGACCACTGTAAGTGTATTACATGAAAATTTTACTTTGATTCAAATGATTTCGGAAAATGCTACGAAAATAAAGCAGGATAATTCGGTTTCAAATCGAATTCTTTTTAAAGAGCATATTTTTTGCATTACGGATCGATTGTCTCACCGTCATATCCCGATTCCATCATTAAATATAAATGTGCCTTAAAAAAGTCACAAAGGCCTTTTATCTTGCTGGAGATGGTGCTACCCGGCAAGCACGACATCCCTCTCGAAGATCCAACGTAGTGGATAGCCCAGAAAAGATCCCTTTCTGTTTACCTTATATATCTGATGATTTGAGCAGAGCGGTACTGAGCTGTCTACGAAAAGCGAGTCTAGAGAATGACGTGAGGGTTGTGGAAATAACTCCAGCGAAGCTGGTCAGCTCGACAACTCCCAACTGCGTGGTTTGCCCGTATGGCAGAGAAGGTGAATGCATGGTATCAGGAGTAGTATTGTATCACGTGCAGGTTGTGCGGTGACGATTATATAGGGACGTCCTCTGTGTATCAGGGTCAAGGAGCATCTAGATGGACTCGTAAAATCTAAAACCTTCACCCCACTTGGAGCACACCGTAGAATATACCATCCAAACTCCGAAGTAGAGGTAGAAGTTCGTATATTATCCTGCGAGTCCGAGATCACAGCACGCAGAACAGTAGGGGCCTTTTGGACAACCGCCAAAAGTCCAAAAATGGACAAGAAGGATGAGCGCATTGCTATCACAAACGAGTTATCCCCATATCAAGACCTATGAGGATTTTGATCTACGGGGCCGGCCGTGAGGTCCCTATATAAAACCCTTGTGACTCATAGTAGTGGTATGTGGTGGTATGTTGCGTTACCGGGACTAACCAATGAGGTAAGCACTAACCAATGTGTTGCTGTTTGAGTTTGCATATCGTCTGGATGCTTTCTGTAGGGTGATGAGGCGCTTGAGAGGATAAATCACTAATGGCTTTGATTTTTCCAGGCTCTGACGAAGGCGATAGCGCCGAAACGTTAGCCGTTGTTTAATAAAGGCGATCAATACCAATCTTGGCTACAGCTCAAAAAAATCAATTTAAAACTACGTTTCAACATGCCGAGATTCAAAGACAGTCGAACATGGGCAGTGCCTTTTATCTGTTTAAAATAAATGTACTTTATAAACTAATATATTTGCCGGTACTCTACAAATTAACAGGAATTTATCACTTGGCAACCATAATCGACTTTCAATTTTTTGCCTTCATCGGTGTGTAAGGATTAAATATTTCTCGATAATACATATTCAAGATGACTCCCTTCATCAAAATTTGATGTATTCTGCGAGCACAGAAAAAGTACAGGAAAAGGACAACTTCAAGAATATGTGGGAATCCTAGGAAGATTTTGGAAAGTAAATATGTCATTATAATATCTCCTTCATAAAGTAATAATAGCGTTGGTAAGCTTGATGCTGAGAGCCAATTTCTTGGAATTAATGAAATTTCTATTGAGATCTGTTCCCAGAAAGCACTCCATTGATTTTCGGGACGCCGGTCACACTCCTATATCGCAGTCAGGTGCTTAATTAAGAAATAATTGAATTGCTTTATATGATCATTGAAAGCCATAGTATTAAATTCTTTATGAGTATTATATTTAGCGGGATGTAGGAGTATTAAGATCCATTAAGGACAGAGTTTAGACTTTCTACGTCACGGATTCCAAGAAAACAACTAATGAAGGCCGGCACTAAAAGGAAAGGATATACTTCTCGGAGAGGAAAAAAACCTTAGTGCATTATGGCGTAATTCGCATGTATACTTCATTAAAAACCAAAAGGAATCAGGAAAAGGTAAAAACTGATGGCAAGTGAAGTGATTTTGAATCGTGGATTTTATTACATGGTGTTGATATTTTTGGTATTATTATCACCTAATGAACATTTTTACCGATATTATTAATAGAATTCTTTAAATTTTCATGTGTGAAATGCCGTATCAAATTTGTTGTTACCAGATCAGCGCTTATTTTCATTCGTCCTCTCCAATTTTTGAAACGAGTCTAAGATCCTGAACGGTTCAATGGATTTTTTTCCGCAAACTTTTGCGGCTCCGGATGCTAGTGTCCCGTGCCCTGCATCGGAGGCTTACTGATGAGTGGGTCCCGGCACCGGAATCCTAACACCCTAAGGACAGGACAAAGTTGGGTACCAGATTAGAGTGTATTCGCACGAAGAAATGGTAGCCACTAGAGTTGCGTCCGGGCTCGATGCTTCACGCGCAGCCTCACAGAGACATCTGCTAGGAGGCCCTAGGCTATCACCACACCTTCGCGTGGTAACACTGGCCGGTGCCCACGCTCACGGCCGGGTTGTTTCACGGTTTCTTTGTGGCATCGATGTGCTCGACTGCATACAGTGCGCAGCGTGTTATTACTCAGCCTTCATCCCTCTATTAATATTCATACTACAGTGTAAAAGACAGCCACCTATCCTCCAACTACGGTCCAAGCGAATGCAAAACCCTCGGAGTGTGAGCAAAGCATGGATGCAGGAGCGTGTGCTCCACTCACCCAGACAGTCCCGGTTACCTCCAGCTCGCGGCGGCTCCTCTTGCTACTTCTCAATCTGATGGTACTGCTCGAAAGTTTCCCCTGTTACTTCTTCCGCTTACTTCCATCCCTTTTCCCCGCTCCGCTCGGTCACCCAGGAATAGCTCGAATGATTAACAAAATGTGAAAGTGCGGCTCTTATAGAGTTAAAAATGGGCGGAGCGAAAAACGCGCGCAATGTAGGAGCGCTGCAGGACCTCGTCGTGCCCACGCCGACGGACCCTTTAGGAGGGATGTAAAAGAGTCGCATCGAATCTGCGACACGAACCAAATCCTGCCACATCTTGTAGAGTGAATTTTTTCCAAATCACAAATGAGTTTTAAACTATTCCTTCCTGTTAATTACCACTGTGGAACACCTCAATATAATTCCATTCAAAAATTACGAGTTGACATATTCTTCATAATTGTGGGCTTTTCAGTAATAGATGGGATTTAGTGATTCCTGTTAAGCGTAGTATCTCTAACACATTGTAGAAACTATAGAAACACTTTAAAATATATTTATTCTTGAAAAATTAGCAATTAAGATATTGTTCGGTTGGAAGTAATGACGACTACTATGTACTACAGAAAGTCGTAGTAGAAGAAACTAAAAGTCATTAATATAAAATTGGACCTTTCATCTACGTTCCGAAGAACAATATTATTTTTAAAAAAAATGTAGAATAAAAAAAACTTCTGTAATTCATGTATTCAAGCAAGTTTCAGCCTAGTGGATTTTCTTACAATTCAGAATCAGATTTTGAGTGAAACACAGATTTTTGTAGATTTTTTCTAGCATTTCTGCAACAACACGAGTATATATTGTTAACTAATTTGAATGTTATTCTAATTATTATCATTTGTAGATTACGGTTGATAACTACAGTAATGAAGATATTTTGATGTTGTTCAGCTTATCTCATACATTGTTCCGTAAATGAATAGATGTCTGGGTTGTGATGCGTTTCGTTAATGCATTGTTTTGTTATTTTCAATATCATTTAATACCGTTGACATTTTTTTTCTTCGTAAAGAATAACCAAATACGTATGCAGATTAGTCCAATCATCATTATTACTAAGAAATAGGTAAGAAAAAGTAGTGTCACGTTTTCTTCTTGATCCCCATCCAAAGCTTTCGTTGCTCATCCAGAGTGCGATTTGAAATACACGCCATAGTGGTGAGTGATTGAATTGTTAACTTCGTTAACATTCCACGACATCAGTCATTTACGCAGTATGTCATCCAGAAACACATCCTAATGTATGCTACTATAGTCATAAAATGATATCTTCATTATTATTTAGACGATATCATAAAATTTCTATTCTATCTATAATGTATAACTTCAATGCTGATAATAAATAAAATAATTGTAAGTAATCGATATCCTGTTTTAGTGGACAAACGATTCCCGTGATCCTAAAAAAGAAAACAACATGTTGAACCTATTCCACTTCAGTATATTTCCTGTTTTTGATGTCTTTTGTATCAAATTTTGACTTTTTTGTGCTTATATTTTAATATATATATATATATATATATATATATATATATATTCAACATGGTTTACCAATACTGCCATCGCCAAACTTTCAATTTCATTTTTTTCCGGATTTAACACCTGCTCCATGGTTTTCGTTATCGAATTACAGTAGTATGAATTGTTGTTTTTGCAAGAAATACTGCAGACATTACGAATTGTTTTATGAATATTATATTTTATTAATTTATAGAAAGTACATAAATATGTAGGATAAAACCTTGTCATCTGATTCCATTGTCAAATATTTCTATTTGTGAAACGCATGTATTCATGTTGTTGTTTTTTTTGGAAAAAAAAGTTCTCACATAGGACATAAGTTAGAAGATACGGCTTTTCTTTTCGGCCGTCTGAAGCCAGGCTAGTTTAACGAGAAATTAATCCCTGTCTTTACGGCGATATTGAACATAAAGATGCTAACAAAAACTGCAATGTCACTTATTTCTTTGTAATCAGGGGAAAAATTGGGAATTTCTGTGGTCAAATTAAAAAAAGCTACCCTGAAAACTCACACTGTAATTCAGAAGGTTTCATGGAATCTGACTGACGTTGTTTGAGTTGTCTTAATCGCTTGTGGTTTTATTTAAATATTATGCATACACCATATAGTTTTTGTTAACGACAAACAAGAATTATTTTCTTTTTTCACCCACAATTTGGAATTTTCCATAACTTCTTGAATTGATTTAAAGCGGAACCCTTGGATATGACAGAGTCCACTTTGGAGAAACGTATAATATAAAAAAAAACGACCTATTGCTCAAGTTTTTATGAACTAGAGTCTCTCGTACGCATTTGCATCATAAATTTTGGCGGACCAATTCCATAAGAGTTGGAGATAATTCCAAACGAAATAGATCCATGATGAGTTTAATGCGAAACGCGCTTTCCATTACCGCATGACATTTCGCATAAAAGGTGTATCGCTTGTTGAGATGCAGTGTTCTTTGGTAAAGTTGTTTAAGTACTAAAAATCAAAAAAAAAATCATAAATGTTAGTAAAAGGTACGATCCGTACAGTTTCTGTTCCAGTAATTTTTTTTGTTGAGTTGAGCCGGACACGAGGTTGTTATATTCCTTTATTCTTGGCCAACGTTTCGGCGACTTCGCCTTCTTCAGATCCAAAAGCGGTGGAATTGGAAAATGATTTATACGGCCAAACTCCCAATTTTTTCCAACGAAGAAAATCCTAAGTGTACTGTTGGATCTTATAGCTACAAGTGGAAATGTATCTATGGATCGGAGGAGTTTTCCAGATGCCGGTGGTGAGGTGAATAGCGCAAGCAAATAGCACCCTTAAATAGAAAATGAGTTCTCGCGTTATACAGAGACATTCCTTTTTGTAATTCATCTTTGGGCTTTTGACGTGGTTCTAAAGTGCTTCCAGGGAATTCCGCACGTAAATACAAAATGAAATTTAACAAATTTATGAACAAATAATGTTCCTTCACTATTCCCTAATTGTAGGGTCTTCTAGAATGATGATGAGGAACATCTTTGAATGTTTAATTTATCTTTCGATCGCTTTTTTTTTCTTCTTCAAATATTAAATTAAATTTTTAAAAAATGGACTTACGTCGATAATCATTTTGAACAATGTTAGTCTTGTAATGTAGTAAATATATGTGCTATATATGAAGAAAATAATTGAATGCATGCTTGCCGGTTCGATTTCGACAATGCCCTGAAGGCAAAGGGCTTCTGAGCATGTTTGAAGCTGATTTTTAATTTTCTTCACGTTCATCTTGTGATTTAATACTACTAGAGATACATCAGATGCGAAAATGGCGGTGCAATCAAATGTGAATGTTAGAAATCCGTTAGAATCCAGCAAACCTTTTTGATGTACCTCATGAGTTTTTTTTCCGACAATAGTCAGAGTTTAAATTCACATTTGCATGAATTCTGGACTGGGGCAGTAAAAAATCTTCCCGATATGCGTACAAAGTCAGTGGATTGTTTTGTTTACTAAATATTATAAAGAAAGCGGGGAAAATAAAGTTGGTCCTGTTGAGAAATTATTTAAAAAGCTTCAAAAATTTGAAAATCACGTGCTTTAAGATTTCTCTTGTTATGTTAAAAGCAAAAGAACAGATGTTTTCATTACATGTGGCATGGAGAGCTACAGTCGTAATGCTAAAAATCACGATTACCGTCGGTGGATGCAAATTCACACAATTTTACAAATACTAAGAGAAATTCGGGAACAAAATCCTGATTACCAGGATTGGACCAACTAAGAAGATGCTTAAAAGACATGCTGCTACATCTTAGTCTTCGTTTTTTTTTTTGCTAAAAACCCGTAAAGTCGAATGATATTGAATTCTAGAATATTGTGAACCTCTAAGCTTCGAAATTAAGAGCGATTATCTTGTTGGGTGGTCTGATCACTATTTGATCTACCCATCGATTGGTTCTTTACCACTTACATCATGAAACGTTTCTCTGTTCTAAGCCTATGTGCAGTCGTTTACAGGTTGCTGCTTCATTTAACGTTAAACGTGGATTGCATGCAATCGCTTGCCTGGATTTCAATTCTGATGGAAATTGTATTAACTGTGACAGATGTTTTAAGCTACTGCTTTCCTATTGCTATTCAAATTCAACTTAACTTACTATTGTTTATTATTGTTCTTTTGAAGTTGTCTTGTAGTTGTCTGGAGGACTCACTTTCTGTTGTTATCCTGAAATACAAATAACATTGTAGAATTTTTGAGATTTCATATTGTTGCCTGCCCTGCGACAATGAAAAATATCAGCATGTGATCCACCACGCATTCAGCTCAGTTGTTCTTTTTTTCAGACTTCACTGTCCCATTTT